>NC_137870.1:28029695-28489695 GCF_963924005.1 Protomyctophum bolini | reverse complement strand
GACCAGAGGAGAATACACTGTAATGGTGGCAGGTCATCTGACCAGAGAAGAATACACTGTAATGGTGGCAGGTCATCTGACCAGAGGAGAATACACTGTAATGGTGGCAGGTCATCTGAGCAGAGGAGAATACACTGTAATGGTGGCAGGTCATCTGACCAGAGGAGAATACACTGTAATGGTGGCAGGTCATCTGACCAGAGGAGAATACACTGTAATGGTGGCAGGTCATCTGACCAGAGGAGAATACACTGTAATGGTGGCAGGTCATCTGACCAGAGGAGAATACACTGTAATGGTGGCAGGTCATCTGACCAGAGGAGAATACACTGTAATGGTGGCAGGTCATCTGACCAGAGGAGAATACACTGTAATGGTGGCAGGTCATCTGACCAGAGGAGAATACACTGTAATGGTGGCAGGTCATCTGACCAGAGGAGAATACACTGTAATGGTGGCAGGTCATCTGACCAGAGGAGAATAGCACTGTAATGGTGGCAGGTCATCTGACCAGAGGAGAATACACTGTAATGGTGGCAGGTCATCTGACCAGAGGAGAATACACTGTAATGGTGGCAGGTCATCTGACCAGAGGAGAATACACTGTAATGGTGGCAGGTCATCTGACCAGAGGAGAATACACTGTAATGGTGGCAGGTCATCTGACCAGAGGAGAATACACTGTAATGGTGGCAGGTCATCTGACCAGAGGAGAATACACTGTAATGGTGGCAGGTCATCTGACCAGAGGAGAATACACTGTAATGGTGGCAGGTCATCTGACCAGAGGAGAATACACTGTAATGGTGGCAGGTCATCTGACCAGAGGAGAATACACTGTAATGGTGGCAGGTCATCTCATCTGACCAGAGGAGAATACACTGTAATGGTGGCAGGTCATCTCATCTGACCAGAGGAGAATACACTGTAATGGTGGCAGGTCATCTCATCTGACCAGAGGAGAATACACTGTAATGGTGGCAGGTCATCTCATCTGAGCAGAGGAGAATACACTGTAATGGTGGCAGGTCATCTCATCTGACCAGAGGAGAATACACTGTAATGGTGGCAGGTCATCTCATCTGACCAGAGGAGAATACACTGTAATGGTGGCAGGTCATCTCATCTGACCAGAGGAGAATACACTGTAATGGTGGCAGGTCATCTGACCAGAGGAGAATACACTGTAATGGTGGCAGGTCATCTGACCAGAGGAGAATACACTGTAATGGTGGCAGGTCATCTGACCAGAGGAGAATACACTGTAATGGTGGCAGGTCATCTCATCTGACCAGAGGAGAATAGCACTGTAATGGTGGCAGGTCATCTCATCTGAGCAGAGGAGAATACACTGTAATGGTGGCAGGTCATCTGACCAGAGGAGAATACACTGTAATGGTGGCAGGTCATCTGACCAGAGGAGAATACACTGTAATGGTGGCAGGTCATCTGAGCAGAGGAGAATACACTGTAATGGTGGCAGGTCATCTGACCAGAGGAGAATACACTGTAATGGTGGCAGGTCATCTGACCAGAGGAGAATACACTGTAATGGTGGCAGGTCATCTGACCAGAGGAGAATACACTGTAATGGTGGCAGGTCATCTGACCAGAGGAGAATACACTGTAATGGTGGCAGGTCATCTGACCAGAGGAGAATACACTGTAATGGTGGCAGGTCATCTGACCAGAGGAGAATACACTGTAATGGTGGCAGGTCATCTGACCAGAGGAGAATACACTGTAATGGTGGCAGGTCATCTGACCAGAGGAGAATACACTGTAATGGTGGCAGGTCATCTGACCAGAGGAGAATAGCACTGTAATGGTGGCAGGTCATCTGACCAGAGGAGAATACACTGTAATGGTGGCAGGTCATCTGACCAGAGGAGAATACACTGTAATGGTGGCAGGTCATCTGACCAGAGGAGAATAGCACTGTAATGGTGGCAGGTCATCTGACCAGAGGAGAATACACTGTAATGGTGGCAGGTCATCTGACCAGAGGAGAATACACTGTAATGGTGGCAGGTCATCTGACCAGAGGAGAATAGCACTGTAATGGTGGCAGGTCATCTGACCAGAGGAGAATACACTGTAATGGTGGCAGGTCATCTGACCAGAGGAGAATACACTGTAATGGTGGCAGGTCATCTGACCAGAGGAGAATACACTGTAATGGTGGCAGGTCATCTCATCTGACCAGAGGAGAATACACTGTAATGGTGGCAGGTCATCTCATCTGACCAGAGGAGAATACACTGTAATGGTGGCAGGTCATCTCATCTGACCAGAGGAGAATACACTGTAATGGTGGCAGGTCATCTCATCTGAGCAGAGGAGAATACACTGTAATGGTGGCAGGTCATCTCATCTGACCAGAGGAGAATACACTGTAATGGTGGCAGGTCATCTCATCTGACCAGAGGAGAATACACTGTAATGGTGGCAGGTCATCTCATCTGACCAGAGGAGAATACACTGTAATGGTGGCAGGTCATCTGACCAGAGGAGAATACACTGTAATGGTGGCAGGTCATCTGACCAGAGGAGAATACACTGTAATGGTGGCAGGTCATCTGACCAGAGGAGAATACACTGTAATGGTGGCAGGTCATCTGACCAGAGGAGAATACACTGTAATGGTGGCAGGTCATCTCATCTGACCAGAGGAGAATAGCACTGTAATGGTGGCAGGTCATCTCATCTGAGCAGAGGAGAATACACTGTAATGGTGGCAGGTCATCTGACCAGAGGAGAATACACTGTAATGGTGGCAGGTCATCTGACCAGAGGAGAATACACTGTAATGGTGGCAGGTCATCTGAGCAGAGGAGAATACACTGTAATGGTGGCAGGTCATCTGACCAGAGGAGAATACACTGTAATGGTGGCAGGTCATCTGACCAGAGGAGAATACACTGTAATGGTGGCAGGTCATCTGACCAGAGGAGAATACACTGTAATGGTGGCAGGTCATCTGACCAGAGGAGAATACACTGTAATGGTGGCAGGTCATCTGACCAGAGGAGAATACACTGTAATGGTGGCAGGTCATCTGACCAGAGGAGAATACACTGTAATGGTGGCAGGTCATCTGACCAGAGGAGAATACACTGTAATGGTGGCAGGTCATCTGACCAGAGGAGAATACACTGTAATGGTGGCAGGTCATCTGACCAGAGGAGAATAGCACTGTAATGGTGGCAGGTCATCTGACCAGAGGAGAATACACTGTAATGGTGGCAGGTCATCTGACCAGAGGAGAATACACTGTAATGGTGGCAGGTCATCTGACCAGAGGAGAATACACTGTAATGGTGGCAGGTCATCTGACCAGAGGAGAATACACTGTAATGGTGGCAGGTCATCTGACCAGAGGAGAATACACTGTAATGGTGGCAGGTCATCTGACCAGAGGAGAATACACTGTAATGGTGGCAGGTCATCTGACCAGAGGAGAATACACTGTAATGGTGGCAGGTCATCTGACCAGAGGAGAATACACTGTAATGGTGGCAGGTCATCTGACCAGAGGAGAATACACTGTAATGGTGGCAGGTCATCTGACCAGAGGAGAATACACTGTAATGGTGGCAGGTCAAAGGTCATCTCATCACTGAGGACTGAGGGATGGAGACGATAAAGGGAAGAAAGAGAGGTAGGGAGTTGGCAGTGGTGGAAAAGTAACTAAGTACAGTACTTGAATACCATTTTTACTGGAGTAGTTCCAGATCTACAAGCTCGCAACGCGTTGCTTTGCAATGTGAGCTTGTAGATCTGCTGTTTTCGAATAATTTGTATACATTTAGAAACTTTTACTCAAGTCAATTTTGAATACCAGACCTTCTCTTGTCCTGTCCTGTCCTGACTGACCCATAGTTTGGGAAACACCCTAAAACACATAAAACTGGGGGCCGTTGAATTGATGGTTTGTACAGTATCTATTGAGCTGGAACATGGCCACGAGGACAGAAGCTTTACTAAAATGTTTGATCAATTCTAGTTTTCGTTATTTCCTTAGTTTTACTTATACACAACACTAATAACCCTGATGTCCACACTCACACAGCTAGAGGGTCTGTATTCAGAGTGACTGCATGGGCAGGCCAGCGCTGAGTTAAAGCTGAGACAGGTTGAAAAACTATTGGCCTAGGTTGTCGTTCAGATGAATGGGCAATGAAATGCTATTAGTGGAGTGGGTTTTTTAACACTGCTGACTTCATTTCCTTTTCCAATGTCATGCATTTAGAAAACACGGTGGCACTGCAGTTCCCACCTTTTTCTGGATCAGGGCCCACTTGAAAGTATTGAAAGCTTTGCACGGCCCACGAATCTGACCACTTTATGGGCCTTTATTTGAATGATGAATCAATCCTGTCAATGTTCTATTGATCGATGTCACAAAGAAAGCTCATTTTTCCCCCCCAAGGTTCTAAAGAAGAAATACCATGACTTTTGTTTAAATCTTAGTGTTTTGCTTATTATTTGGGGACCCACTTGCAACCTCCTCAAAGCCCATCAGTGGTCCCACCAGCCACAGGTTGGGAATCGCTGCTGTAGGACACTGCTGGAGTTATGTAAGACTCTGGCTTGTGGAGTTATCCAATGAAGACAATGAATCATACGGTAGGAAAACCTTGTTACATCCATAACCGGGATAACAGTGGTGTTAGTACAAGTGTCTATAGAGCCTGACCCATGTTTAGGTCAGATGCCGATCCCCAATTTTGGAGATTCCTAGATCACAATTACAGATGTTTTGGCTGATATTTTGTCAGAAAGATGCTGGTTGTAAATCAGGACACATCGAGTGCATAATGGCCAATTCCAATGTCGTCAAAAAGGTCAAACTATGACCGATGTATCATCCAAACTGCTCTATGGGTCGGGCTCTATAGTGTTAGTAGAAGTGTTCATTTTAGTAGTAGAATAAGTAAATAATAGAGCACTGACGGTGGTGTGACTCACTGGTTCCAGGCCTGGCGTCGGACACGTCCACCAGTGGTCCGGTGGCCTGGGACAGGGACTGGTAGTGGACCGTGTGAGTCACTGTGGACGACTTCTGCTTCTGGGGCTCACCAAAGTCATTGTCTGTTAGCAACACGGTGGACCGGTCGTCTACAGGGGAGCGAGGGGGATAAGGGAGGAGGGAGGGAGAGAAGTGGGGAGAGAAGAAAGAAAGAAAGAATATGCATGCTGTGAGCCTGCTGGCCAAGGAAACGGAAATTATGACTAGGTTTAAAGGAGAATTTCGGGCAAGAAGGCTTTCATACCTTTATTTGTAGTTGTTACGTCCCCACCAAAGAGGTGCAGGTGATATGTTGTGAAAAAACACATTATTGGCTATTTCTCCTACCATAAGCCCTCAATGCGGCGTTGGGTTTTAGTGCTAATTTGCTTATTTCCAATTTACATTATGAAGAGAGGAAATTAGCACTAAAACCCAACGCCCCATTGAGGGCTTATGGTAGGGGAAATAGCCAATAATGAACGCCTGGAGGTGTCTAGTAACAGCATCATAGAGGCACTAACAAACCCTGTGAAGAGCTGTTACCGGGTCACGTCCAGGCTGCGCAAACACTGGCTCAGCAGCCTGCTGCTGATTAGATAGGTCAGTGCTTGAATATGTTCCACTGTGACTACTGCACTTTGAATTGTATTAACTGTTCGCTTTTACCATGTTGTTTGTCTTTTTGGTTTTTTGTACGTTGATCTTATGTGATATGGACTATTGTCTGAAATAAAGATTATATATATATATATATATAATGAGTTTTTGCACAAAATAACAACTGGACCTCTTTGGTGGGGACATAACAACTACAAATAAAGGTAAGAAAGCCTTCTATTCCGAAATTCTCCTTTAAAGGTTTCATGACATCACATTTCAATTTGTTTTAAGTTTTGTGACTTCAATTATTACCCCCCCAACAAAAGAAAAGAAGAAGAAAGAAACAGAAACACAAAAAGTTAAAATATGACAGACAGCAACGATTTACTGATTTAGCCTATTTGTGCCAATATAATGCACATGCACAAAATTGCCGGTGATAGAAGTGGTTAACTAAACTAAAAGAGAAGCAGAGAAAAAGCAAGGCGCCACGGGGGCCTTGCTTCCATCACTCTCACCGATTGTCTCCATGGTATCCCTCTCCTCGATGAGGAGCTGTGCGCGGGGGATGTCGATGTGCATTCTCAACGTCTGCTGCTGCTTATTGACGGTGTCCGGCGTACGCGTGTTCTTACTGGGGGGGAGAGCGAGATCAATGAAAACAAATACAAAAAAACACATTTTGTGACTCAGCTGCATGAGCTTTGCATCACATTGAACAAGAAATAAAATACATTTGATAAGTAATTCTAAGAGGGCAAGAGGGGCCCGTATAATATCCTCTATGCAATATATCTGAAGGGTTTATAGATAATTCCAGGGTGTATTGTGATTTATGGTCGCTGTTTAAAGGCTGATTGAGCGTTACCGTACATACCTCATCAGCATTTCTGCCAGGCTTTTGGCATCTGTGGAGTGAAGTGCAGAGCCAGTAAGCACATTAACAATACAAGTGGAGATGCAAGCAAGCACTAACGCAATTTGAATCAGACCATTCTCTGCATGGGAAAAACACAGCAGTGAAATGGTGAGTGAGTGAGAGAGCAGATGTTTGATCTGAGGAGCCTGTTGCTATATCTGTTGCATCGCGACACATTGTGACTTGTGAGCTTGTAGATCGGCTATTTTCAAATGTATAGGCCTATAGGGCTGAAGTGGTTACTGTATGTTTTGATTCAAAATCTACAAATTAACTAGTAACTACAGTTTAACTTTAAAACTTATTGTAGTGGAGTAAAAGTACAATATTTGCCTCTGAGATGTAGTGGAGTAGAAGTAAAAGTACTGGAAATTAGAAATAGTACAAACAAGTTAATAACTCATATTGTACGTAAATGTACTTAGTTACAAACAGTAGTAGGAGTCAATCAGGGTGTCCTAAACACAGCTCAGAGAATCATTGCATGCCGGCCGGCCTCCTCCATCTCTGGGGGACCTCTACAAGAAGAGCCAACAGCATCCTCAGCGTTTTAACAGCACCAGAACAACGGCGAGTGACACTTGAATTTCATTGGCTATCGCCCAATCGTCCACTATCGCCGGACGACGTCGCCCAAAAGACGTTACTCTGCCAACTTTTCGACCATCGCCTGTTCGCCTGCTATCACCAGCTATCGCCAGTAGTTGCCGGGCCCCATTGACAAATAATGCATGAAAATGCGTCTGGCTGTCGCCCGCTGTTAAAACGTAGTTAGACTCATCCCACCTGCATGAACTGCTGCCCTCAAGGAGGCCCTACAGTGCCATCAAAACAAAAACAAACTTTGATCCCAGGGCTGTTATTGCTCTAAGCACTGCACAAACCTCAGACACTTGACTTTGTGCAGTCTGTTGTTGGACTGATGGACAGATGTGCAATATGGACTATCAGTACTGTGCAATATCTTTACTTTAGTTTTTAATATATGTTTTTATATTGTATAATATTTCTGCACTGAGCTGGATTGCTACCTCAATTTGGTTGTCTAGTAGTACAATGACAATACAGAGTTTGTGGTTCTGAGATGTCCCTCCCCTGCCTGCTGCAACCCATGAATCCAGCCAATGTGTAGCCGCAGGCACTGCGGAGGAACGAAAGCCCAGTCTCCATGGTGGTGGGCAGAAACTGTACCGCTGCCACCCGGACAACTCCCTTAATGATGGCTTCTTAATGACAACCGCAAAGTCGATACTGAGCTTGACAGTGACTGCTTTCAGATTAATTGCCCCTGCCTGATGCATTTCAGATCAACATGGTTTAATTATAAGGCTCTTGCTCTACAGTATATGGTGGATATATTGGTCTGTGTACCAATGCATACAGTACCATTGTGCAAGTACAGTACATATAATTTTGTATTCATGTTTATGTGCATGTGCTGTGCATGTATGTACAGTACAGTATGTATGTGCGTGCAACGTGCGTGCATTACACTACTTTTTGTAAAACATGGCACATTTAATACATCCTGGATGACTGTCACTCTTTGTTGGTCGCGACTCCTGAGTCCTGCATGCACATATACAGTATGTTATTGTCGTTTTCACACGGTGTGTGTTGTGTGTTCTGAGGATGCAGGCTCTCTATACAACTCACCTCTGAGTCTCTTGAGCCTCTGCTCTCTCCTTCTCCTCTTGAACACCATGAGGGCGATGAAGACCAACACCACCACCACCAGGACAGACGTGATGGTCACCACCATCTTCAGACCTCCACTGCCTGACATGTTGTCTGAGATGGGGTCTCCTGACTTCAGCAGAGGGGGAATAGTACCTGGGGAAGCGAAATATCGCTTGACGTGTTAAAATATCAATATATCTGAATTGAATGCCCTCTGCTCTTATTTTACTCCCCCGGGATCTAGGCCAACCCAATCCGCTTTATTTATAGAGCATACTTAAAAACAACAGTGTTGTACTTCAACCAAAAGTGCTGCATACTGAAAATAAATTAACAATAGGGTAAACACAATAAAACACATACAAAAGACACCATAAAAACACAATTTATACACAGTGTCAGTGACCCTAAAAAATATAAAAAATAAATAAACATAACTCTCAATCCTGGTAAAAAAAAGAAGTTTAATAACTACTGTATAATATCAAAATAACAATCTAGAAACAATCTAGTAACAATAACGATCTAAAAGTAGTGAATATTTAATAGGTTTAGTAGAGAGACCAAATCTTGGCTCACCCAGCTAAATATCGAAGTGACAAAGACAAAAGTGCACATTCTAAGTACAAATTGCTTAGAAACCATAAAGGTTAATTACTCTTCAAAGGTAATTTGACTTAATTTAATACTCCGTTTTAGTACATGCTGTTAATGTCAGTATACTGTGTGGTAGAGGTCCGCATTCCGAAAGAGAATATCACATAATTGGACCAGTGTCATTAATCTTCCCCAGATAATCATACACGGTTGTGCCACAGTGACCTATTCCAACCTTTCCTAGTTAATTCGTTTTGAGAGCAGAGCTGCACCATTACAGCTCAGCATCACTGACATCACTGATTATATCTGCTTCTCAACACTGAGTCCGACTCCTTACAGGTCTGTAACTCTTCATTTAACATTGTGGATAATAGCATGTACAGTACAGTAGATCGGGGTTCAAGTATAGTTTAGTTCAGCGATTCTTAGCCCTTTTCCAGGACCACCAGATTCATATGCATGCATTGGTTCCAAAACAGTAGGTCGGGGACAAATTTTTATGGGTCACGTAAATATCAATTTATTATTATTTTCCTACAATATTTGTTTTCCTACTCTCACCTATGGTCATGAAGTGTGGGTCATGACCGAAAGAATAAGGTCGCGGATACGAACAGCCGAAATGAGTTTTCTCCAACGGGGGGTGGCATCTCCCTTAGAGATACGGTGAGAAGTTCAGTCAAGCGAGAGAGACTCGGAGTAGAGTCACTGCTTCTTCGCTTGGAAAGGAGCCAGCTTAGGTGGTTCGGGCATCTGGTTAGGATGCCTCTCGAGTGTCTTCCTAGGCCTAGGGAGGTCCTCGATGCACATCCCATGGGAGGAGACCCCGGGGCAGACCAAGGATCAGATGGAGGGATTATATCTCTAAACTGGCCCTGGAACGGCTCGGGATCCCCCAGGAGGAAGTTACTAATGTTGCTCTGGAGAGGGAAGTCTGGAGCTCTCTGGTGGAGCTGTTGCCCCCACGACCCGACTACGGATAAACGGTTGAAGATGGACGGATGGATATTTCAAAACATTTTTTAAATAATTCACCAAAAAAATACAAACTTTGTCATGAATTAAAAACGAATTAAATGATACAATGATACAACAATTTAATTAAAAGAGAAAAAAGAAAGGAAAAATGAATTCCATAAAATAGAAAACAAAGGTTAAAGAAGTATTGAAAATAGCCCATATATACAAGCTCAGCAGCCAAATACATAGGCCTATCATTCTAACGGAGATCCTACTTGACATGAAAACGATTGAGAACCCACGTGGTTTAAGTGGTTATAAACTCACTTCCGTCTGTGTTGAGTGTGGCGAAGGTGATCCTCTTCTCGGCCGATCCGGCACTGTTGACGACCTTCATCTGCAGCTCGTACCAGGTGGCCTCGGCCAGGTCGTACAGGATGTAGCTCTTGGTCAGCGAGGTGCGCGTGGCTGTGGTCCACGCCCCCGACTCCACCGGACGGTACTCCAGTGTAAAGGACGTGATTGGACAGCCGCCGTTGTTCCAGCCAATCAGGTTGAGTCTGACCCTGGTGGAGTTGATGCTGGTGAAGAGTTCGTGCTCTTTGGCAAACTGCGGTTCTGAGGAGATAGGACAGAAGACATTGATTATATGTTCTATAGGACATACTTATTTTCTATGTAATAATAATCTATATAGAAATAACAAATATTGTAAGCATGGTGGAGAGTAAACATTTATTTGACAAATGTACGTAAGTACATTTCTTGTACTCTTTACTTGAGTATTTTGACTTTTTGTTACTCATGACTTTTATGCTAATCATATTATCTTTGAGGTTTTTGGCATTTAAAATAAGTTGGAGTTTGTTACAGACTTTGAATCAAATTGCCATCGATTTAGAAAACTCATAACCCCTAAAAGTTGCATTTAAAAAAATCAATTTGACTACTTTCTCCAAAAAAATACCATCAGCTCTGGTTGCACAATACCCTGTATGTTTTCCATAAGAGGAACATTTCTAGACCGTGTTGGCTTCTATACCTTTCCCGTGCGTCTTAGCCTCGATGATTTCACTGATGCGTCCAGGGCCAACCGCATTCTGAGCCGTGAGGGTGAACTTGTACCAAGTGCCGCACTTCAGGTTTTCCAAACGGTACGAGCGCTCGCTGGGGCTGATGGGAAAACTGCCCCACTGCTCGCTGTTGTCTTCTGAGTACTGAAGGATGTATCCTGGACAGGAAAGGCAAACACAGGAAAAAAAACAGGGAAAACAGGAAGGTAGATGATTTTTAAAAGCAGTAACAACAGAGTAGCTGATGCATCAACACAAAGTCACATGGTCTTTCTACAATACTGTAGTTGTACTGCATACACAGTAGAGACAGCATACGCATATTCAATATGTTTGTTGTTATGTTATTTAGGCGTTAGGCCTTGTGTATTTCTTTACCAGACAAAAAAGACCATCTTTAAACTCACAGCATGTTGCATTGAGTGTGAACTTGTAGATGGGCGGCCATATCGTATTCCTTTTTTTAACGTTTTCCGAAAATAGAGACCCAAAGTTTAATGTGGTTAGGCTACACATTTTATCGTCATTATTAGATAAATCTTTACATTATTATGTGAATAAATGTACTCTGTATAATCTGCACACCGGTATACTAATTGCTGCAGTAAACACTGAAATGTAAAAAGCTTAGGGGCAGGATGACTCTGCAGTGCACACTGAGTGAGCTCGGGGAAGCAAACCCTGCAGTGAAAACAATATCACAGACAGTTTGTAAATGGACTAACATTTCACACCCACTGTGCAGCAAATGAGTGGAATCAATGATAAATCACCCAGGCTACTCTGTGACTGGGTGTGCTTCAGGACCCTGATGGTTTAATCTTCTGCTTTAAAACACCTAATCTCCTCTGTTCTGTTTTAATCTAAGCCACCCTCTCTACTGATCGAGGACTCCTATACTCAGCAGTAGCACATCTTCCGCTGTGAACATAATGAGGAATTGGAGGAGCAGGGCTTTTAGACTGGAGTAATAATGAGTGTGGTGACACAGAGCTCATGGTGTCACTGGTGACTGATTGGTGTACTGTAAGGATGTGGCTGATGTTTCCACATGTGCTAATGTGCTTTAAGAATACCAGGCCGCAGTAGTTCAGGGTGTGCCGAGGCACACTGGTGTGCCCTGAGAAACTGTTCAGGTGTCTTATTGCGGCAACATACAATTTACACACTGTTATAAACTGTCAGGCAGAAACCATATTATTATTTTCTGTGATTTTCCGTAAAGTAACACCCTTCTTGATCACACAAAAGCATCAAAAGTAGCAGAATAACCATGAACAGACAATATACTTTTTACATTTATAATATATAAATACCGTAGGCCTACTTGTGCGTGCGTATTCATTTTCTACACAGAGGCTATTTCTAATACCCCCCAAAGATATGTCATTCTAGGAAAAAAATATGTATATCCATAGATAAGATGTATATCTAATAATTATAATAAAACATTATCTACCACAAATTTAAAATAAAGCAAAAATAGCAGCTCTACTTAGTCTACTGTACTGTATAATCAGTTACATTACTACAAAAAGTGTGTGTGTGTGTGTGTGTGTGTGTGTGTGTGTGTGTGTGTGTGTGTGTGTGTGTGTGTGTGTGTGTGTGTGTGTGTGTGTGTGTGTGTGCGTGTGCGTGCGTGTGCGTGTCGGTTCAGGTGAGCCACTCACCTCTGATGGAGCTGCCTCCGTTGTCTCCTGGTATCCATGACAGCGTGATTGATGTGGTGGTTGTCTTGGTAACAGTAAGGCGTGGCTGATCAGGAGGGACTGTGAACATGAAGGAGACAATTTAAAGTTAATCTCAATTCTCAACACATTACAATTTGACCTTCAACTGTATTATTTGATTGCCGAGTCCCGTGGTGGGAGTTCTGCTCTGGTTTTGGTGAAATATTAGGTAGTAACGAGGTCCAACAGGACCTCGTTTCATGTTGCACGGTAAGACTACGGTGATTAGTATTATTGCCATCACCTGGGTGGGTCAGTCGTGTAACTTTCCCAACGTTAAGCCGTGTATATGTTCAACAACAGAGCCATGCAAAATAAAATTGACAGCTATGAGGTGGCTAAAGCTTGTCCTGCATAGCAACAGTTGCTAAACTACTTGGATTGGCATTGGACAATCGCTTTTTGGGGTGGGGTTTAGTGAAGGGCTAATTATGATGAATGGTAGATTGTGTGTGTGTGTGTGTGTGTGTGTGTGTGTGTGTGTGTGTGTGTGTGTGTGTGTGTGCGTGTGTGTGTGTGTGTGTGTGTGTGTGTGTGCTTCTGCTCACCTTGAACCTGCAGGTTCAGAGTGATCTCATCGGAGCCCCAGTTGTTGCCGGCCACACAGCTGTAGTTCCCAGAATCCTCTGCTTTCACTGTGCGGATGATGAAGCTGCCGTTGCCATGGACACTACGCCGCCCGTCCACAAGGACAGGGGTGGGGGTCCCATTGGTGCTTGGTGGAGAGACGGAAAGAAAATGTCACCAGAAATAATTGCCATCTGGGTAATACATATACCGACAGGAGAAAAAACACTTTGTCGTCTTTGTTGTCGACTACAAACCCAGTGTACAAAAAAAAAAGTACTGGTCCCTCAGTGCTGTATTCTCCACGGAAATAGTGAGCACAATTGAGAGCTATAATCCCTCAGTGATTGATTGGTTTTTATTTTGTTAAAATAAATACCAACACAAGGTTGTGCACATAAAGTGTAATTAATCACTTATTTCAAATGTGGTCAGTAATTATGCCTATTATCAGTCGTCCAGGGGTGATGAGGGCAGAGGACATACGGTACAGGCGTGAATCTCGTTTGCGTCCGAGCATAGGCATGGCTGAGGCATGGTAACGCCCCACCTGCCTGTGATTGGCCCACCGACACTACCAGTCTTGACTGTCCTCCGAGACGCGAGGTTACTCCGTGGTGAGATTGAGAAATAAATAATACAAGAGAATGACAGCTTCGCAAGCGTGACAGAATGCAGCCTTGTAACTAACTTGTATGTTATATTTTTGTAGAAGAGGCAAACTAATATTGTTTATGCCGTTTGCTTTGATTGAATATTTGATTGAACGCGTATGTATGTTGTACTATGATTAGATTTGGGAGTGTTCTAAATAAATAAGTGAATACACCCAAATCTAATCGTATTACGGCGTGCATGTTCAATCAATTATTCCATCAAAGCAAACGACATAAACAATATTAGTTTGCCTCTTCTACAAAAATAAAAGTTACAAGTTATAGTTCTCTTGCATCATACCATGCTTGTATTATTTCCCACAACGGAGAAACCTCGCATCAGGCAGACTATCCAGCATCGCTACAGTATATCCACCTCGGAGGACGGTCAAGACAGGCAGTGTCGGTAGGCCAATCACAAGCAGGTGGGGCGTTACCATGCCTATGCTCGGACGCAAACGAGATTCAGAGTCCCAGGTGCATCCATATGCAATGTTTTTTTGTTCTCTGTGGGGCAATGTCTGTTACTTACTTTCCTTTGAGCCACTTGATGGTAGGTGGGGGGTCACCGACAGCCTTGCATGGCAGCAGAATGTCCTTCATCCAGGGAGTGGTCACTGTCCCGTTAAATGTCAGAATTCTGGCTGGGGCTGAGAGGGACAAAGATATACGGACACACAGACAGGAGGACAATAGATATTATAAACATACAGTACAAGTACAATTTATTTATGAAGGATTTATTTGTATCTGCACTAATTACAAATGTCACAACACAAGTAGCCTACGATATGCATTCTGGATATTAAACAGACATGACACGGTAAAGTGCAGACTAACTGTACATGAACACATGTGGTTGAAAAACAATGTGTTTTTTTCACCCTCTGCAGCTCAATAGAAAATGCCTGGGATGTTTTGAATGACTACGGTATACTATACATAATTCCCATAAAGTTGATAAAATGGTCATATTACTTTGATTCAGTTGGTCTACCTTTGGCCAAAGGTTCCACTGTGATCTTGTCACTGTTGTTTCCATGGCCAGCAGCGGTCACTGCCACCACCCAGATGCTGTACTGTCTGTTTCGAGCCAGGTTGGGGATTCTATAGAAGTACACATCTGGAGACGCCTCGAACTCACTCATCACCTGGAAACACAAAGCAAGGAAGGGACACATGTACAGTAGTGCAGTGGTTTCCAAAATCCTAAAAACGTTTGAAAATAAAACGAAATAAAACAACCGCTTTGCGGTTATAAGGACAGCTGATGTGATAATGTCATACCATAGGGTGGAGGTTGGAGCAGAAGACGATGTACTTCCTGATAATGCCGTTGAGTTTGAGGGGTGGCAGCCAGGAGACGAACACCACGGAACTGGTGGAGGCGGCTGCCTTGACCCCGGCTGGTGGGCCAGGCACTGTGGGGAGATCAGAGTCAGTCTCAGCTGCAAGTCTCTCACATAAACTACATTTACCTTTACCACTGTGGGGAGATCAGAGTCAGTCTCAGCTGCAAGTCTCTCACATGAACTACATTTACCTTTACCCCGGCTGGTGCCACGGGCTCAACTCCCGATCCCAACGGCCTTTACTGCATGTCACCCCCCATATCTCTCCCCATTTCCTGTCAGCCTACTGTCTGTCCCTCAATAAAAAAAAAAAAAATTAATGAAGGCGAAAGCCACAAAAAAACATATACAAACAAAAAAATTAACTTTTTCATGTCAAGGACCCCCAAAATGTATTATGTATTTTGGCCGTCAACCTCCATCACAAAACAGTTTTCTTCCAGGGACCCCCAGAAGCAGACATTTCATTAAAAAAAGTTCTTTAAAAATAGCCAATACATGTTCAAAGATTGTCACAATTAAAAAACAAATAGCAGATCTACAAGCTCATAGTGCGGCACAAAGAGACATGCCATGAGCTTGTAGATCTTCTATTGTTGAATAGCCAAAGTATAAAATGACAGATGCTTTCCCGGTTTTAACACGTTAACTCTGCGAGTGTACAAATGGAACCATTCCATTTGTACACTCTCAGAGTTATACAAGGATAAATGAATACTTAGCATCCTAGGTTTACACTTTATGGGCTTCTATTATAGGTTTGCATATGAATTATAGTTATCTATCAAACATTAGAGAACCAAAGACATTTATATAAAAGGGGAGGGGGATATGCCACCCTTCCTTCCATAATTTAAATCAAAAGGTAATAAAAAAGTTGAATTCATGATAATTTCCTTCTTAGATGATTGACTGTGCCTTGTAAATGAAAGCAATAGTACATCGTTGTGATTAGGTCATCAATCTCAATCAGAATGAGATTAAATTATATTGCCACATCACAGGTTTGGAAGTGGGTGAAATTATGTTTTTCGTGTGTGCTCCATCATTTGCAGGGGTGGACTGGCCACAGGACGTACCGGTCATTATTACCAGTGGGCCTTGACCGTAGGCGTAGGGGACCGCTCGAGTTATGATATAAAATATATGATATAAAAAAGATATATTTAAAAATCGTTTTGCCAGCATTCTTTGTGAGAGCAACAAAGTGTTGTGTAGTTGTCTGTTGGTTTGTTCTGTAAAAGTGGTGGTATTAGGTCTTGTTTTTTTGTGTGTGCCTCAATGGAGCGGGTGGTAGTTTCTGCTATCTGCGCGCTGGTTTCTCGGGGCCGGTCTGGGCCAAATTAGCACGAAAATGACCGGGCCGAATTTTTGTCCCAGTCCAGCCCTGCTCGTGCAGCTTCGGGTGTTTTGCGAAGTGGACCGTATGCTTCAGACGACAGAAGACACTGTATAGGAGTTCTGCATCGGTCCTTTCTTAACACATGTGTAAGTCCCTTTCCTCTGTAGAGATTCGATAATGTGTAGACAGGTAATTCAGGCAAACTTATTCCAAGGTAAACTAAATATCTGTTCTTTAGATATTTCAGGTAGCCTATAGTATACCGTAATATTATGTTACTTGTTATTTTTTTCTGTTAAATTAAAATAAATAATAAAATAAAAATGTGTATATAATATAAATCAAAATATTCAGGTGTATGTAATCAGATAATCCAGGGTCAACACTGTAAGTGGATAAGAATATGAATTCCAAGGTAACTGAGTAGGCCAAATTGTCATGAATGGTCTCTCCTTTATTCAGAGTGATAGTTGAAAAGACGACACAGCATATAGGAGTCTGGACAGCAACTCTTCCATGCCAGAAGAGGCACAACAAATGTTGTCTTACCGTCCTCCTTGGTGCGTACGTAGATCTGCTCACTGCGGACTCCGTCCCCAGCCCTTGTGAAGGCTAGCACCTGGATGCTGTAGTTGGTGTATTTCTCCAAGTTGTCCAGCTCCAGAGATGGCTGACCGGTTGTCACATTCCTGATCTCTCCCAACTCTGATAGAGGAGTAAATTCAGTTATTGAACATGTGCTAATTTTATTCCTTGTTGCTAATATTGTGGAACTCAGTATCTTCAACAGGCTCATTTTACATTAGCTGAAAAGTAATGCAGCGCAGAAAGTCTTAAGTAAATATAATTATGATGAATACCCACACATAGGTGTATGCCCACAAAGAAGACAGAAATGCATGCCTTTGTATCAATTCTCAAATAAGTCATGCTGTCATATATATTAATATTATTATACATGACTAATTGATCATACAGCAGCTTGCTTTCTCCTCTCCTCTTCTACATACAATCCTCTCCTCTCCTTTCCTATACCATCGTCTCCTATCCTCTTCCTGTGTCCTTGACAGTGTTCTCCACCCCTGGGTCTGAAGCAGTGGCCCTCACTGAGTTATTGCATAGTGAATTATTGATGGGAGGTTGGCCAGGCTGCCAGCTGGATCACTGCTGGGGCTCGGGGAACATTCAGCAAAGAAGACATAGAGACTGGATATATTTACAGGAAACCAAGATATCTGATTTGCTTTTGTTTCCCTTGTGCACAAAACATATTATTCTCGTTGCTTGTTAATCTTAGAAAAACAGCTATCAGCTCATAACATTGCTCAGAGCAGTTGAAAAATCAGATTTAGCCTTTCACCGAGTCCACAGTCCAATGCTACCATAACTCCTTGAAAAGGAAATGGTTGGTTTGTCACGTTCGTCATTTGCCCTGGAAGGCATATACCGGTACATATGTAGACATTTGGATGGTTCTGATCCATTTGACAAGAGTGACAAGACACAAGACATATTACACCAAAAATAGACAAGCTAAGATGTACACGTCCCATCCACGCAATACACTTTCAATTTAGCACTAACTGGCATACAGTACAGTGCTCTCCAAGGAAATAAGCTACTGCTAACCTACTCATGCGTGCATGCATGCTTTCTTTTGGCCATTAAAGTATTATTGATTTTCTCATGTGTGCATGTTGCAATATACTGTATGCACGACTGACTACTGTACATTCGGTTAGTTTTACACTTGTGTAATATCACTGAAAGAAACAGCTGATACTGAGCCTTTCAGTCTAATCGACGTAATCGTATAATTGAGGACATATCTGTCCCTACGGAACCCTTATCTAGCGATTGTGGCAATAATGATAAAACGTTTGAAATATAATGCCTCAGAGATGGTTCAAATTAAATGGAGGTGCAGATAGAGGTCCTTCTTGGACCCACATTGAAATAAACCGTTTTTGGCTATTTTCTAACCATATGAACCCTTAACCTATAGTATTCGGGTGAAACCGTTCAGAGAAAATAGCAGATCTACAAGCTCACAACATGTTGCGTTGGAGTTAGTACATCTGCATATGGATCTGCTATTTTCAGTGAAGAGATATTTAGTGTCGAGGGGGAAATGGAGCCGGAAAAGTATAGCCCCCTGGGGGACCCCGGTAAACAGAGCGTACCGTATACTGTAGTTTACGTGGTTAATAACAGTCTTTACAATTACTTGCACCTTGGGACTTCCCTTCAACCGATGGACAGTCAGGATGGATGCACTTCATGAAGCTACAAACACTCTCTGAACATAATGAGCAAAACCACTCCAGCTACACACACCATAAAGTTGCATTTATTGAAGAGTCAGCACAGTACAGTATATGAGACCACAGTGTCACCTAGTGGGCAAACTACTATATGACTGAACCACAGCAGGGGGAAACACTGACTGGGCGGACTCAGAGCCATTGATGACATGCACAAAGCTGCCATCTTGCCAGCAATAAGTGCAACTTCCCATAGACAGCCCATTCATCCATAAAAATCCACTGTAGGCATGTTATGAGCTACTCGTGCTCGTTGACTATCACTCAACAGCCCATGTGTACCACCTGTACAGGCAGCAGGAGGTTGCTTTACTGATAACAAGTGCTTCCAAACTCTGACACTTTTTTTATGAAACAAACACTTTGCAGATAGTAAGACGATAAGATGTTGGTGAGTTTGACGTTATTTAATACAATGAAATAGGACTTTTCTGTTTGGATGAATGGGCTGTCTATGGTAAGTTGCACCTAGGTAGCCCCTTGCTGGCAAGATGGCAGCCGTGTGCATATCATCAATAGAGTAAGACAGAGTTACGAAAACTCCGTTCACTTCATGGGGCCAGTCCAATGGTGACTCTCTGACTTCTGCTGAGAATGGGGACAGAAGTCAGAGAGCGGAAGTAGACAGAAATGCATTGGACCCAGGCAACAGCCCAGCTTTAATGATCTTAAATCCCTTTACTTGTTTTGTAGTAATCGTACAACATAAACATTACAGAGACCTTAGTTGTTACTGTACAATACTTTAAAACAGTTGGCATGTTGCACATATGCCTATAAGGCTATAATTGCTCTTATTTGCGCCACCCTCGTTGAAAACAATGTAATTCAAACTCCAGCTTGTCCCTCTCCAGGCTGCATGAACAGCGCTCTGTTTAATATGTATTTGGCTGTAGACACCCATCTGGAAATATTTTGTGCTTGTGTTCACAAAATCTTCAAGATTGTTTTTTTAAATAGCCAATGTATGTAGGTTTACATTTAGATACATTGATTCATTTGAGAACCACTGCTCTATTACTAAATTTGGGCTATAGATACTGTAATAATGTAAATGATGCTGAGAATGCACTCAGTGAGAATGCACTTTTTCTCCGTATGAATGTTGTTTTATTTGCTGACACGCGCACACACACACACACGCACACACACACACACACACACACACACACACACACACACACACACACACACACACACACACACACACACACACACACACACACACACACACACACACACACACACACACACACACACACACACACACACACACACACACACACACACACACACACACACACACACACACACACACACACACACACACACACACACACCTACCTCCATCAGGCAGGTTGGCCCAGTAGATAACTCTGTAGCCCTGTAGGATTCCATTGAGAGACTCCCTGGGCAGGGTCATCCAGGACAGCGAGATGACCTCCGGGGACTTGGCCACGGCCAGCACATTTTCAGGAGGCCGTGATGGCACTGAGGAGAGGAGAGGAGAGGAGAGGAGAGGAGAGGAGAGGAGAGGAGAGGAGAGGAGAGGAGAGGAGAGGAGAGGAGAGGAGAGGAGAGGAGAGGAGAGCCCAATAAAAAACAAAAAAATAAATGCTCTTAGCAGACCTTGTATTGAACGGTACTTTCCTGTGCACATTTTTGTAAACTGTTAATAAAGTATTCAATCAATCAATCCTGGGAGGAGTGGGCATACTGATCATTCTCGACTTTCTTTCATAGTAAGTTAGGTAAGTGATCAGCTGGGGACATCCATTACTTTAGGCCCAATTTTGCTCACTAGAGTAAATAATTCAATGTTATGAATAATTGAACACTCCTGCAGTAGTTTCAAATGCAAAACTGATAATAGCTGGGGTTTTTTTGCATCATATGAAATTATATTCTGTATTATAAGTACTGTAGTAAATTCATGATATTCAGTACTCGCTGCTAGCTGTTGGGGTTGATAGCTAAGCCAACAGTGTGAAAACAGCAAAGCACAGTCAAGGAATTAACTTGACCGGAGGCAGTTCAATAAATGTCCAGCAGAGGGGAGTCTTTCTACGGTCCTGTTCAGTCTGTTCATTCTGCTCTGCCTATACTGTATCTTGCAGCACTGGGATCCATACATTTCAGTTCACTCACAGTTCACTCACTTAAATTGCTTGCATTTTAAATAAGCTACATGAATGCAATAGTCTTCAAAAGACAGAAACAAAACAACATAGGGCACATGTTCTATGAGCTTGCAAGAGCTATAAAGAATACAACCTAAAAGAAAATACATAAAACTGAATACATTTAGCCATTATTCAGCTGGCATGACGAATATTGTTAAAAAAAACAACAAAGTCTTGTCCATTGCTTTACTCAATAGTTTCAGCTTTGCCATCACTCTCTTATTATATACACCACGTTGCCATGATTATAGCTCCATATGACATCAAATCATTAGCATGATTATTTCAAACCTTTGGCTTGATTCCTCGATTATAATTATAGTGAAAATAGCCGATCTACAAGCTCTTTGTGAACTTGTATTGGCTATTTTGACAATTTTTGTACGCCACCATTGTATACAACAAAAGTATAATGATATTTATTTGATTATTATCAGATTATACAAATCTATTATAATTGCTTCATGTCAATTCGTTGATACAGTATGTATAACGGGGGTAAAAAAAAAGTCTCCTAGATTATTCAATGAACCAATGAATCATGAGTACATGAGCCAGGTGAAGCCGGTTATTGGTTCCAGACGTGGTGTTTTGATATGATCCCGGGTGAATTTGAGCCCAATAATATTGGAATAACAGTACCATCCTCCAGGGTGTTGGTGACCACCTGCTGGGAGGATGGACCCTAAACAATACGTACCATCCTCCAGGGTGTTGGTGACCACCTGCTGGGAGGATGGACCCTAAACAATACGTACCATCCTCCAGGGTCTTGGTGACCACCTGCTGGGAGGATGGACCCTAAACAATACGTACCGTCCTCCAGGGTCTTGGTGACCACCTGCTGGGGAGGATGGACCCTAAACAATACGTACCATCCTCCAGGGTCTTGGTGACCACCTGCTGGGAGGATGGACCCGTGCCCGCCCTGTTGGCGGCCTGCACCACCACGCTGTACTGGGTGAACTTCCTCAGGTTGTCGAGCAGGAGGCTCTCCGTGGTGTCCCCCGTGGTGTCCATGCTGAGGATGGTGAACTGGTGGCCGCCCCCGGCCGTGTACTCCCGGTAGCCCACCTGGTAGCTGCGGATCACCCCATTCTGCAGGTGCTTGTGGGGCGGCTGCAACAAACCACAACACAAGTCAAACAATAAGTAAGTCGGTGAGTGCATGGGTTCTCAAACTTCTTCATGTTCAAGGACCATACATACATTAACCCATTCTGACCTGAGATCAGATTCATACGAGGTTTCCACTGGACTACACACTGGTCTGATTAACCCATTCTGACCTGAGATCAGATTCTAAAAATGTCAGTCGCTCTTCGATTTTTCAAAAATAGCAGACCTACAAGCTCGTAGCGCGCCACTCGGTGGCGCGCTATGAGCTTGTAGATCTGCTATTTTTCAATAGCTAAAGCATAACATGATGCTAACACCAAAACGGGTTCCCGGTCAGAATGGGTTAAGTATCAATATATAAAATTGCAGATCTACAAGATCACTATATTTGAGTATAAAATATGGTTAAAGTTGTTAAAATGATTGTGACGCAATATCAACTAATTTTGCTGACGATTCCCTGGTTTTGATGTAATGTCATTTTTTGGGGACCCCAGGAAGACTACATTACAGTAGCAGTTGAAATGCGGCCAGACTGCAGTACCTTCCAAGTGACTCTGATGCTCTGAGGAGAGGTGGGTTCCAGAATCACATCCTGTGGAGGGCCATCAGGGGCTGCAAAACAAACACACTGTTCAGAATCACATCCTGAGGGCCATCAGGGGCTGCAAAACAAACACACTGTTCAGAATCACATCCTGAGGGCCATCAGGGGCTGCAAAACAAACACACTGTTCAGAATCACATCCTGCAGAGGGCCATCAGGGGCTGCAAAACAAACACACTGTTCAGAATCACATCCTGAGGGCCATCAGGGGCTGCAAAACAAACACACTGTTCAGAATCACATCCTGAGGGCCATCAGGGGCTGCAAAACAAACACACTGTTCAGAATCACATCCTGAGGGCCATCAGGGGCTGCAAAACAAACACACTGTTCAGAATCACATCCTGCAGAGGGCCATAAGGGGCTGCAAAACAAACACACTGTTCAGAATCACATCCTGCAGAGGGCCATCAGGGGCTGCAAAACAAACACAATGTTCAGAATCACATCCTGCAGAGGGCCATCAGGGGCTGCAAAACAAACACACTGTTCAGAATCACATCCTGCAGAGGGCCATCAGGGGCTGCAAAACAAACACACTGTTCAGAATCCCATCCTGCGGAGGGCCATCAGGGTCTTCCAGTCTCATGGAGACTAGCCTCGGTAACCTGCAGGCTTTTATTTTCTTTCGCGTTTGGCTCAAAAAGAAATGTACGAGGACTTGTTCTGCTATCCTATACTTATATAATACACACAGTAATAATAAAGTGTGTGTGTGTGTGTGTGTGTGTGTGTGTGTGTGTGTGTGTGTGTGTGTGTATATATATATATATATATATATATATATATATATATATATATATATATATATATATATATATATTATATACTGTATATACTGTATAACCTATCATCATACTATGTACATTGAAATTATACAAACCATAGGATGCCAGGTCAACAAATTAACCTGACATCTTTCTAAATGATGTAATCTAAACTACATTTTAACCTTTACATAAGCCTGCATGGTTGTCAAGGCTATAGCATGTGCTATATAGGCTAATGTCTGTGGAACAAACTCTTCATTGCCTCAAACTGTCGTCAATGAAGAGTTTTTTCTATAGATACAGTATACAGTACATATCTAACTGCAGGTAAAGAGCATAATGCATCAATACGCATAGAGTTATACGTCGTCATGTTGGGTGAAAAAGGTAGTAGATCTACAAGTTTAAAACGCGGCGCACTGCATTTTAAGCTTGCAGATCTGCTACTTTTGATGCTTATGTGTGACGCTGTAGTGTATGTGTGACGCTGTAGTATGACCAAGTAGGCAGGGTGTTCTGCCAGACAGCAACGATATACAGTACAGTTTCATGCCCCTTTAAGTTGTGCTGTCGTGAGTGCAGACTTCTACATCGCTGTTTCTCAACCTTTTTGAGCTCTGGTCCACAAACATATTATAAACAGTCCTTGTCAAGGTCCACAACCACTTCTCTTCAACACAATCATTTAAACTTCAATTTTAAGAAATTGTAATTATATAATATTTAATATTTAATATTAATGATATGAGAATAGATTGGCCACGACCAACATTACAAGCAACAGCCAACAACCAGTTGTGCCTTGACAATGAATGGAATAATCCTTGCCCTAATATTTTGTCTCACTAGGGAGTGCTGCTGAGTTAGGAATATTCAAGAGACAAATCACCTACTCAGCTCTCATCAAAAGAATACAGCTCCTTAGTTACACATAAACTTTGATGATGTGAAACCGCATTCGATTTAATCATAATTGCTACATTTGATTATTATTTAGATTTTATTGCTCCCTGGTGAGCTATACTTTCCCCAAAAATCCAGGAAAATGTGTTAAGTATATTCAATGATGTATTGGCTTCTCTGTGGAGGTGTCACTGTAAGATAAATAAAGCCTGATGGGGTGGAGATACAGTGGCCAAAGCAGGTTATTTACCCCACAATTCTTGTAGCCCATTATTTTTCACCCAGTGTCAATTGTCTATAGTGTAATTCTGGGCGCTACACTCCCACTGCCAACCTGGGGAGAGCAACGGACTGACCTCATGCTTAACTCAAGGCATGAGGAGTGCAAGCCGCTTCTTATCACCTGACAGGGAGGACTTTCCCCTCCATCAGGCGCCCTGGCGGGAGGCAGTAGCCTATAGAGTGGGTATACCTACCCTAGGGTAGCCTGCACTCAGTCTGAATTAGTGCATGTTTGTGGGTATACCTACCCTAGGGTAGCCTGCACTCAGTCTGAATTTTCATTTAGTTTAACTTTTTGAGTGGTGCAACCACTCCAAGGAACAGCAATGTCCGTGTTCACCTATGTGTCCGTGTGTCCGCCTATGTGACGTTAATGAGCACCAGTATGACTATTAGTACCAGTAGGGGCGCTGTTATGCCAGAAACAGAGAGAGATAGTGCTGCACGTGCTGCACTGTTGCCTGGTAATGAGAGAGAGAGAGAGAGAGAGGAGAGGGGGGAGAGGGGAGTTGCACCACTCATTTCACACGGGTGTGATTTTTTAAATGGGTGTGGCTAGCGATTCAGGGCTGGGGCCAGGCTAACCCAAGGGGGAACGGGGAGAATAAGCAGACTCCACACAGAAAAGGTCCTTTTTCCAACCCCATACCTAGGGTATGGGCACCTCCAGCATCCCCTGCAGGAATCGAACCCGGGCACTTCCAGCTATATCGTTGCTGTCGGACAGAAACATCTTATCTCTTTTTCTTCTTTTTGTAAATGAACGCCCTACTTGATCATACCACAGTGTCACATAAAAGCATCAATAGTAGCAGATCCACAATCTGTTACTACTTGATCATACCACAGTGTCACATAAAAGCATCAATAGTAGCAGATCCACAATCTGTTACTACTTGATCATACCACAGTGTCACATAAAAGCATCAATAGTAGCAGATCCACAATCTGTTACTACTTGATCATACCACAGTGTCACATAAAAGCATCAATAGTAGCAGATCCACAATCTTGAAACACGACGCGATGCGGTTCGAGCTTATCGATCTACTACTTTTGTTACTAGTTGTTGTGATTTGGGTTGACCACCCACGAGTCTCCATCTAACAAGGGTGTTACTAGTTGTTGTGATTTGGGTTGACCACCCACGAGTCTCCATCTAACAAGGGTGTTACTAGTTGTTGTGATGTGGGTTGACCACCCACGAGTCTCCATCTAACAAGGGTGTTACTAGTTGTTGTGATGTGGGTCGACCACCCACGAGTCTCCATCTAACAAGGGTGTTACTAGTTGTTGTGATTTGGGTTGACCACCCACGAGTCTCCATCTAACAAGGGTGTTACTAGTTGTTGTGATGTGGGTTGACCACCCACGAGTCTCCATCTAACAAGGGTGTTACTAGTTGTTGTGATGTGGGTTGACCACCCACGAGTCTCCATCTAACAAGGGTGTTACTAGTTGTTGTGATTTGGGTTGACCACCCACGAGTCTCCATCTAACAAGGGTGTTACTAGTTGTTGTGATTTGGGTTGACCACCCACGAGTCTCCATCTAACAAGGGTGTTACTAGTTGTTGTGATTTGGGTTGACCACCCACGAGTCTCCATCTAACAAGGGTGTTACTAGTTGTTGTGATTTGGGTTGACCACCCACGAGTCTCCATCTAACAAGGGTGTTACTAGTTGTTGTGATTTGGGTTGACCACCCACGAGTCTCCATCTAACAAGGGTGTTACTAGTTGTTGTGATTTGGGTTGACCACCCACGAGTCTCCATCTAACAAGGGTGTTACTAGTTGTTGTGATTTGGGTTGACCACCCACGAGTCTCCATCTAACAAGGGTGTTACTAGTTGTTGTGATTTGGGTTGACCACCCACGAGTCTCCATCTAACAAGGGTGTTACTAGTTGTTGTGATTTGGGTTGACCACCCACGAGTCTCCATCTAACAAGGGTGTTACTAGTTGTTGTGATTTGGGTTGACCACCCACGAGTCTCCATCTAACAAGGGTGTTACTAGTTGTTGTGATTTGGGTTGACCACCCACGAGTCTCCATCTAACAAGGGTGTTACTAGTTGTTGTGATTTGGGTTGACCACCCACGAGTCTCCATCTAACAAGGGTGTTACTAGTTGTTGTGATTTGGGTTGACCACCCACGAGTCTCCATCTAACAAGGGTGTTACTAGTTGTTGTGATTTGGGTTGACCACCCACGAGTCTCCATCTAACAAGGGTGTTACTAGTTGTTGTGATTTGGGTTGACCACCCACGAGTCTCCATCTAACAAGGGTGTTACTAGTTGTTGTGATTTGGGTCGACCACCCACGAGTCTCCATCTAACAAGGGTGTTACTAGTTGTTGTGATTTGGGTCGACCACCCACGAGTCTCCATCTAACAAGGGTGTTACTAGTTGTTGTGATTTGGGTCGACCACCCACGAGTCTCCATCTAACAAGGGTGTTACTAGTTGTTGTGATTTGGGTTGACCACCCACGAGTCTCCATCTAACAAGGGTGTTACTAGTTGTTGTGATTTGGGTTGACCACCCACGAGTCTCCATCTAACAAGGGTGTTACTAGTTGTTGTGATTTGGGTTGACCACCCACGAGTCTCCATCTAACAAGGGTGTTACTAGTTGTTGTGATTTGGGTTGACCACCCACGAGTCTCCATCTAACAAGGGTGTTACTAGTTGTTGTGATTTGGGTTGACCACCCACGAGTCTCCATCTAACAAGGGTGTTACTAGTTGTTGTGATTTGGGTTGACCACCCACGAGTCTCCATCTAACAAGGGTGTTACTAGTTGTTGTGATTTGGGTTGACCACCCACGAGTCTCCATCTAACAAGGGTGTTACTAGTTGTTGTGATTTGGGTTGACCACCCACGAGTCTCCATCTAACAAGGGTGTTACTAGTTGTTGTGATTTGGGTTGACCACCCACGAGTCTCCATCTAACAAGGGTGTTACTAGTTGTTGTGATTTGGGTTGACCACCCACGAGTCTCCATCTAACAAGGGTGTTACTAGTTGTTGTGATTTGGGTTGACCACCCACGAGTCTCCATCTAACAAGGGTGTTACTAGTTGTTGTGATTTGGGTTGACCACCCACGAGTCTCCATCTAACAAGGGTGTTACTAGTTGTTGTGATTTGGGTTGACCACCCACGAGTCTCCATCTAACAAGGGTGTTACTAGTTGTTGTGATTTGGGTTGACCACCCACGAGTCTCCATCTAACAAGGGTGTTACTAGTTGTTGTGATTTGGGTTGACCACCCACGAGTCTCCATCTAACAAGGGTGTTACTAGTTGTTGTGATTTGGGTTGACCACCCACGAGTCTCCATCTAACAAGGGTGTTACTAGTTGTTGTGATTTGGGTTGACCACCCACGAGTCTCCATCTAACAAGGGTGTTACTAGTTGTTGTGATTTGGGTTGACCACCCACGAGTCTCCATCTAACAAGGGTGTTACTAGTTGTTGTGATTTGGGTTGACCACCCACGAGTCTCCATCTAACAAGGGTGTTACTAGTTGTTGTGATTTGGGTTGACCACCCACGAGTCTCCATCTAACAAGGGTGTTACTAGTTGTTGTGATTTGGGTTGACCACCCACGAGTCTCCATCTAACAAGGGTGTTACTAGTTGTTGTGATTTGGGTTGACCACCCACGAGTCTCCATCTAACAAGGGTGTTACTAGTTGTTGTGATTTGGGTTGACCACCCACGAGTCTCCATCTAACACGGGGTGGTGAGTGATGATTCAGTTGAGTCGCATATGCAGGGAACATGATAACACCAGGCAGTATTACACGACACATTCTGAAGTTTAATACACACAGAGAAAGATGGACAGTAGACACATGATGTGCCCAGAAGATATGAAAACAAGGATAAGAACAGAATGAACAGGAACAGAACATGCATCTTGTATTCATTCATTGTATCATTGTGCGCAGTGGTCAGTCTCTGATAAAGTAGTTGATGTTTGTTGAGATGTTTGACGGTCTGTGCCAGACCTTTATACTGCACAGGCTTTGATTTGGAGTTTGAGAAAATAGGAAGTATGTACTTGAATGTGTCTATGGCCTGTAAGCGTCTTTGTGATGTGTTTTTACCTGGTTGATAAGGCAAAATGTTTCTTGAACCATTAGTTGAGGATGACATTCAGCCCAAGAAACTTTTGAGAAATTGGATGAAAAACATGATGGTGTAGAAGCTAATAGATGAGATGGAGAATTATTTATTTTGTGTGAACTAAGAAATAGGTCTACAAATAGAGGGAGACGGCATGTGATGGACGAGCTGCAGCCAAAATTAATGTTGTGCTCTTTTATGTTGATGTATACAATGTATACAATGCAACTTTTGTTTCCGGAAAAATGGTAAATCGTTACCTTTTTTTGGTTGTCTTGTGGCCCCCAATTTTAAATAATCTTCCAATTGGGGCCCCAGCCTAATCTAGGCTGTAGTCTCACTGACCTGCTTCATCGGTGGTGATGGTGAGCTCATTACTGGGGTTGCTGTTGCCGATGGTGTTCTTGGCCACCATGCGGATGTTGTAGGTGGAGGAAGGGTGGAGGTCAATGATGGTGGCTTGGTTGAGCTGGGGTGACACATCTTTGGTTACCTGGGCTGATAGCCATGACGCTGGGAGGGAGAGAGGGGGGGTTCATTTGGTTACCTGGGCTGATAGCCATGACGCTGGGAGGGAGAGAGGGGGGGTTCATTCAGCTTCATTCACACAAACGAACCCTTTTTGGTGTTTTAAACATTATGTTATAATTTAGCTATTGAAAAATAGCAGATCTACAAGCTCATAGCGCGCCACCGAGTGGCGCGCTATGAGCTTGTAGGTCTGCTATTTTTGAAAAATCGTAAAAATGTGGTGCAAATCTTTGAATATATATTCTTTCAAAGTGAATGTTTTTAAATCAGGTCTAAATGGGTTAAAGTACCGGTAAGTGTGGCAAGAAAAGACACAAGTGAACTGTAGTCTGTAGCAGCGGTACTGCATACTTATTATGCTCTCGCTCCATGTACTTAAATACATTTCACAAGACACCTTTTGTGTTTTTTCGTAAATGAGCGCCCATACTTGATCATACTATTACTACAGCATCACACAAAAGCATCAAAAGTAGCAGATCCACAAGCTGGAAACGCAACACAAAGCGACGGTTTGAGCTTGTAGATCTGCATTGTTCCTCAGCCTAGGAGTGCCTGTTGTGCAACATCGAATGTTGCACAACAGGCACTCCTAGGCTGAGGAGCAATGCGATCGGCTTTGATATCAATAACCTCCGTCTTTTTGATTACATTTCGTCCTGGACGCTGGGTGTTACTAATTGAAAGGACGGTGAACTTCGTCCTGGGCGATCAGGGTGTTAATTATTAATCACATACCAATGGCCTTCTCATGAAAAATTTTGATCAGTACATTATGTTTGACCTGCTTCCTTCTTCTAGGCAGGAAAACCATCCCGATCATGTGAATTCACATTTTCATGTGTTTTCTGGAAAACACATGATGCTGGTTTACCAGACTATAGCTTACTTCAGCAGGGAGGTTGCTTATGGTGACACAGTTCAGAGTGGTAGATTTTTAGTTTGCACTGAATGGTCAGCTACTGTCATGTCAGCCCTAGGGCTGATACTGTATCAACCTCTCTGTCACAACATCGCTCCGCTCAACCAGGCCAAATACAGGCTGGTTATGTACAGTAATATAATGGACCTGGCAGCGCTACTGTACCTGATTTGTTCTTGCATTCGATATCGTATCCTGTGATGGGGCTGTTGCCGTCAAAACCCATGGTCCATCGGAGAGCGATGGTCCTGTCTTTGACCTCCCGGATCTCCACCTCAGGAGGGTCTGGGGGCTCTGGAGGGTGCAGGAACAGGAATGAATGAATGGATGGATGGATGGATGGATGGATGGATGGATGGATGGATGAATGAATGGATGGATGAAACCAATACCACTACCTCTGCCCTCAGTGAGTACACCATGGTTATGCTGTCTGATGATGTTACTTCTGTTTCTACTAACTGTTTATTATGCCTCTGTATGTTATTTGACCATTGTTTGTTCTGTTGTGCTGATGATAATGTTCTGTACAGCACTTTGGTACAACAAAAGTTGTCTTTAAATGTGCTCTATAAATAAACTTGACTTTGACCATAAGGGCACATACTGTAATGTATACATGGAGCTACAGTATGCCGTGAGGAGGGAGTCTTACCTTGCACTGTCAGCTGTATGATGCCACGGTCTTCACCAAAGGAGTTAATGGCATGACAGGAGAAGAAACCCGAGTCCTCACGGACAGTAGGCATGATCTGAAGACAGATAGAAAGACACATTCAATCTGACCTGTGGATATGGGCTCTGGGTGTGGGAATATGCAATTTAATAGAATGTACTGTATATGTAGTTAGTTCTCCACACACACACACACACACACAACACACACAGTACATACATACTGTACAAATAAATGTGGTATTGTTTGCACCCACCACCAGCGTGGAGACGACCTCGTCCAGCACCTCCTTGACGGTGACCACGTAGCGGCTGGTCTCCGGGTTGATGATGCGCTCCTCCTTCTCCCAGCGCACCATGATGGGCTTCTCTCCGTGCGCCGTGCAGCTCATCTTCTTCTCCTCGCCCTGCGTGGCCAGCGTGGTGTTGGGGTACGACGTGATCATGGCCGGGACTGGACGGATGGCGAGGGAGAGAGAAACAGGGACGTGCAGAGAATGTTAGAGAGGCAGGTGGCTATTTTTGGGGCGTGACTCTCCTGCACTCTTTATAGCTACCGGAGATGTGCCGTACGCCATGGATTTCAGGATTTCTCCGCGGGCGACAAATTCTTTCAACATAAATGCTGCGTTCAAGTTCAGGAGAGTTCGGGAAAAGGCATGCAATTCTCCTGAATTCTGCCTTCGGTCTGGACGGGTATGGCATGGAAAGCATAGGCATGTACAGTAACGGACAGGTAAAATCCCCCTTTGATGTCTACAGTATGTGTGCACGTGCCTGGAAATCAGTGATAGTTGAAGGTACTTTAAGTATCCGCAAGCTGCCCATGGAAGAAATTCAGCAAACTTTGCGGCTGCCCTGCGTTTCACCCTGCTCGTCTATCAGAGGTTGTGAAGTCATCCAACACTGTGTTCACCATGTTCTGTGGAGTCTTAACAACCACCAGCCTGGTCCCACACATTCGCTATTTAAGTCTGACTTCCATCGAGGACGCAGCTTTACAACTTAATACATTTATATCGTCTCTGTCGGGTGGAAACCTTATATCTCCAAAACTGTTACTTCTGATGCTTTTGTAAAAAAAAGAGAAGAAAGCATCACTTTTGAGCTTGTGGATCTACTACGTCTGATGCCTTTCTGTGACGTTGTAGTAGGCCCTATGACGCTGTAGTAGGCCATATGACGCTGTAGTAGGCCATATGACGCGGTAGTAGGCCCTGTGATGCTGTAGTAGGCCCTATGACGCTGTAGTAGGCCCTATGACGCTGTAGTAGGCCATATGACGTTGTAGTAGGCCATATGACGCTGTAGTAGGCCCTGTGACGCTGTAGTAGGCCCTATGACGCTGTAGTAGGCCCTATGACGCTGTAGTAGGCCCTATGACGCTGTAGTAGTCCATATGACGCGGTAGTAGGCCCTGTGATGCTGTAGTAGGCCCTATGACGCTGTAGTAGGCCATATGACGCGGTAGTAGGCCCTGTGATGCTGTAGTAGGCCCTATGACGCTGTAGTAGGCCATATGACGCGGTAGTAGGCCCTGTGATGCTGTAGTAGGCCCTATGACGCTGTAGTAGGCCATATGACGCGGTAGTAGGCCCTGTGATGCTGTAGTAGGCCCTATGACGCTGTAGTAGGCCCTGTGATGCTGTAGTAGGCCCTGTGACGCTGTAGTAGGCCCTATGATGGCATTAATTTACCAATAAACACAAAAAGTTAAAATATGGAGATACCTGATAGGAGGTTTCTGCCTGACAACAATGATATGTTATCCTCGGTGCACAGATGCTGCACTTGTAGAGTTATCATTCGTTAAGTGCCACCACACACCCCAAAATAAATCAAACCAAAAGACTATCCCCATACTGTAGGAAACCGCTCCATGCAGAGCGTCATCATCATGCCCCGTTTTACTCGCTAACTGTTCACTAACTGTAACTAAGACGCGCAGTTGTTTCTCTTTCTTTGACAATTACATAGCAAAGATGTGAATCCTCCAGGGAACATGGCTGAACCCCAAAGATGTGAATCCTCCAGGGAACATGGTTGAACTCCAAAGATGTGAATCCTCCAGGGAACATGGCTGAACTCCAAAGATGTGAATCCTGCAGGGAATATGGTTGAACCCCAAAGATGTGAATCCTCCAGGGAACATGGCTGAACTCCAAAGATGTGAATCCTGCAGGGAACATGGCTGAACTCCAAAGATGTGAATCCTCCAGGGAACATGGCTGAACTCCAAAGATGTGAATCCTGCAGGGAATATGGTTGAACTCCAAAGATGTGAATCCTCCAGGGAACATGGCTGAACTCCAAAGATGTGAATCCTCCAGGGAAGATGGCTGAACTCCAAAGATGTGAATCCTCCAGGGAACGTGGCTGAACTCCAAAGATGTGAATCCAGCAGGGAACATGGCTGAACCCCAAAGATGTGAATCCTCCAGGGAACATGGTTGAACTCCAAAGATGTGAATCCTCCAGGGAACATGGCTGAACTCCAAAGATGTGAATCCTCCAGGGAACATGGCTGAACTCCAAAGATGTGAATCCAGCAGGGAACATGGCTGAACCCCAAAGATGTGAATCCTCCAGGGAACATGGCTGAACTCCAAAGATGTGAATCCTCCAGGGAACATGGCTGAACTCCAAAGATGTGAATCCTCCAGGGAACATGGCTGAACTCCAAAGATGTGAATCCAGCAGGGAACATGGCTGAACCCCAAAGATGTGAATCCTCCAGGGAACATGGCTGAACTCCAAAGATGTGAATCCTCCAGGGAACATGGTTGAACTCCAAAGATGTGAATCCTCCAGGGAACATGGTTGAACTCCAAAGATGTGAATCCTCCAGGGAACATGGCTGAACTCCAAAGATGTGAATCCTCCAGGGAACCTGGCTTAACTCCAAAGATGTGAATCCTCCAGGGAACATGGTTGAACTCCAAAGATGTGAATCCTCCAGGGAACATGGTTGAACTCCAAAGATGTGAATCCTCCAGGGAACATGGTTGAACTCCAAAGATGTGAATCCTCCAGGGAACATGGTTGAACTCCAAAGATGTGAATCCTCCAGGGAACATGGTTGAACTCCAAAGATGTGAATCCTCCAGGGAACATGGTTGAACTCCAAAGATGTGAATCCTCCAGGGAACATGGCTGAACTCCTGTCTGAGGGCTTACCTCCCACGTCCCCGCTGCACTTAGCGCAGATTGAAACAGAGCCGTCAGGTGCATCTCTGACAGCTTTGATAGCTGATACTGAGCGCTATAACGCGCTGCAGCCTTGTGAGGAGTGCAGCGGAGGAGGAGGAGGAAGAAAGAGATGACTCCTCACTGAACTCCCATAGGTCTCGGCGAGGAGCCTGCCTGACGCTGCGCCGTAACCACACACCAGTCAGCCTCATTAGCTATACAGCCAAGACTGTGGGGGGGGGGACGTGTGGTACGTGTGTGTGTGTGTGTGTGTGTGTGTGTGCGTGTGCATGTGTGTGTATGTGTGGTGTGTGTGAGTGTGATCAGAGTATTTTTGATAAAACCATCCTCATGCATAATCTTCACACAAGTCTCTCTTTCTCATATCTCCTACAGACAGCATTGGTTCTCAAACTTTATACTGCCGCTTTTGAATAGCCAACGTTGAAACGGTTAAAATGACTGATTCTGTATTAAATACTTTTAACCACTGTCCTACAGAATGTATAGTTTTAGCTCCCCGAAGTACAGCGTCATTATCCACAAGATATGAAAGGTGTGTGTATGCACACATACTGAATGCGTGTGTGCGTGCAAACACACACACACACACACACACACACACACACACACACACACACACACACACACACACACACACACACAAACAGTCACATAGCGCATCAGTGTCTGGGGAAGCTAAGTGGGCGAGCAGAGAGCAGAAAAGACTTGTGCTTATGACACATCTCAGCCACACTACACGATCTGGGAGAGAGAGAGCATGTATCCCTGCAGCACTAACTATGATCTCTCTCTCTCTCTCTCTCTCTCTCCTTCAGCTCCCACCAGGATGATGACTAAATGATGAGAGAGACTACTTTGATTATTCATACACAGCAGACAAGTCCGTTGGCCCTGCAGCTGTCTTATACCCCCCGACACACGCACACACACAGACACGCGTGCACGCAAACACACACACACACACACACACACACACACACACACACACACACACACACACACACACACACACACACACACACACACACACACACACACACACACACACACACACACACACACACACACACACACACACACACACACACACACACACACACACACACACACACACACACACACACACACACACACACACACACACACAGATAGCTAGGGTGCCAGGAAGGCCAACTTGGAGCTCCGTGGTTACAACTGCATGTGTTTGTGAGGACGTGCAAGCCTGCATGCTTGCAGCAGCATGCATGCATATGAGCCCCCCATCGTGATGGGATCTGACCGTTTCAGAGGCTGCCGGCATTTAAATCTCATCTCTTATTCACTAGCAGTCCCTCCCTCCCCTCCCTCCCCTCCTCTTGCTACGGTATAACCTCTGTACCTTTCACCCCTTCAGCCACCCCCTCCCACAGCCCACCAACACGCACGCACACAGCCCTGTGCAGAGCAACCACTGATTTATGTTGCATGACAACTATGAATTTTAAGTGTGACCCATTAAGAGTGTCTTCTCTAAATGTTATTGCTCCTTAAGAGAGGCTGTTTTCTGCATCTATGTGTAAGGAGAAGAGAGCATGAGCTAGCAGCTGACATTACGTGTACAAGAAAACAACAGCAGACCAGGAACCGTTGTAACACGTTTTACAAGAAATAGAGGGTTCTAGCGTCATCTAGTGCCACATCGTAACACGTTGAAAAGGAACTCACCGTGCATCTATTGTATGTAAGTGTGTTAATGTGAGCACAAGCTTGCGCGTGCATTGCGAAGCTTGTCTGCTAAACCTTGTGATGCTTTTGTGTAACACCGTATAGTATGTATGATCAAGTAGGGAGTTCATTCACGGAAAAACACAAAAAGTTATAACATGGAGAAAAGAGGTTTGTCGGTGTGTCTTTAATGTTTGTTGAGAATGATGACATCCAGTAAGGGACACAACGGCCAAGGTTAGAGCCCGTCTACAGAGCTGCTCTGTCTCATCATCTGACATGCAGTTCCAACAGCACCGACCGGGCCCCCGGCTAAACCTAGTCTGTTTGATAGCCCATAATTGCCTGGTTGATGTATATTTTTTAATATCCAGCGATATTACAGGGGCCTGGTAATAAAACGCTAGGATAGCAGACAGTGGATGAGACAGAGAGAGAGAGAGAGAGAGACAGACAGAGACAGAGAGAGGATGTGTGCGTGCGTGCGTGTGTGAGGGTGAGAGATAGAGAAAGCAGATAGACAGAAGGAACAGACAGAAATAGACGGAGGAAGAAACAAGAGAAGGACAGTGGCAAGGAAAGGTAGAGGTAGGTACAGATGACAGAGAGTCACGAGGACAGCCGTCATCCTTCGACGTGCCCTGATTATTCTTGTCTCTGTCACTGTAGTGGTTCTCAAACCTTTTAATGTCAAAGACTAACAATCGGCCTTTACTGAACCAGGCAAACCATTAACTAAGGAATAAAAACAACAGGATCGTAGGGTATTAGTCTGAGTATTGACTTTATATAGAGACGCTCACATTGCAGCTGTCAAAACAACAAAGGTAAGTCACTCAAAACAAGACACTTCGCAAAATACGTCTGTCCCTGTCTCTCTCCCTACTAAATACCATAAACAGGAAAACAAACTTTAACCCACAAACAATTACTTTCAAACCCCCCCTCCCGTCCCAAATCAGTCCCAAAGTACTCTCCAAACGGAATGGTGCACGTTCGGGCAGTGCGCCCTATACAGTCTATTATAGTTCCTTTGATCCAACAAAACATAAAGTCCGTCCGCTCAAGGCGGTCCAAAAGAAAACGTGAACGGGGTACCCCTCAAGGCTTCTCCTCCAACAAGGAACACGTTTAAAATTATCTCATCTTTGTCCGACTTCCCACACACCGGCAACTGCTTCCAAACGGCCGATAATCCCACGGTACAGAACCACTCGTTGCTTCTCCCGATGGGCACGGCTGTCCTTAGTATTGGCTGCAGACACTATGCTTAAACATTATTCCAGTCTAAAAGTTGTCTGGCGCCTGGAGCTCCTCTTCTCCAACCGTGCAGGCCTACACTGTGTTTGTGATTCCCCCCTTTCCCCCGTGTGTCACTTCCTCTTGAAGTAACCTTGGGTGGCGACACCAGTGGCGTGTCAATCACCCATGTGACAGACCCGTTACCTTTTCCTCATGAATAGGAAACATTATTATCACATTCATTTCATTTCTCCTTAAATAAATAACACGTACAGAACAATAAAGTAGAATGACATAAATAATGTGCTTTTGTCACAACTCTTTGCTGCGGTCGCTCTTCTGAAAATGTTTTGTGCCAGGGACGCCCACAATAGAAGGTTTGTGTTAATAAATGCTAAATTGTATTTTCTTAATGTTCTTAAATAGCAGACGTACAAGGTGCACACTGCTCTGCTATTTATGAATGGCCAACGTATAAATGGATACAGTGGTTAATTAACTGTTATTATGGGGGACCCCCTGGGACCTGGCCAAGGTCTCCTGGGGGTCCGTGGAAGAGGACCACCAGGGATGTTTACATACTGTAAAACATACACAAGACAGATCATAACACAGAGAGAGAGAGAGAGAGAGAGAGAGAGAGAGAGAGAGAGAGAGAGAGAGAGAGAGAGAGAGAGAGAGAGAGAGAGAGAAAGAAAAGAAAGAAAAGAAAAACCATAATGCAAGGTATTTTAGGCCATCAATATTCTGTACCCAGTAGGCTACACAAACTGGTCACTCCTCTCCAGTCTCCATAGTGACCCTGCATCCAAATCTGAGCCTTCTAAATAGTTCATTACGGGGCTCTCATTTTTATGTGATTTAATTTCTTCTAGGCTTGATGTTTTAGAGCAGTGATTCTAAAACTGTGGGTCGGGCCCTGAGTGGGGTCCCTAAACCTTTTATTTTTATTTTTTGTAAGTGTATACAGGGTATCCACGCATTGCTAGGAGACAATTATGGTACAAAAGTAATCCATAAAAATGGTCAAGCATTGGCCAAATTGTCAAATAAAGAAAGAGGCAAAAATGCCTCTAATATCTTACAATTACAGGTGCTTGTCATGGTGGTGGGGTGATCCCAAGTTAAATTATGATTAAATTATGGGGGTCGTGGCCTGAAAAGGTTGAGACCACTGTTTTAGAGAGCTCCTTTACCAATAATATATCTTTCACATATTATGTGAAAGATGTCATGTTTCATGGTGATGGGCCGAGGTAGCAGCAGGGTATAAAGTTAGTGACAGAACAACAAGTCGGGTTTATAAAAGAAAAATCAAACCACTAAATTACCCTTTCCTCTGTTCACGTTCAGTGGGGATACCTTTGCATCAAATTAGCCATTATTGATGATTCCGTGAAGAACTTTCCCTTTCTGCTATTAGTAGAGGCTGGAATAACGCACTTGTATTACAGAGAGCCCTTTTTGTTAAGAGTGCATACCCTGCTAGCAATACACTTACTAACAGAAACACACAGAGGAGCACTACTGTATGGCCATTACTGCTGATACACAACAGCTTAAATACACAGAGGAGTGCTTTAATGTTGGCCTGGCTTTACAATTATTTCATAGAGGAAGAGATTACAATGAAACTAGAAAAAGTGATCCTCTGAGGTCAGGAACGTTTGTGATGTTTGGACAAAATGTGTAGGAGTAATATAAACATGTGTTTTTTGTTTGTTTTTGTTATTCTGCAAAAAAATGGTCTCCTGGTGATTCTATAATAGGGCACACACGCACGCACAGCAAAGCAGGCCATGGGGTTGTGCATGCTGGTGCTGTAATGGTCTCCCTTTCCAAGCTACTCAAGCGAGTAAGTAGACCTTCACAGAAAGCATCTTGAGCGTGCCAGTGCACAGTTTGGGGGTTAAACGGCATGAAATGTGATCCTTTGATGAACAACACGTGTGATCCGGCGTGTAAAATCCTCAGTGTTCATTTAACAATGGAAGAACAGGTCATTAGCAATGGCCCAAAACTGACAGAGTTACAGACCTGTAGAGGTCCATTTGTAACTCCCTCAAAGAACAGCGTCCCTGGATTCATGCTGGGCAGGACCTACGCTGTAGACACTATCGTTTATTTTAGGCGGAAATACCGCTCAAGGAAATTACGTTAATGCTTTATAAAACAGTTTACATTCTCCGTGAATGAAACAAGTGTTGTGATTGGTCGGGAAAATATCGTATCCGGAGGAAATACATGACCGATGTTCCGGGCCGATAGCGTCTCTGCCTTAGGTTGTGACCAGGCTTTTCTCTTGGCAGATGAGTAAGGCTGGGACCGAGGCTAGCCTGGACCTCACTTTGAGAACCACTGTGGGTACTCCATCGCCAGGTTTATTCGTAGAATGAATACTATCATATCAACATCAATCGCGATGAATGATTATACATTGTATCTGGAATGACGCACGCACACGTGCATTGGCAGTGTGTCCTGCCATAAAGTGGTCAGTCACAGTGTAATCTGGAGTGAGGTGATGGCGCTGGGTGAAGATGATACACTTCAACCTTCATCTCATCTTCTACCGTGCGCACACACACACACACACACACACACACACACACACAGAAAGTAGGCCATGCCATGATGGATGCTCATAAGCTCCATCAACACCCACACACGAGAAGATCACATTTGCACACACACGCACGCACAGAGCTGCTAGTCATCTTCAGGTCTATATCAGTGTTTCCATAGGACGTGTGCAGGGATAGGAGCTTGAGTGGAGACGCCCCACGTAACCCTCTAATGCTGTTATTCCTGCACCATTACTCTGAATACAAGCAGGCTCTGGAACACTGCCACGGCAAGCTAGGAGAGGAGAGGAGAGGAGAGGAGAGGAGAGGAGAGGAGAGGAGAGGAGAGGAGAGGAGAGGAGAGGAGAGGAGAGGAGAGGATCTGGTTCCCTTGCTCTAATCGAATATGTTTGACCTCTATATACAGTAGCCTAGTCTGCTGGCTATGTGTAGACTGTAGAGAGCTTCAGCTTCAGCATAATGAGCTGATGCATATGTGTGGACAACTAAACTCAGTAGTAATCAGCAATCTACAGCATGCTGTGTCACATTGCTGATGCATTGGGAGCTTGTACTGTAGCTACATTTGCAATTTCCAAATTAATTAAAATAAATATATATCTGCTATTTACAGTGCTACTAGTCATTTTCTCATGGAACTTATTGGTTAATGGTTTTAAATAAACTGTATTGCAAATACGCATTTTTCCACTTGTAAAGTGATATGCAGTATTACACATGAACTCTGCAGATGCACTGCAGGGCACTTGGACATACCCGACGTCTGCCTCTCTCTCCATATAATTTGATAGAGGCATATAAACAACATGGTTTATACACCTAATGATAATCCACACTTCACAGATTACAGGGAATTTATAAAAATCGGTTGTGAAATTGGCTGAATGTGTCCCAAGTTAAACGGTTGTTGTTCCTAAAGTTATGTGATTGCTAACACATGACTACTTGCTTAACACCTGGAATTTAAATTGTATCTGAGAGTTTACTTTTGACAGTGAGGTTCATGGACTTACTTTTGACAGTGAGGTTCATGGACTTACTTTTGACAGTGAGGTACATGGACTTACTTTTGACCGTGAGGTACATGGACTTACTTTTGACGGTGAGGTACATGGACTTGCTGACGTCGGCTCCCACGTCGTTGCTGACCTTACACAGGTAGAAGCCGCTGTCGTCCTCCAGCACGTGTTTGATGAGCAGAGAGCCGTTGCTCAGCAGCGAGATGCGAGAGCCACTGTTCAGAGGGATGGGCTGGAACTGGGGGACCCCCGCACCTGCACCCGGACACAGAGGGAGGAGGAGGGCTATCACCGTCATGGACGTTTAAGTTGACCATTAATTGTCATACAAATAATTGCGATGAACAATTTTACCACTTAAAACCTCTATTTCAGGGGTCTTCAACAGGGACCATATTCCCTGGACCCTGGACCCTCCTGCTGTGGGGTCACGACCCACAGTTTGAGAACCACTGCTGTAGGTCACATGGTAACATTGTCGACTGAACTTGAACAAGGTGTACACCGTAAAATCCTGAGTATTTGTATGTGTGGGTGTGTTGCTTTTGTAAGTTTACATTATGATTGCATGGGTATTTGCATATGCGTATATGCTTGGGCGTTGTGCATATACCTTTGTACATGTGTGCAGCAAGGTCGAGTGTGTGTGTGTGTGTGTGTGTGTGTGTGTGTGTGTGTGTGTGTGTGTGTGTGTGTGTGTGCGTGCGTGCGTGCATGCGTGCGTGCGTGCGTGCATGTCGTTTTTGATGACGAAGCTTGTCGGACTTGCAGGAAGGCTTGTAAACGTTGCTTCTTAACACCAGGCCTAAATCCTTAAATCAGCAAACAGCTGCCAGGGAGAGCGTAGCAGAGCCCAGCGTCTGCTGTGTGATGCAATGAGAACAGACAGAACGCTCATGTCCAACACCACCGCTGATTGGTGCACGGGAAAACGACAAGAGGACGAGAGAGAGAGAGCTTGCGCAAGCGAGAGAGAGAGAGACGGGGGGGGGGGGGGGGGGGGGGGGTAGAGACAGGAGGAGGAGAGAGAGGCAAAGACAGATAGGGATTGAGAAGGAGCCATACATTTCGCTGTGTATATAACAGTGGTTCTCAAAGTGGGGTGACATGAAAACGTTTGAGAACCACTGGTGTATGTACATCAGAGCCTCTGTCTGATGACCAAAAAGGTAATCTGTAGCTCCCTCAGCCAAGTCCCTTTAGGCTAGTGGTTATGATGTTGGCTTTCGAATCTCAGGCATTACATATTGTTGCAGTTGGGCAGAAACCTCATATCCCAACGTTTTTTATTTAATTTTTTTTGTAAATTAACGCTCTACTTGATCATAGTACAATAACTACAGCGTCACACAAAATCATGAAAATAAGCAGATGTACAAGCTCAAAACGCGACGACAAGCGTGCACGTTTTGAGCTTGTCGATCTGATACTTTTGGTATTTTTGAGGGCCGATAGCCCCTCCTATGTCCAGCTTTTAGTGTATGTAACGCAACTTTTGTCCCAACAAGAACATGAAATGCCTTTGACAATGAATGGACCATTTTGAGTGTTTGTGTAAACACAAACATTGCGTAACACAAACATTCATGACGAAGACGAGGACGCACATTGTTATTGGTCGTAATGAGATGATGTATGATGATGTACGATGATAAGAGCACCCCTCACTTCACACAGGTGTGATTTTATTGAATTTGAATCCTGAAAAGAAACAGTGAAAATATGAAGTTTCCAGCCGACAGAGACGACATAGCAATGCTAAAGAACCAAAATGTGGTGGTATGATATACTTATTTATACAGATGCAAGGGGGGATGCATAATGAAACAACGTATTCCACCATGCTCCCAGACTATTAAAACATACAGTACATGCAAACTGTGCCAGATGCTGCATTAGCCCCCGTGTTAAATTTAGCATGTGGAGATTAGAGCATTTAGCGGGGGTGGGTTTTCGCTCTTTAATTAAAAATGCAGTCAAGTGGTTATGGTTAGCAGGAGGTCAAGTGGTGACACTGCTCCTGTTTCCTCTGGTGTGTGTGTGTGTGTGTGTGTGTGTGTGTGTGTGTGTGTGTGTGTGTGTGTGTGTGTGTGTGTGTGTGTGTGAGAGAGAGGGGGGGGCAGAGGAGAGAAAGCAGGGTAAGAAAATAGTGTAAAAGAGAGACACATAGGTACAGATAGAAGGAACAGGAAAGACAGGGTCATGTGCTCTTGAATTATGGATTTAGCATAATCCAAGCAGAGTTGGCCGTTATGCTAATAGTGGTTGACCTTTCTTTACTAAGCGGCTATTTGGGGGAAAAGGAACGTTAGTTGAGCTACAGTAGTAGAGAAATCTTCATCAAATGTGGCACATTTGGAACATTTTAATGACACAAAATATTTTCAGATAGAGGTCCTTCAGATGAAAAACTAAATGGAACAGAACTCTACTGCTACTGTTGAAAAAGATCCTCTCTCGGGTGGAAACCTCATATTATGTCAAGAATAGTTACTTTTCCAGATTCAAATTCAAAAATCTACCAGCTTACGGATCTGCTACTTTTGCTGCTTTTGTGTGACGCTCTGATATGATCAAAAGTTCAAATCTGGAGATTTTCTGCCCAACAGCAACGTCAAGGTATTCAGACGGGAAGCGATTTACATGCCTAGTAATTAATTTTCAATGAGACCTGCGTTTTTTTGTACGTGCGGAGAAGTCGAGGGGCTTCAATGCAAGCGTTTTTACATGGGCGTGGTCCTGTGAAATTGGCGCTCACGTGCCAGTTTCGTGCACACACCCGCGACAGACAGACAGACAGACAGACAGATTCTATTTGAACAGGACAGCTGAACAGAATTAAGGTCCCAGGTGTGTGTTCTACCATCCATATAACCAGACAACCAAACGTGTTTGAGCGTGTGTGTGTGTGTGTGTGTGTGTGTGTGTGTGTGTGTGTGTGTGTGTGTGTGTGTGTGTGTGTGCATGTGCGTGTGCGTGTGTAAAAATGAAGGCTTTACCAGTAATTGATTAAAATCAGGAAAAGACAATACTACTTGACAATACTACTTGAATACTGAATTCAATTGAATTCAAGGGGCTTCATTGGCATGAGAAAATATATGTTTACATTGCCAAACAAAAAGTAGAAAGTATACAAAGTATACTACGTAGCAGTACCATATGCTTGAAACGTGCCGCGAAACAATGCGTTTTGAGCTTGTGGATCTGCTACTTTTTATATTTTTTTATTTGAATCCTGAAAAGTAACAGTTTTGGACATACTGTATGAGGTTTCCACCCGACAGAGACGATATAACAGCCCCAGGCTGGAGAATAAAACAATTAGTTACACACTGCAAGTCATACTACTAGAGCTTGATGGAATGCAACCTGAGGCCAGCGTGCTGCAGCCAATTATACATCTAGTTTACAGATCATTTATTCATAGGTCACTAACTGGTCAAAATAATGTAGGTCTGGAATAAACAGAGCATGACCAAATTTACCTTTTTTATGAAGCTATTGACCAATCAGAATCAAGCATTCAACCAAGCCGTGTAATAAGGACAAAATATAATGTCCATCCAATTTTTATTATTACATAACATTGATATAAAGGGTCAGGTTTAAAGGGGAGGTGATTGTTACTGGGGAAGTGAGGTGGGGTCCTTGGGGACTGCTCAAAATATGCTAGTGGTGCATGCAGAGCTCATGAGGTTGAGATGCACTGCTGTAGCCTACTGTACCTTTGGAATGTTCCCATACGATGGTGGGTCGGGGGTAGCCTTCAGCTGAGCAGTTGAGTGTCACAGTTTTTCCGTAGATTCCATCTTGGTCTTCAGGCTGAACCACAAACTGAGGAGGAACTGCACACACACGCTTACGGTAAAGCTAAAGCAATAATGAATTTTGCATCAATATGTCAATATCAATATCCTAAATTGGTGTGCGTTTGTCAGCAACTGTATATTTCAGATGGCAGTGATTGGTTTAATTAATGTAACGCCCAAACCACACCTATGCATAATGTAACAGAGTAATAGAGGTGTTTTAGGGATTTAGACAGGTAACCAAAATACCAACTTTAGTGGGGGAACACCCCTTCCCCACTGCTAAATCCCCAAATAGTGTATTTAGAATGCTCGAACGAAAATGGAGCCCCTGCAGATCAAGGTCAAGATAAACGCTATTGTCCACAAGGGAAATTTGTCTTGCAGGCCTTTCACCCCTGCTGCAGCCACACACAAAACATCAGTGACAAACAAAACACATAAGGGGACCCAACATTACACAAGTGCACACAGTATGTTTGATCTAACCTTTCACAGTCACTGCTGTTTCAGAGCCTCGTTTGATGCTGGTACAAACAATCTTTTAAACCTAATACTAATAACCTAGTACTTCCACTTCTGTTCTTTGTACCTTCTCCCAGAAGGCAGAAGTAAAAACTCTCCATTTAAAACATGGGTAACATCACTGACATTGTTTTAGCCTGCTCATAAATAGACTGCAGAGAGGGGAGTTGTCTTACTCCTATGATCTTCCCTGCAGTCTGCACAATCTGAACAATTTGGACCTCAGTTGCACTGGGAGATTATCTTCTCTGTTTCAAGTGGAAAGCCTAGCATCCTTACCTTATTGTGGGCACAGCTTTCACAGAAAATAGCAAATCACTAAGCTCACAACACAAGGCGTTGCACTGCGGCATGTTGTGAGCTTGGCTACTGTCACCACAATAACAGAAAAGACACCAGTATAGTGCCCCGAGGGACTCTGGTCAGCCATATAGATTTTAAGTCAATGGTTCTCAACCAGTGGTCTGGAGACCACCAGTGGTCCTTGAGGGGGTTCCAGGTGGTCCCCAGTTAAACTTAAATGATGGAGAGTTGGTAACCAAATGGACCCTTATATATCTTTAACTCTTGAGAGCGTAAGTGTGAATCCCCTCCCTCAGTGTGAAGCCCCTCCCTCAGTGTGAAGGCCCTCCCTCAGTGTGAAGGCCCTCCCTCAGTGTGAAGCCCCTCCCTCGGTGTGAAGCCCCTCCCTCAGTGTGAAGCCCCTTCCTCAGTGTGAAGCCCCTCCCTCAGTGTGAAGCCCCTCCCTCAGTGTGAAGGCCCTCCCTCAGTGTGAAGGCCCTCCCTCAGTGTGAAGCCCCTTCCTCAGTGTGAAGGCCCTCCCTCAGTGTGAAGCCCCTCCCTCAGTGTGAACGCCCTCCCTCAGTGTGAAGCCCCTCCCTCGGTGTGAAGGCCCTCCCTCAGTGTGAAGGCCCTCCCTCAGTGTGAAGGCCCTCCCTCGGTGTGAAGGCCCTCCCTCAGTGTGAAGGCCCTCCCTCAGTGTGAAGGCCCTCCCTCGGTGTGAAGCCCCTCCCTCAGTGTGAAGGCCCTCCCTCAGTGTGAAGTCCCTCCCTCAGTGTGAAGCTCCTCCTCACCTCTGACTATGAGCTGGCTCTGGTGCTCGACAGCAGCAGCCTCGTTGCGGGCGATGCAGGTGTAGTTTCCGTTGTGGTCGGGGGTGAGGTTGGAGATGCGCAGGGAGCTGGTGAAGTCGATGTTGTCCACGGTGACGCCGAGGCTGATGGGAATGGGACGGCCGTCTTTCTGCCAGGTGATGTCCAGAGGCTGGTCGCCGGACATGACCACGCAGGGGATGAAGACTCGCTGGCCAATGGTGAAGCGCTGGAACTCAAACGGCTGGATGTACGGAGGGACTGGGAAAAGATTACGAGACAGGTTGGAGAGTGGAGGTTGTGAGACCGACATGGGTCAGATGTGATTTCATTCTTGGATCTGAATGGTGATGATTGGGACCATGCACCCAAATTATGAACAAACTAAATCCTCATTTTACCTCTACCACCAAAATGTGGAATGCCCTGACACCATCCATTAAAGCAAGGGTTCTCAAACTATTTTGGCCCAGGTACCCCTTGGAGGGCAGAAATATTTCCTCCGCGGGGTACCGCCATCATCCTCGCAACACCGATAACCATATAGTTACAACCTTACATTTAGATGCCATTGCGTGTGTGTGCACGCGTGCATGTCTGTCCACCCGCTCTTGGCCAGGACCCTCCTAGACTGCCAATCTGGCTTCGCCACTGGCATGTAACCAAGTCTATTTCATTTTCATTAATTCGCTAATCTGTCACAATTCTGAGTGAGTGAGTGGTTTCCTCCTGTGAAAAGTATAGAGGTATGTTTTTATGGCATTTTAAAAGGTTATAAAGTGCTCCTTATACGCCTTCCCTCTCTGACGTTTTCCTACAGCTCAACAAAAGCATAGGACTGACCACTCTCCACATAACATGTGTTCTCGTCAACGTGCCTAACACCAAAGTACATGTGCATAACTCCAACACTGTTCCATGTGAAAGGTATTGAACCTCAAAAGGTGCCGTGAAGTGATCTTAAGAGTTTAAGAAAGTCCATGTTTGTGATTCAATGTTACCTACCATGGTGCAGTCATGCACCCTTGCCTTTCCTCATTAGCATAATTTGCATACAAGAAAACAAAGTCTCATTTGCATACATAATGTAAAAAGGAAAATGATAATGAATAATAAAGAATGTGAAAAAGAGGGTGGCTGTGGCTCAGGAGGTAGAGCAGGTCATCCAATGATCCCTGCGTTGGCGGTTCGAATCCCGGCTCCTCCTGTCCACATGTCGAAGTGTTCTTGGGCAAGACACTGAACCCTAATTGCCTCCAATGAGTTGTTCGGTGTGAGCTTGGTGTGTGTGTGTGTGTGTGTGAATGTGGCAAGTGAGGACGCTGGCGTCAACTGTTCGCCGATTCACCTCCCAATGTATGAATGAATGGACCATTGTAAAGTGCTTTGAGAACTTGGAAAAGCACTATAAAAATGCAATTCATTATTATTACTGATTAATTAAATTGTAGTAGCAATAACTTGCTACAATCAATCAATCTATAGCTACCTACCTACCTATACCTACCTAGTACCTACTTACCTATACCTACCTCTATCTATCTATCTATCTATCTATCTATCTATCTATCTATCTATCTATCTATCTATCTATCTATCTATGCATATTGGTGGAGTGCGGTATAGTGCTAATACATTTACATGATAAGACCTACTCTCTGGGGAGTGTGTAGCCATCGCACAAGTCATCTCTGTTTGAGTGTCCAATGAGTTCAAATAACATTGGAATAAGCAGCACTTTAGCCGCTTATTTAATTCACAACAAAGTGGAGATAATGGACTCCCGGGATCCCCCAAGACACTCCAGCATTTTAAGCATGAGTAGAGTAAATTAACGAATGCACTCACTCGCTAACACCACTGGGAAGTGTTGCATTATATCATCTCTCTCTCTCTCTCTCTCTCTCTCTCTCTCTCTCTCTCTCCCTCTATTTTTCTCTCTCTCTCTCTCTTACTCACACTCTGTCTGTCTTTCTCTTTCCATCTTCATCTACCCCCATCTTTCTCTGTGTGTAAACCTCTAGCCCTCATTCACTAACCCTCCTTTCCCCCCTGTTGGATGGAATGGTTGATGTCGCTGCATCATCAGAGTGTACAGGGAACAGAGATGAAGAGGATGAAGTGGAGAGCACTTGTTAACATTCTCTATTATGGGTAGCGACACCTCGTCTGAAGATATTTACCCCATACTGAATAGGCGTGTACCGTGTCTTAAGATTTATTTATGCCGTTTTTGAGCAGTTTTATTTCTTTGATATATATATATATATATTCATGATACATCGTCGCATTCTGGCCAATCAGAATTTGCGTCCTCACTTTTGTCTTCAATGTTTGTGTTTGTTTACACACACTTTTGTCTTCAATGTTTGTGTTTACACAAACACTCAAAGCTGGACATAGGAGGGGCTAGTGCCCCTCAAAAATATTATTGCGAATGCAGTGAGCACTTACTATGAGACCTAGCAGATCATGTCTGTCTGTCTGTCTGTCTGTCCCGCTTTTGTGCCCATATATGGAGCTGAGTGATTTGTGTCACCATGACTCAGCCATAATCATATAAGGTATATATATAAGCTATACGTCCAAAACCTATACGTCCAAAACCCAAATATGTACGAGCTGCGTTCGCTTCCCGCGTTTGCGCGTCTTACTGGTTTTATAACTAAAACATTCCAGGAGACTAAAATGTGATTAAAACTAAACTAAAGTTCTCTGTCAGAATCAACACTGAACATACGTACCTCTGACTCTTACGTGGACACTCTGGGTGTCCATCTTGTTGGGCTGGACCATCACCTTGCAGTTGTACTCGCCGGCGTCCACTTGTTGCACGTTGGACAGCTTTAGTGTCCCGTTGTTCTCGAAGGCACGCTGTCTGTGGTTGAAAGGAAGCAACGCCGAGTTCTTGTACCACTTTATGGAGTAGTACGGGTAGCCAATCACACGGCAGTGCACAAAGGCATCCCGCCCGGCGATGGCTGTGATGTTTTTCATTGGCCGGATGCTGGCGCGGCCTGAGAAAAGTGACAGAGAGGGAGAGAGGGCTCTCTATAAACACATTTAATGGTGGTGGGATTTCATAATATTACAGCACTAGAGCCATGTTTGTCTGTTTCGCTGTTTGGGCCTTTTGGTAAATATATTTATATCTTTCATTGCAAGTAAAAAATTGCAATATGTATTTATTGTTCTACGCAGCTGTCATTATCAATCTGCTATCATAAAGACCCACTGCTTTTGCTGATTACTGTATGTGCAAAGTGCTTCTTCTGCATAGAACTGATTGAATTTGAGCATAACTTGTGAGTGATGAGCATAATATACTTAAAGTTCTGAAATGTGCTAAAAGACTAAACTTTTTAGGTGGATAAGACTTAAAATGTTTACCTGTGCCAAAAATACTTAAAACTCAGCTTTCACAGCTTGCTTACAAACACCTGGCATAATAATTGCCTGTCTCCTAAAATGAAAACATACAGTAATAATCGCTACAACATCACATGTGGAATCGTTCAGTATACTGCTAGAACACACACAGACACACACACACACACACACACACACACACACACACACACACACACACACACACACACACACACACACACACACACACACACACACACACACACACACACAGAGATCTCTAGGCGCACACAAGCAAGCTACAGATATAAATGTATTCATGCATACAGGATAAATATATTTTTCTTCAGGCTATTTACAAAGCGGCCCCATTTTGGAGCTCATTTCCAGATATGTCTATATGCAGCAAACCAGGATAATTGGTTTGACCTGAAAATGTGGCACGTAGAAATAGCACAGTAATAATTTTGGAGAGAGCGAGGTTACAGTATCACAAATACACCAGGAAAATTGCACTGGTGCAGATCCATGCTATATATATACACACACACACACACACACACACACACACACACACACACACACACACACACACACACACAGGCACGCACGCACGCACGCACGCACAGGCACGCATGCACACACGCACGCCCCTCCATAGAACAGAGGGAGGCTGTATTAATCAATGAATAAGGGAGAAAAGTATTCATCACTAAAACATTACCTGGAACAAAACAAACAAACAAAAAAAATTCAAACTCCCGAAACAAGTTCTATGATATTCAATAATTCATATTTAAGAATGAGTTAAACAAGTTCTATGATATTCAATAATTCATATTTAAGAATGAGTTAAACAAGTTCTATGATATTCAATAATTCATATTTAAGAATGAGTTAAACAAAAACAGACGTGAAAGTGTCTAGCTTGACCAATCCAGAGCAACATAACTAGCAGCTCTTCCCATTGGTTCCCAGAAGTCAGGGATAGTATCACCATTCACCACAGTAGTGTACTACATAAGGGATAATGTATGGCTGAGTGGTCATTGTTGATAGATAAATCACTGAGAGGGTGAGCGGAGGTGGTTAAAACATAAGCCATACATTATCCCGCTTATTACACAGCTTTAATACATAAATTAATAAGGGTAGTACTACTACTCAGGGATAATACTACCCTGAGTAGTATTAGTACTGTATCACCCCAGTAGGGTAGTACTACTACTCAGGGATAATACTACCCTGAGTAGGGCCCAAATTAGCAGCATATGGAAACAAATCCAGAACCGGTGAAAGACGTCAGCCGCTTGCTTCGTTCTTGTAGTTTTTTTTTGTAAAAACAAAAAAAAGAAGATCCTTAAGATACACTCGTCACACACTGAGTCCAAGGAACAAGGCCCCGCCCCCAATGCCGTTAACACCAATCAACCACCAGTCAGAAACAGACAGACAGACAGACAGACAGACAGACAGACAGACAGACAGACAGACAGACAGACAGACAGACAGACAGACAGACAGACAGACAGACAGACAGACAGACAGACAGACAGACAGACAGACAGACAGACAGACAGGCAGGCAGACAGGCAGACAGACAGACAGGGTTATGTGTATTGTTGTTGTTGTTGGAGGAGCTGATTTGACAAGCACCTCTTACGTTTATTCGAGCCTGGTGGTGGACGGGCCCGGCTGAGTTGCTGCAGGTGCAGCGGTACACGCCTCCGTCCTGCACCGCCGTGTGTGTGACGTTCAGCTGGCTGACCACGTGGCCCTCGTGCGTCTCGTAGTGGCCCAGGTGGTGCTGGCCGTCCTTGATGACCGGGTCGTCGTCCAGCGACCAGGTGCAGCCGGGCGGCGGCGTGCCCTTGACGTGGCACGCCAGGAAGACGGGCTCGTTGGGGTTCACCACCTTCTCACTGAAGGAGGACAGGATCTTAGGAGTGCCATCTGTGTCGGGTGGGGGGGGGGGGGGGGGGGGAGATACGCAAATTAAACATTAAAGATACTTCTGAACACTTGCATTAGACTCGACCTTACAGGCGTAAATGCTAAACTTAACTTAACTTTCTTTTATGTATTTGATGTATTACCATATGTTGTTCTTGCTTACTGTGAATCGCTCTGGATTAAGAGCGTCTGCTATGCCTAAATTGTAAATTGTAAACACTGTGATAACCACTTACATACTTTGGATCCTCTAGTCAATGCTCTCTCTCCCTCTCTTTTTAATTGCCGGTCTACAAGCTCACAACGCGTTGCTAGCCTAGAAACCAGACGAATATGCCAGTGCAGATTTGCTCTGGCACTGCTCAGTTGTAATTGGATTTCGCTCCCTCCGAAGTAGTGAGGGACTAGTCTAGGAAAATTGGCCTCAGATCCTGTGCAGCAGGGGCGTGGCCCAGTGCGTTGCGTTTCAAATGAAATGCGAATCAAAAGACAGGGGCGGGTTCCACATGGAGTGGGCGCTACATCTAAATAAGACGGAAGGGAAACAATTGCTCCTTGAGCGGTGGTGGCCTACTACAATTCAATTTGGAATTGGATTCCCTTCGGACTATTTTCATGGTATGCACAGTGCTTCAGACCGGAAAGGGGAGTGTCCGCTCAGATTCTGAGCGCAACGTACTTCCCTCACAGGGATACGTTCCTTTTTTCCCAGAAGTCTTTCTCGCCCGCCTAGTGGCGAAAAATAAAACTTCTGGGAACTCAGATTAGTGAGGGACCAATCAGGGTCCAGTATGCAAATTTGGTGCAGGTTTATCACCAGAGCGGCATTCTTTTTATCTGCCCCTTGGAAATGCAGGTTGCACACAGAGATTCCAAACTAATATCTTGCAGTGATATTAGTCTGGTCATGCCATTTTGTCCTAACATATGAGGTTTCCACATGACAGAGACAATATCGTTAATGTGAGAATAAGCACAAGTAAGAAGTAAGTAGACAATATAATGTCTCAAATGAACTATAGGATATCAAGTAAACAATGAACCTAGCATCTGTTGAAACATATACTTTACTACCCACTTACCCAGCAATCTTAATTAACATTGTGGTCTATAAAACACAAATCCAAGTAACAAAAACATGAGAACCGAGATATATCTTATACGGTGAACTAGAATTTATTGAAATACGGTGGCCAGAAAGGGATAGGAGAGAGGAGTGCTAATTGGCGAGTCTTCAAATTATGCCGGGAAAAATGGAAAATGTTTTGACTGCAATATGGGACTTTATTCCACAGATTGGGAGCCAAGAGGTAGAATTCTAGTCGCGTCTGGTCAGTGATCAGGTCATCAAAGTAGGAGGAGAAAGGCGCAGCTAGGTCACAGCAGGTATGATCCCATAGGATGGCCTGCTATCTTCTATCCCTGCAAAATGAGCCTTGAGAAAGACGCTGAGCCCTTAAAGGCCCTGCACCTGGCTGCAAATGCACTCCAACCAATTTGGTCTGATGAATGTAAAGTGGAAATTTATTCTGAATTCTGATGCATGTAAAATGGCAATTTATTCTGATCCATGTAAAGTGGCAATTTATTCCACTTCCCTGACAATTTCTGTGTCAGGAGATACGCAAATTAAAAAATAGAAAGATTCAACTTCTAAACACGATGTTGTCCATTTACATGTACTGTACACCCTCTAGTCTAGACCAAAGAGATTTAGGGCTTCTTTGACATTTTTTATATTTTGGAAAAAAAAATTGAATAGTTAAAATAGCCCATCAAACAAGCTCTCAACGTGACAATGTAGGTTGGCTAGTTGAACTATTCAAAAACTATTCACGAATAGCTAGTTTTTAAACAATTCAAAAATAGCGAATGTTTTGGGCACTTTATATAACATTCATAGTCTTTATTTTATATTGTGATAACATTCATAGTCTTTATTTTATATTGTGATAACGTCCAGTCTTTATTTTATATTGTGATAACGTCCAGTCTGTATTTTATATTGTGATAACGTCCATAGTCTTTATTTTATATTGTGATAACGTCCATAGTCTTTATTTTATATTGTGATAACGTCCATAGTCTTTATTTTATATTGTGATAACGTCCATAGTCTTTCTACACGGAATACCTTTTTATATACAAACATTCAAACATTCTCATCTGGTCTATACTGGTACTGGTACAGTATGTTTGTTGTGGCTAGATTTGTCTACCAGTCACTGCACACAGGATACTTATAGTATTATAGTGCAATAAGGTCTTTGTACTATAGCGTGTTATCAAAACAGCTCCAATCTACATTCCTATCCCAGGTTGCCTTATGAATATGGATCCAGGCGAGCTTTATTTCCAGACTTAGAGAAAGGCCGGCCTTCTGCTGCGTGCTGATAACCCAGGCCTGTTCCACATGATTATAGATTATCAATATCCTCTGGCCACGGGAGACAGTTGCCCAAGCAACGCCACCAAGGTAAGCTATCGGAGTGTGTGTGTGTGTGTGTGTGTGTGTGTGTGTGCAGTCTGATACTTCTAATGGCGGCCTATGGCGCAGAGGCACAACAGTCCCTCATTAACACACACGCCCTGTATTGATCCTCAAGGCCCAAATGTGTTTCTGTGAAGTCACCATGTGTGTGCCCGGGCAGGCAGGCACGCACACATGGAAGCAAGCAAGCACGCATGCACGCACACACGAACGCACGCACAAACGCACACTCCAACACTGGGCAGTTGTTACTATGCAGCTGCCGACCTATGATACACATGACATGATACAAGGACGGAAGTGTTTTTTACATAGTCAATACGTTTGTGTAAAATAAAATAGCACACAACAAACACACGCATGCAGCAGATGCACATACATATTTTCTAAAACTTCCCTTCTTTTGTGATCGTCTGTTTCTAGCCCGATTTGGTATAGTCTGTTCCTGTTGCCTGCGTGTTCAGCTAATCTTTTTTTATCGTTGCTGTCGGGTAAAAACCTCATAAATCCATATTCTACATTTTTATGGACATTTCCACCCGACAGAGACGTTATATGTGAGTACTGAAAAAATTTAAGTTGTCTTCCACGTCAACGTTTTTGCCCGTCTTCCCTTGCATTTGGTAGTCTAACTAGAATACAGGCTTATTTGGTTACAAAAATGTTTAGTTGTAGCCTATATTCCATCGCGTGATTATGTGCCCAAAAGAACAGATCTACAAGCTTTCAATACGCTATGAAACGGCGTGTTGACAACTTGTATGTCTGTTTTTTTGGTGGGTAGCTGGCCCGACGCACGTTACGCATCGGAGCTGATTGATGTAAACCGTAAATTTACAGTATTAGATATTTAATAGCTTATTTAAAGTTGTCACTTGTCAGTTGTCACAACGATATAGCTGTAGCTCTGTTTTGGAACATTGCACGAATAAGATGAATGGAAAAAGGTTCACTTTTCACACTACTTGGACATTACTTCAGTGGAAAGTAAATGGAGATATACTTCAGACTCATGTCCTGGAAATGGAACCAAGAAGGTTGGAAGTTTAACAGCCAGTGAGTAGTACATTGTGCCTTTCTTCCGGAAACTGGCTGTGGTGACGGTGAACAGCGGGGAATGTCGGTGTGGTGCGCATTGTCATTGATTTGATACTTCAAAAAGTGGCGGAGCCTACATTAATGTATAATATGAAGCTTTACTAGTCTGATAAACATTCATCCTGTGCATTTCGGGTTGGGTGTGTAGATCATCACAACTGTATTTCAGCCTTTAAAGCCGTAAATAATTCAAATAATTAAAACTGGAGGATTTTCTTTTTACTGAGACTCTGAGACTGCTATACTCGACTCGGTCTCGACCCCAAAGACTCCAGACTCGACTCAGACTCGAGCTCCGAGACTCGTGGGCATGTCTGGCCGATACTATCTGCCTTAGGTTGTGACCAGGCTTTTCTCTTCGCAGATGACTAAGGCTGGGACCGAGGTCTACTACTATCTCTTCTCATAGTCCCTCCCTAACATTTTAGTCTAGTTATTATTGGTTGACGAAACTGTCAGTATATTTAGTTTCGACGGACATTCGTCATTCAGTCGACAACATCAACGCTACCACACAACACAACAACTCCCACCCGCCTTACCTTCCAGGATGACCTGCACAAAGTCCTGCGCGGACATCTTGCTCTTCCTGGCGAAGCACTGGTAGGCTCCGCCGTCGCTCTTGGCCATGCCCTCCATGACGAGGTTCTCGCGGTTGGACCCGGTGATGCGCACGTTGTTGCTGGGGTAGATGATCTCTCCGTTGCGGTACCAGGACAGCTCGTACTCATCGGAGCCGCTCACACTGCAGGACAGCGACACCTTGCTCCCCACGCTGCCCTTCACCTTCCGAGGACTCACCACCACTTTCAGTGGCTCTGTATGCCAACCACAGCAATGGAAATAATTATTGTCAAGTATTTAAAGGTAGGCTAAGTGATTTTATTTTGTTCAAATAAGCTGTATATTGTGATAGTACTCATGCTATAGAGTGTTTGTTCAGTAACAGGAGTCTCCAGCTTTTTATTAAACAGAAAATGCATTTTCAGGTCGGGATAATTATTTTATCCAATCAGGATAGTAGAACGCAGTCAGGATACAGATTAAACAAGTGGAATTGTAAGTTAAATTGTAAATGAGCAGACAAAATTGGAACTGGAACACGCTGATAAATGGCTACTCTCTACTGATTGGCTGAAACTTTGTCACCTACCTGAAAATGTATTTTCTGTTTAGTAAAAAGCTGGAGAGACAGGGAGACTCCTGTTACTGAACAAACATATAGCAATGATCAGAATATACTAGTGATTTAACCTTTAAACTAAAAACCTTTTATTTTAACCAAAAATATAACTTACCCTATACCTTCAATTTAGGTATTTTGTTTACATTACATTACATCAATTTTATATAATTTACTGCCGGATGTTTTAAAGTAAATTAACACCCTATACTGGTAGATCACAATCTACCTTTTGGGCACCAAATGGAGTAGACTCGAGCATTTTTATGATAATTTACCAAATAAAAAAGAAAAAAAGTTAAAATATGGAGATTGGAGATGCCCGACAGCAACGATAAGGAAGATTTACCACGACAACAGACAGACATCATCAGCATAACCGGCACACAGACACACAACCGCACGCACGCACGCACGCACGCACGCACGCACGCATGCACGCACGCACACAGACACACACACAGACACACACACACACACATGCACGCGTCAGTCCTCGTTAACACTCACGTTTGACGAGCAGCAGCCCCATGACTTCAGCGTTGCCGTAGCTGTTCCACACCTCGCAGACGTACGTCCCAGCATCGCTGGGCTGCACGCTGTCTATCTGCAGCCCTGTGATGGTCTGCCGGAAGCGGCTGTCGGGCTCCAGGGGACTGTTGTCCTTCAGCCAGCGGTACTTGGGCCCCGGGTAGCCCGACGCCTTGCAGGGCAGCTCCAGGCGCTTGTTGATCAGCACCTCGCGACGATCGAAGCCGTCCAGGATGCCCGGCTCGGCGTTGGTGGGATCTATCAGAGGACCATGAGAGGACCATGAGAGGACCATGAGAGAGGAGAGGACCATGAGAGAGGAGAGGAGAGGACCATGAGAGGACCAGGAGAGAGGAGAGGAGAGGACCATGAGAGGACCATGAGAGAGGAGAGGACCATGAGAGGACCAGGAGAGAGGAGAGGAGAGGACCATGAGAGGACCAGGAGAGAGGAGAGGAGAGGACCATGAGAGGACCATGAGAGGACCATGAGAGAGGAGAGGAGAGGACCATGAGAGGACCATGAGAGAGGAGAGGACCATGAGAGGACCATGAGAGAGGAGAGGACCATGAGAGGACCATGAGAGGACCATGAGAGAGGAGAGGAGAGGACCATGAGAGGACCATGAGAGAGGAGAGGAGAGGACCATGAGAGGACCATGAGAGAGGAGAGGAGAGGACCATGAGAGGACCATGAGAGAGGAGAGGAGAGGACCATGAGAGGACCATGAGAGAGGAGAGGAGAGGACCATGAGAGGACCATGAGAGAGGAGAGGAGAGGACCATGAGAGAGGAGAGGAGAGGACCATGAGAGGACCATGAGAGGACCATGAGAGAGGAGAGGAGAGGACCGAGAGAGGACCATGAGAGGACCATGAGAGGACCATGAGAGGACCATGAGAGAGGAGAGGACCATGAGAGAGGAGAGGACCATGAGAGGACCATGAGAGAGGAGAGGACCATGAGAGAGGAGAGGACCATGAGAGGACCATGAGAGAGGAGAGGAGAGGACCATGAGAGAGGAGAGGAGAGGACCATGAGAGGACCATGAGAGGACCATGAGAGAGGAGAGGAGAGGACCATGAGAGGACCATGAGAGGACCATGAGAGGACCATGAGAGAGGAGAGGACCATGAGAGAGGAGAGGACCATGAGAGGACCATGAGAGAGGAGAGGAGAGGACCGAGAGAGGAGACATGTGTTCAGGATGGTTTCTCCTATATTCCTTGTGAAAAAGCCAAAAAAGCCAAAAGAGAATAAATAAAATAAAATAATACATTTTCAAAGAACTGTGGAAACGTTGTACGTACAGTATAGCATTCCTGTTTAGTCCCTCATCTATTACAGCGGTGGAAAGTACATTTACTTAAGTACTGTATTCCAATTTACAATCCTTCTAGGCTACTTTATTATTATCACAAAACTTGAGGTTATGCAATAACCGTGGTTATATCACAAAACATACATTACCCAGCCCTACACAATTCAGCCATTTGAAAATGGACGATCTACAATGCGACACTGTACATTGTGAAAGATCTTTATAAATGTTTTATAATTATTTCTACATTGCAGTATTGATACTTTTAGTAGTTTTTCCACCACTGTTACAGCAGTGTTACATCTGTTTGTGTATGTAGGCCAGGGCGTGCCCTACATACAATAAATACCATACCATTATTTCCCTGGGTGTGCAGTTGTGTTGTTATTGTTATCTATGCCAGGCCAAAGGCTGGGGACAGAAATTGCTGTATGCTTTCACTCCTGCATGTGTTTGCCTGTGCGTGCGTGCGTGTGTCCGTGCGTGTGTCCGTGCGTGTGTCCGTGTGTGCGTGCGTGCGTGCGTCTGTGCGTGTGTACGTGCGTGCGTGCATAAAAAAAGAAATTGTAAACACTCAAGTAAAGTACTAGTGCAGTACTTAAGTAAATGTACTTGTTACTTTCCACCACTGCCTGTTCACCAGCACTGACCTGACACGATGAGGCGGGCGGCGTTGCTCTGCCGACTCTCTCCGGTGTAGCGGTGTCGCGTGGTGCAGCGGTAGTTGTTCAGCCCATCCTCGGGCAGGACGTCCAGGATGTACAAGGCTCCCGTGGATGTGATGAGATATCTCTGTCCTGGAAGCAGATAAGGGAAAGAGGAGCAGGAGAGGGGAGGAGGAGGTTCAGTGTCATTGTATATACAAAGATGATATAGAACAGGGGTTTTCAACTGATTTTGACCCATGGGACCACCATTCTGACTAAGAGCAACCTGGGGACCACCACTATTGTGTAGGGTGGGCTCAAAGATATGGAAACAAAAAATTATGTGAGCTTATACCATGATCACAATATCTTTAATCATATTCAAGGGCTTTTGGAGAGAATTGACTCCAGACTCTAGGGAAGAGGTGTGTGTGTGTGTGTGTGTGTGTGTGTGTGTGTGTGTGTGTGTGTGTGTGTGTATACTGTACAGCGGATGTTCGTTATGCATCAAGGCAATTTCTGCACTACACTGTCAAATAGGCCTACAGTATATCTGACTTTTGTTCAAGCTGTTAATAATCATGAGTTTCATAAATAAAGCACTTTTAAACTGAAGATGATGGCCAATGTTAATAATTGAAAAAAATATATATAGAAGATCTACCGTATACGAGCACATGAAACGGACTACACGTTTGAGCTTGACTAGTTTTAGGTGTGCTGTCGCTCTATTATGCTGTGGCATAATATCGTCTCCTTCGGGTGGAAACTGTTACTTTTCAGGATTGAGGATTCAAATAAAAAGAAGATAGCAAAAGTAGTAGACCGACAAGCTTGTGGCGCTGCATTTGGAGCTTGTGGATCTGCTACGTTCGATGCTTCCGTGTAGCTGTGATCAAGTGGGGGCGTTAATTTGGAGATAAGAGGTTTCTGCATGGCGGCAACGATAATATAGTGTCTAGAAATCCAAAGGGAACACTTTAAACTGTAGACTTGGGGCATTCAGCTGGTGCTCTTATCTAGGTCGATATGCCATGGGTGTCGCGGTAGAGGAACATTAAATGCATACATTGCAAACATGATAAGCAACAGATAGTAAGGAGTGCATGTATCAAAGCCACGGTGTCCAATGTAAGTTAACACACATTCACTGTGTCTGTTCAGAGGCCACGGGATGCTACAACACGTCAGCTTGCATATAATGACGAATATGCATAACTTTAACTTTCAAACATGAATGCAAATTACCTGCATTTTAAAACCACATAACCCTTGACTATAGCATTTACAGTCCATTTGTGCTGCAGCCGCATTTCCTGGTTCTAGTGAGCGAGCTGGGGGCCCACCACTGTACTGGAGGAAGCCAATCTGTCCTGGGCTGTCACCACTGGTACACGACATGCTGTAATATTATATTAATTCCGTAGATCAAACTGGGCTGAGTGGGGTTGTCAACATCTATAAGGAGAGAAACGTTCCTTGGCGCCATCATATGCATGCCCGCATTCCCGCGGGAGCAGATTGATGTCAAAACTGATCGAAAAAGCAATTTACAGGAGATTGTCTTCACCGCGCGGTGGTGAGCATGCTAAAGTCCCATGCATACTTTGTCGCACGCCACCGGTGTCTCGCTCAGAATAGCCGATCTGCAAGCTCACAACGCGTTGTGGATGCGACACGTTGGGAGCTTGTAGATCTGCTATTCTCGGTCGTTCTCGGCGAACGACATCGTTGCTCACTGAGACCGGAAAGACGTTGGTGATCTTAGGGGCCCAAAGCAGCCCAAACAAACATCTCTCCAATTCTGTATTGAAAGTCTAAGCAACTACGTATAGGGAACAATAGTAAACCGGAGCAATAAGAGTAACAAAATGTATAGCAAAAACATCCATGCTATATACTGTACATACAATATCAATTGGCATCCAGCTTGGAGTCATTAGGCTACTTGTGCATGCATTTTCATCTTTCATGTTCTTGTCTATGTTTTAGAATTATTATTTACCACTAAAACCCTATAACCCTATAACTATGAAGGGAAAGAAGCAGATCAACAAGCTGTAGCTTGACTATTTCAGAAATAATAAATAGCCTACATTGAAAAAGGCTTAATAAAATGGGTCTCAAGTGGTTAAGATCACAGTATTCACAGTGTTGGAATATCAGTGGGCTGAGAAGAAGACGATCCTCGTCCCCCTCACCTCTTCTCAAATAAACAGCATCAACATCACACTGATAAATCCTACTGTATGTACAGTATTCTGCTCTGCTGTACTTGATGCTACGAGGCTCTCACTGAAATGTACAGTACAGTACCCGCTTCAAGCTCAGAAGAAATGTTGCTGGGCAGAACTGTCTGATTACTGGCACAGCACAAACCTAGTGTACATACATGAGCATACAGTACCTATACTGTGGGAACAAGCAATGGAAAAGAATCAATCAGGTTTACCTAAATTACATTTCTTTGAAACCCTAGATTCCATGTTAACATTGACGATGTTAGACCGTTTTAAAATTACATTTGAGATTACTGCAGTTTAAAACAGGCAAAGCATGCATAATATGCTTACATTTGATATATGCATTTTGTACCGATTACACGATGAAAGGAAATCAACCTTGTGGGGGTTAAGCAAATAGCGGGAATGCGGGGTGTGTGTGGGGGGGTTATAGAGGAACAGAGTGCAGCTATTGTGAGGATTTGACCTAGATAGAACCAACAACAGAGTCCACCAGTTTGATATCCTGAAGGGGTTTCACTGGTTTACATGCAGCGCTCTGAGACAGCCTGCACAACCAGCAAGTGGAATCCATAAAGAGAGGAAGGTGTGTGTGTGTGTGTGTGTGTGTGCGCGCGCGTGCATGCGCGTGTGTGCGTGTGTGTGTGTGTGTGTGTTCAAATGTGTGAAGCATAATACTGTAGTATTATGTCCCAGTGAGATTGGTGCACTGTTAATGTAAGTGTATGTATTTAACCCTGAGAGTTACACTACAAATTATTTTAATGTTAATTTTTTTAATATATATTAATAAGGTTATGGAAAGAACATACTGTACACTCATGTTAACTATTGTTACTCTGCTATGTACTATACAAACCATATATATTATGTTAACAGGCACACATCTACATTAATTCCGGAGAACATAAATTCCACTATACTAGAATTATATGTACAGTATACTGTACATAAAAAACAACAACAGGAAAAAGAAGAAAATCACACCCCGCTATATTCAAAAAATAAACCACTGCACGTCTCAGCTAGCCTGAAGTAACAACACCATTTCAGCGCTTGTGTTTCAAAGCTGACCAGTAGTCCCACATTGCTGCTCTTTTATTTCTATTTCCCCCTTAGCTCTCTCCTCCCCTCCGGCTTCCTCTCCATTTTGTTTCTGTACTACTGGTCCTCTGAAACCTCAGTCTGGAGTCCATCTTGAGTGAGAGACAAAATGCTATTTCTCTCTCCAGCCACTGCGAGCTGCAGTATATACTGCAATTTTCTCTCTCCTCCATGCTCCTTGAATGGCTTTTAAGACGGTGTGTTGTGAGGGGACCAACAAACCCACCGTATTTGTCACAATGCGACACGTTGTGAGCTTGTGCATTAGTCAGTAGAGCTGATATTTTAGTTGGGGAAATATTTGGAAGCTATAGGGACACCAGGTTAATGTGATTAATATACCACAACATTAACTCAATTGTTATTATTATCGAACATAAATCAAACATATCAGACAGACAGGAGGTGTTATGAAACAGTGAATGCAGACAGACAGACAGACAGACAGACAGCTGGTACGTGTTGTAACACAGTGAATGTAGCTTCCTGAGGGCGACAGATAAAATGACAGCTATAATTGTGTTGAAGGAAACACATTGCATTGTCTCTATCTCTCCCTTTAGTCCTCCTCTCTTTAGTTCTTTCTGTTTGTCTGAACCACTCCTTAATTCGTTCTTTTCATATTTTGCTGTGCCTTGCAGATATGAAGGAACAAACTATAGCGTCCCTGGCATTCCACATTCATAAATGTTATTTCAGTCAGCACACGCAGTAACGGTCCTTGAACATGAACATCATGCCAAATATATTGCCTGATGTAAGCAGTGGTGAAAAGTAACTAAGTATATTTCCTAAAGCACTGCACTTAAGTACAGTTTTGAGGTATTTGTACTTTACTGGAGTATTTCCAATATCCAATACTTTTACTCCATTACATCTCAGATCCGAAAATTGTACTTTTACTCTTTTATTTTTGTATTTATTTTTTACTATAATTTTTATCCCACGATTTTGTAACCCATTTTTCACCCCTGTGTCAATTATCTAATGTGATCCTGGGCTCTACACACCCTCCACCAACCTAGTCCCCATATATGGGGGACATGGGGAGAGCAACGGACTTGAACTCATGCTTCCTTCATGCCTGAGTGTCCATGTTTGTACTTTTACTCTTTAGTTACTAGTTTCTTTGAAGATTTTGATTATTATTACAAAACATACAGTACAGTACAGTACAGTACAGTACAGTACAGTACAGTACAGTACAGTGACCCCATGGGGACCCTCACACGGTAACTGTAATTTCTCGACCGTTTCGGACGCAGTGCGGCTCGCCGGAACAGGGCCGGCACCCTGTCTTCTAGACCCTGTGGGTCTAGGGACCCCCCGGAGACCCCCACACGGAGTTGCACCACTCAGTTCACACGGGTGTGATTTTTAGGGTTATGTATGAGTCATATTTGTCTCACGTATAGAGTCTGGAACTACTCCTCCCAAAATCCCAGTAAGGAAGCTGCCATTTCGTTTAACAAAAATATATTTTAAAATATCTTTACATTTTGATTTTTGAGCCCCTCCTATATACAGGTTGATTTTAGTTCAATGTTTGTTTTAAAAACGCCATTGACAATGAAGGGAAAATGTACGTCATATTGTCTCTTTATTGTTAATGGAATTTAATGTTTGTGTTGACACCCTTTGTTTAACATCACCATTACATCACCTAATCAACATGAGTTAGACTTTAGTAGCGCCCCTCACTTCACACGGGTGTGTTTTTTTATTTCCATTCCTGCTAAGCAGCAAGCTATATATACTGTATATGCTTAGAAGATTTCGATTTATATTAGGATAAATTTGCACAACTGTAAAGACGAAACGGAAGTGGGGAGGAGGCTTAACTTCTGCTTTATCGGAACGTGTCATATAGTGACATGCCTATAAGGCTATAAGGGCGAATTGGGTTTGTTTATGGTTATACCTGAGTGATGTGGCCGTGGTCCGCCTGCCCGCCGGCCAATTTTAATATAGGATAGCAAAAATAGCAGATTGTGTAGATTAGCTATTTTTGCTACTTTTGCGTCATATATGACAGCGTTTGAAATATATAAAAAGGTACAATATGGAGAAAGGAGGTTCTCTGCCTAACAGCGACAATGAAACCTCTGTTGAAGTAGCACACATTATAATTCAAACAGCCAAATGGTAGTCGCATTGAAAATACCCTTATTATTGTCAGACACCGAAGCCCCCCCCATTCCCTCCGACCATCTACAGGTACAATGTGAATTGAAAAAAGCACTACTCTCCTAGCTCTCCGACAGCCGCACTTTATCTAATCACCGCCACTTTGCGAGAGACACAATCTAATAACTGCAGCGAGCTTTCAAACTCAGCAGGCTAAATAAGCCCAGACATACGGTATAGATGAGCCATATTATGAGTCACATTATCCCTCATGGTTTCATGAGGGGCTATGAAGTCACAGAGTTGCCATTAATAGATGTCTTTAGCAAGAAAATGGAGGCTGGGGCAAACCTTGCTTCACCACCATCGCACTGAACAAATGGCAGGATATGACACTGCTTTCCACGTCTCATCACAGTACTACTGCGTCAGCAGTAGTTAGTCAGTATTGAGTTCCACAGGACAATGGCTGGGTTTCCCGAACGCATTTCTTGTAGTGCCGCACATGCTCAGATACCCCAATGGTATAGTGCCATTGCGTGGCACATATATGCACGGAATGTCTATGTTCACAGGATTCTGTGTGCGGTCTAGAGAGAATCTGAGCAAGTGTGGCACTACAAGTCTTACACTAAATGCGTTTGGGAAACCCAGCCATTGTCATTTAGCATGCTGAAATTGTTTAGGTGCTACCTGCCAAGTACTGTTGTTGAAAATATATATGAATGAATATGAAGACAGAAAATAATCCCCCTTTACTTGAATCTTCATAGAGAAGCAATGAGAATATTATGTCACATATTCACTTTTCCATAACAGTACAAAGTAAAGTTCCTCCATCAGATTTACATGTCGTGAAACTAGAGTCATATAGTGACATGCCTACGTATAAGGCTATAAGGGCGAATTGGGTTTGTTTATGGTTATACCTGAGTGATGTGGCCGTGGTCCGCCTGCCCGCCGGCCAATTTTAATATAGAGCCCCAAACGATGAGTGCAATATCGGCAGTGCTCCTCTTGAAACGCACTAAGGGCTTAATTTACATACAGTATTAATTTATTGGATTCAATAACATTATTTTCACTATGAAATGTGTATGATCATTTGAAATAAGCACTGACGTTACTTGACAAATACAATCAGGGCATCTGCATTAACGGTTAACAGTTGCCTTGCATCTACAAGTCAGGGACAAGCTAAGCTGACTACATTAAAACTTGATAGTTGCTAAGTGTACTTTTTACATTTATTTTATTTTATTACACAAGACATAACAATTAAAGAAATTAACCTTGATTGATTTAAATACTATCCAATCATATTGTCTCTGTATGCTAATTTTCAGGATTGTTACTTTACAGGAACTGTTACTTTTCCAAAATAGCAAAAGTAGCACATCTACAAGATCAAAATGTGTCGCTTCATGCCGTGTTTCGAGTGTGTGGAAATGCTACTTTTGATGCTTTTGTGTGATGCTGTAGTACGATCAACTAGGTCGTTCATTTACGGGGGAAAACCAACAACACAAACACACAAAGTTGGAGATAAAGAGGTTTCTGCCCGACAACAACAATGTCAGATTGTGTATCTTTAATACTCCTCAGACTCAGTGCTTCAAGAGTTAGGAGTGGGCAGGTGGCGGTGACTCAGTTCTAATTCTTTAAAGGGGGATGTTATAGGAGCCTGGCTTTACGGTGCACTGTGACTCAGACAGTAAGAGAGACCTAGTTCTGGAAGGGTCACCAGAGACAGAGAGATGATGGATGGTCCTGTGGATGTTCTAGGGCTGTGTGGTAACTTCTCTGGCCCAGTTCAGCTCTCCCATGTGAATACAGGCTTCTATTAATACCAACTACAGACAGCTGTCTATACCACACTTTACAGTACATGATGATGAAAGTCATTGGCTCTCAAACATTTTCATATCTAGGATCCTCAAACTGGTACATATTTTGGACCCCCATTTGAAATAAAATGTACCTTTATCCCAAGTGCTTATGGAGAAAACCATACCGGGAGAAGTTAGGGAGTGTCTTGCTCCAAGGACACTTCGACACAAACCGAGGCTATAGGGATCGAACTGGGAACCTTCTGTTCACCATCCGGACGCTTTACCAGCAATCCTGAACTCTCCCTAGATTAGTGTCAAATTGTCCTTGAGCAAGACACTTTAATCCCTAACGGCTCCTGATGAGTAGGTTGGTGCCTTGCATTGGTTCCAAGTGTGTGTGTGTGTGTGTGTGTGTGTGTGTGTGTGTGTGTGTGTATGGGTAAATGTAATCTGAGAACCCATCGTCGAAAAAACAAATAAAGGAAAAACAGCACACTCTTTTCCTTTGAATTTGATGCGAGTCAACAGTCTGTCTCGAGAGACCAAGGACAAGGTAAATGTAATGCACACTGTAAAACGCTTTGGATAAAAGCGCTATTATGCACGAACAACCCTGATTTTATGCTAGTGGTTAGTAATGTTTAATGTTTACCTCATTGAAAGGATAATAATTCTATTTTTAGAATACTGCCCCAGTAGTGTGGGTTTAAACTGTCCCTCTTTTTGCCGTGTTTACTTTGAGAACCACTGGTGTAGTTGAACCTCTATGCCGGAAAATATAGATCCCTGATCGCTGTCCTACTGTACCGTATTATTTTTCTCGTCATTCTTATTATTTTCCTTATTACGATGTGCAACCACTGTAAGAATACAAACCAATGATACAAATAATATTACAATGTCATTTAGCTCAGTTTCTCCAAAACATCTCATGCAACAAAGTAGTTGATCTGCTGTAATGAAAGCAAGCTACACCACCATGTTGGACGAGTGACAACAAGTTTTACACAGGTCCGTGACAAATATTACATAAACATTTCCGACAAATATTTCACATAAAGATTATCCTCATAATGCAGGTTGATGCCTTTATTTTCTGGGAAAGGTTTACCTTGTTCTGACTAAAACTTGACTCACATACAGTATCTGTTTTCTACAGTGGATGTATTCTTGACTCAAACATCAGTTTCCCCCAAAAATATATGTTTGGCTGCATTAATTGTAGTTAATAGCATGAAGGATAGTGTCAATACATTTTACATGCTGGGAAAAATAAACAAAACATGCTTATTTTAAGACAGAATTGTTTGTGAACCATTACTATACTACTACTACTACTACTACTACTACTACTACTAATAATATCAGAACAAACACACAAAAAAGGGTTGTATTATCAGGGGACCTTTAGCATCTAAAGAAGACTACTTGTGAATGCAGCTGCAGCGTGCATTGATGTGCGGAGTACAAGTGAGCGACAGTGCTGCCATTGAAGCAGTGATGAAGAAGGCCTCTTTGGTTCAACCAGAGACCTGGCAGCAGACATAGAATGCAAAGAGACTGTGTTTCAAACACCCCAGTGTTCCCATGGCTGGCTCAGCCTCCTTCCTCTCTCCTCTTCCTGTTCTCTCCTTCTGTCGAGTGTGTCTTGAATGCTAAGAGCGGCTATAGCTGTGGTGGCCGCGATGAAATGCACACAGTCCCACATGTAATACAACTAAAGGCCTCCCTGTTCTAAAATGTTGGCCTCAAAGACACCGTTCTAATTTAGAAATAACAAATTAATAATTTTAACTCCAAAGATGTTTGTATGAGAAGTGTATATTTTACTTTGGAAGAGCCCTGTTTCTTTTAATTTGACTTTACATTATGAAGAAAATGGTTTATGGTGAGGTTCTGAAGAACTATAAAACTTACCTCACCTAGTAATTCATACAACCATCCACTATTGATATGCTTAATATGCATTGAAAGTGGAAGTGAGAAACCTTACTAAAGTGAAAAGATAATAATACAAAAAATAGTTACAAATAGTATCACAGTCAAGTGGATTAACACAAGGAATACACTGAAATATGTGAAGGTAAGGGTAAGGCAAGTTAGCAGGTGTGATCAGGGACAACTACAACATGAGGCAACCATTTTGTTTTCAGAATGGATCAATAACTGGATCTGAAGTTTTAGACACAACATCATTTCTTGAATTTCAAGGATTTATGCTATATAAAACAAATAGCCAGCATGTTAACGAAAGGACATGCAACATAGATTCTTCAATTTTATTTATATTTTTTTGCGGTCGTCAAAGATATTTGAATGTCTTCCTGCAGTGATTGACTGGTGGTGTTATGCTTTGAATTATAGACACATTTTCATCTGTCATAAATTATTAAGGTACATTGTAATCCATGCAAAAAATGCCCAGCTGCCACGAGATTAACTATGCATATTTAATAAGGAATGGTACAAATGAAATTTGTAATCTTAATAAATCATGGGACCCCCCGGTATTTCAAAGTATATCTGCTCTCTCTGTCTCTCTCTTTCGTCTGGGTCAGATTGCTGCACTCTGTGGAAGCTGAGATTGAATCAATAGATGAGGTCCAGGGTAACTCAGCAGGTGGAGCATGGCTAAAACATTCACCCTCCCTGCTTTGAGGGTGCTTTGATGTCGTTTTTCCGACATGCCGTCGGTCCGACTTGCCCGAAAATAAATAACCCTAGCGCTAAACCTAGCCTCACACGGTCAGAATATGAGCAGACACTGTGTAGTGCATAGACGGGCTGGCGGCCCAGTCCCCACCTTCGCTTAATGTGGCCTGCAGGTTAATATCCAAATATTGATATAGTATTTATTTCATCTGTTACAATGCCGAACATGCAAACATAACCTGCTTCAATTACTTCAGTCTATATTACTATAGTCTTGTCTTTATAATGTAAAAAAAAAGGAAAAAAAGTATTCAGGATTTAAATTCAAATATAGCAAAAATAGCAGATCTACAAGCTCAAAATGCATCGCACTGCTATTTTTGATACGACAGTATGCAATATCCAAATATTGATATAGTATTTATTTCAGCTGTTACAATGCCGAACATGCAAACATAACCTGCTTCAATTACTTCAGTCTATATTAGTATAGCTGAATGACTGTCTTGTCTTTATAATGTCCACTGCATTTGCATTTAATTCAGAAAGTTACTACTAACTAAAGGCATTTGAAATGAAATAAACCTTTTCAGGATTCTAATTCAAAAAAAGAAAAAATAAGTATTCAGGATTTAAATTCAAATATAGAAAAAATAGCAGATCTACAAGCTCAAAATGCATTGCACTGCTATTTTTGATATGACAGTATGCAATGTGGCCCTCTGGAGTGAGTGTGGAACTATAGTGGCCCTCTGGAGTGAGTGTGGAACTATAGTGGCCCTCTGGAGTGAGTGTGGAACTATAGTGGCCCTCTGGAGTGAGTGTGGAACTATAGTGGCCCTCTGGAGTGAGTGTGGAACTATAGTGGCCCTCTGGAGTGAGTGTGGAACTATAGTGGCCCTCTGGAGTGAGTGTGGAACTATAGTGGCCCTCTGGAGTGAGTGTGGAACTATAGTGGCCCTCTCCATCTTCAAAGTTGCCCACCTCCTGGTGTAGAGTTTCTATCCCCGCTAATGTGATGAGTGGTGGACAGTAACTACTAAGTACATCGCTGCTGCCAGGCATAAACCTCCTATCTCCATATTCAAACCTTTTTAGGTTTTTTTCGTAACGCCCTACTTGATCACACTACAGCGTCACACAAAAGTAGCAGATCCACAAGCTATAAACGTGGCGTGAAGCATGTTTAGAGCTTGTGGATCTGCTACTTTTGCTACTGTATTTGAATTCTGAAAAGTTTTGGACATACCAGTATGAGGTTTCCACCCGACAGAGACAATATTTACTTGAGTACTGAGTACTTAAGTGCATTTTTGTAGTATTTGTTTCTGTTGGAAGGTCATGACTTTCACTCGGCTAAGATACAAATAGAAATATTGTACTTTTGGCTCCACTATAAAATTCTAGGAAGCCCAAACTTACAACAATATAATATTAGTTACTGTAACTGCTTAAGCCCTACAATAACAGGAAATTGCATATACGTTATTCAATAGAACAGTACTGTAAGTAAAAACCCTTTGAAAGTCTTGGATATTCTACACTTTATCCTATATTAAAATTGTTATTTGGTGGACTTGGTGGAAATAATGCATGCCAGGGGAAATCCACTACACGTTATAGCCCTATATAACTATTGTGCAATACTTTTAGGATTACTTCTGCAACACGATAAAATGCGTCACATTTTCCCACTTACACTATAACAACGTGTGGACACGAATATGACGACAGCCATTGCCTCAGAGATCTCCATGTGCCCATATCAGTCGGATTGGCAGTGCAACTAGGTGTGAGGTCCACGTAGTGTCCCAAAACTCTAGTACTATAAATATAACTGTACAGGAGCTTATGCAATTACCATAAACATTACTACAGTCACTAGGGTACACAATTCCCAGGTGGCGTGTGATTCTGACCTCTGTGTGCTACGTTCTTTGCCTCAGACTGGATATAATGTAATACAGCCTACATTTAGATTTCACATTTTAGGCATTTTGTGTACAGTAAAATCAATGCAGTGGCTCTCAAAGGTGTTCAGAGGTAGACTGGTGTGCTGTAAGTCCAGCTGTGCCTTGGGATTTTGTGACAACCACACATTATTATTTCTAAATCGTTGCTATCAGGCACAACCCGCTTTAAGCTTATCTCTATTTTTTAACGTTTTCATTTGTATTTTTTATTTGCAAATGAACGACCTCTTGATCATACTACAGCGTCACACAAAAGCATTAAAAGTAGCAGATCTACAAGCTCGAAATGATAAGTGATGCATTTCGAGCTTGTAGATCTGATATGTTTGAATTTCAATCCACAAAAGTCTCAGTTTTGGACAAATGCTGTTTCCACCTTCGCCTTTTTATATATACAGTAAATAATATCAGTGCTTTGTGTGCACTCATTTCCTAATACCGATGTAAGTTCTATGCCATTCAATTATATATTTGAACTTTTAACCTAATGGGAGTGGCATTATTGTAGGAAATGTGTTTCTCAATTAATCAAGAATAATCACTGAGAAAATCGATAGTTGCAGCCTTATCTACAGTATAACTGATGGATATTCAGCAGCAGCATGCAACTCTAAACTCCCCCCCCCCCCATTTAAAAATAAATAAATGAAAGCTCTTTAGCAGACTTCTGAACATTACACCTGCAGTACCTTTTAGCTAGTTAATGAGGAACATCTTTCTACAGCCAACCAGTAAGCTATAGTAGCTACATCATTTATTTAACCGTTCTACAGTACAATACAGTGTTTGCAGTCTTTAAGATCCAATCTATGGCAGGAGACAGGAAACAGCAGATCTACAGTATCGCAATGTGTGCAATGCACTGTGAGCATATAGATGTAGATTAGTAGGCTGCAGATAACTCAGGTTACAGGATTAGGCTTCAAAATGGCCCAAAAAACTGTATAAATGCTATCTGTCCTCACAAGTATGTGTGTGCGTGTTTTTTGTTTTGTGTGTGCATGTGTGTGTGTGTGTGCGTGTGTGTGTGGTGTGTGTGTGTGTGTGTGTGTGTGGAGTGTGTGTGTGTGATGTGTGTGTGTGTGTGTGTGTGTGTGTGTGTGTGTGTGTGTGTGTGTGTGTGTCGTGTCGTGTCGTGTGTGTGTGTGTGTGTGTGTGTGTCGTGCATGCGTGCGTGCGTGTGAGCGTGTGTGCGTGCGCGCGCACACACACGCATGCTCGCTCACCATGTGCAGCAGGCAACCATCATAACCTAATTATTGCTACAGCTTAACAACTGCAATTAGCACATTTCCATCGGACGACACTAATTTGTAAATTCCATTCCCTCACCATTCAGCCCCAACAAATGAGAGAGAGAGAGAGAGAGAGAGAGAGAGAGAGAGAGAGAGAGAGAGAGAGAGAGAGAGAGAGAGAGAGAGAGAGAGAGAGAGAGAGAGACTTTATTCCTTATTGAACTACTGGTGATGCCAAATCCATATCTATAGAGCTGTGGGAAATTGCTTATGGTAATTGTGGTTATTGTAAAAACTTAGCTGAAGCTTTAATGAAATTTCACATTTTAATCATTTGTTTTGTTTTATATAGTCCACGTTTGCTCATTTGACAGCCGGGTAAAATGCCACTCCCATACACCTCCCTCACATAAATTAAATAGTTCCCGCAACCAGACTCCACTTTAGCCCGTAGCACTTGCGGTAGCACCTACTGTAGCCTTGACAACCATGCACGCTTATGCAAAGGTTAAACTGTAATTTAGACAGCATGTCATGTAGACAGATGCCAGGTTCATTTGTTGACCTGGCATAATATAGTTTGTATTGTTTCAATATACAGATTATCTATCTGCTTGCCTTTCTGTCTGTTTATTTCTATTTATCAATCCTTTTTCCACTGTTAGTGAAAGTAACTGTGGTACAGTATTTTCCAAATAACAACAAAATAGCAGTGCAGCAATAATGTAGAAAGGTGAAAACGTCTACGATGATGAGTGCATTAGTTAGTAGTACACATGCAGTCACACAAGTACGCTAGAGAAGGGGAGAAAATAAATCTACCATCCGCCATTTTGTAAACACAAGGCTGTCTGTTAACCTATTGCTTGTTTTTCCCTTTCTTTCTCAGGCCTACATGGAATTGTGCTGACTTCATATGTAACCTACACACCTTAAGGAGTCCAAGGACATTAGTATACAAGGATGTCAGGAGCATGTCTGCTTCTCTCTCTCTCTCTCTCTCTCTCTCTCTCTCTCTCCCTTTCAGCCCTCCTTTCCTTTCATTCTTCTCTAGTCTCCACTCCCTTCCTCCTTCTTATTCGCTTTACACACACTCTCCATCTCTCCTCCTCCTCCTCCTCATCCTGCTTCCCACCCAGAAATTGTCTCTTCGGGTGGTGGAAACCTTGTATGTCCAAAACGTTTACGTTCCAAGACATGGGAAAAAAGGAACCACATGTGTTCCAAACGGATCGAAATGTAATTATTATTGAGTCACAAAGCTCTTGTTAATACTTTGGTTCGATATTCATGAAACACACTTGACCACTTTCATTTCATTTCAGCAGATCTACAACAAGCTTGTAGATCTGCTATTTTCGGCACCACAATTGTATGACACTCTTGTACGACGACACAGTGGCTCCGTAATCTATAGGATCATAGGTAAAAGATCAGTCTAAATTATATCTAAATTACATTATAATATCAAATATGTATTGAAACTATATACAAACTAATAACTATAGGATGCCAGGTCAACAAATTAACGGTTTAACCTGGCATCTGTCTAAATATCATTTTAAACATTTGTATAAGCCTGCATGGTCATCAAGGCTACGGGCTAAGGCGAGTCTTCAGATTACGGTGGAAAATGTACCAACAAAACCATATGTTGAATGTTGAAATATGCAGATACAAGGTTTCCGTGTAACAGCAACGAACCACACCCCCCCCCCCCCCCCCTCCCCTCTCCTCTTCTCTCCCCTCCCCTCCTTGCCTCCCGCCCACCCAAAGATGCACACACACACACATACTTTGACTGATAGGCCCACAGATGGGTCTGGACAGTGTGTCTGAGGCCCTGGGTTTTAATAGGGTTCTGTTCCCAGTAATTACGCAGACACAATTTGATCAGCGCGGGACTAAGTATCTTCATCTGAGGGAGATCGGGGGGAATTAACGCTGATGTAATAAGTACAATTTGTCTCTATTAAGACAGAGGTGTTGACAGGCAGCCCAGTGTTGTCAGGGGCAACTGATGGCTCTGAAGCCTCGACAACGTACTGAATATATATCATATACTGTATGTATGTGTATGTATGCTCCCACATCCGGCACACAGGGGCTGATAGACACCCCTCCCCTTTCAATCAATTCATCATGCTGTACGCTGCACATACATATACAGTAGTGTGTGTGTGTGGTGCAGATGTATACATTCAACATGCGTACTGCCTTTATGCATGTACAGTAGAGTAGGTTATTCACACATGCTGTACTGTACATGCGTGTAATTCACACACCTTGTATATTGTCGCTGTCAGACAGAAACTTTGTATATACATTTTTCTTCAGTTTTTATGTTGTAAATGTTGTAAATAAATGCCCTCTTTTATACAGTACTTTGTCATAATGATAGTGTCAGGTAAAAGTAACGGAAATTGCCCTACATAACTCACAGTGCGGTGACCTTGAAGATATTTTTTGCTATTTCAAAAAATTACAAATTGCACATTTTCGGGCTATGGTGACATGCCCAAAATAAGGACACCATGGGTAGCTTTCAGAACTAAATAATACGGTAATAATAGCTACATCATCGGATCCAATTGGAAAACAGTTTTCTTTCCCCATTTCCACACACACACACACACACACACACACACACACACACACACACACACACACACACACACACACACACACACACACACACACACACACACACACACACACACACACACACACAAATTCCAATACCCAAAATCTCGGCCACTTGCTCGTAACACCACCATGCTAGAGTAAACGAGTGTGAGTGAGCGAGTGGCCGAGATTATGGGTATTGGAATTTGGCTCTAGCCTCTGCGCTAGCACACTCGCCAGATCTCCCCCCTTTTCACACAGCTACTCCATGTTTCCCTACCTCGTTCACATGACATGGTAGCCAGCCAAACATATCCACACGCTGCTGCAGAGCACATTGAGCTAAATACTGTCCCTACTATACATGACGCCAGCACCATACCTGCAGCCAGCATGCTACCACACCACAGTACATGCACCACCATGCAAAAGCAATTACTACAGTAAGAGTACAGTACGAACACAGAACATGCACAGTACGCGTACAGCACAGGCAAAGTATGAGTACAGTACGAGTAGAGCACGAGTACAGAAACATGGGACTATAACATTCAAGATTGTAAATACATCTCTGCCATCCATGCCCTTAGTGCCTATAGTTACTTGACTGATTACCTCAAAAAGTGAGCAATTCAAACACTAGAGGGAGTGTGAATAATGATCTGGTGCCACCCATTTTAGAACAAATATTGGTAAATCCACCTTCCACAGCACTGCCACTCATGTGTGGAATACCCTCCCCCCTTCCCACAAAACAAGCAAATCACTGGTTTCCTTTAAAAAACATTCTGTCACTGTCATCAGGTCAAAGGGAGAGAATGTGATTGCCCCACTTTTGTTTTCTCAATGCATTTCTATTCCAACATGTACCCAGATTTAATTATGTTTGAGATATATCATTGCTGATGTCATTGTTGTGTTTTGAATGAATTTATGGGACCTGAATGGAAACAAGACCTCAAGGTCTTTCTTCGGTGCTATCCTTTTGGACCATTTGTGCTTGACTGTACCCCTTACTGTTTGTAATAAAATTATCAATCAATAAAAATTATCAATCAATCAAAAACAGTAAAAGTACAGTAAGAGTACAGTACGACTACAGTACAGTAACAGTACAATAAGAACACAGTACAGTAGAGCACAGTATACTCACACACACCACAGTCACAAACAAACAACAAGAACAACGACGCGTGGTGCTAGAGGTGAGGGCCGCCGAAGCAGCCCAAACTTCTAGTGTACATACAATCGCACACACACGGTAACACACAGGCATGTGTGCAGAGTCACACCCATAAATGCGGATACAGCGCAAATGCGCGCGCACGCACACGCGCAGGCACACGCACACGCACACAGCCACAGCCAGCCAGCCAGCCAGCCAGCCAGCCAGCCAGCCATCCAGCCAGCCAGACCCAGCAAATCCGCCTACAGCCGCAACAATAGCATCGATCCATGTGCATGCTCTGGGCTCAGATATCTCCAGTATCAAGCTGTGGGTCAATCGCCCTGCAACACACAACACAATCTTCCACACAATCTTCCATTATTTTCTAATCCATGTCAACAAAAATACGGCAATGGAAAATGGCTATAGGCTCTGCAGCGATCCGAGCGAACAGTAATGAGCCCCTCTGCCTGCCATGCTGTCGGGTTTACATTTTTGTTTATCTGTATACGTACTGTACACACATTACTAAAATATACAATAAAAACAAAGGAAAAATCAAGGGGGGGGGGGGGGGATATGTACAAATTAGATAGGTATACACAGACACAATCTAAACTAATGACCATAAGAATTTAATTACCGTTTTATTTCCAGATCTCAAAATATCTATTTTCTCATGACGTATTAAGATTTAAATGTGACCAATTGCAGAAAGATGGTCGTGGACACATTTAGCATTTTTTGTTTACTATAGAGCAGCGGCTCTCAAACATTCTCATGTCAAGGTCCCTAAATTGATATGTATTTGGTTAGGGTTATAGGGTTAGGGGGTTAGGGTGGGACCCCCATCTGAAAATGTTTTGTGCCCAGAATAGAATATTTGTGTTGAAAAACAAATTCAAAATTATTCAAAATGTTCCAACTTCCAATACTTTCAAGATACCAGAGAAAATAAATTGATATCACTTCCTGAGAAATCCAGTTCTCACATTATATTAGGTCAAAAATATATCTGTGATAAAATCATATAGTATGCTTTGAATTTGAATGTAGTTGTATGCTACCCAACACTTAATAATATAATTGGTGTTTTCTCTCCACCAACAATTTTGTAGGGATATTTATTTAAATTAGGTAAAATAAACACAAATATTACAATGACACAACAGTCCTTGCGTAATCACTGATTGAACAGCTGCTCTCACTATAGAACATGAATAGTGATCGAATAGTGATGATTTTGCTATTTGCTATTTTTCAGACAGTTTTAAATTGCTGTGTTGCCACATGATTTACAGTTAAAAACACATAATGCCTCACTTCCTCAACATCTGTTTTTGTTTTGTTTTTTGCATCTCAATGTGATGCTTTTTGTGATCTTGTAGACCTGCAATTTTCACTAGAAAATCTTTGATTTCTATTATGTCAAGATTTCAATATAGCAATGCTGCTGCACTGCCATTGCAATATGTACTTTGAATACTTATAGGACGACTTCAGTTAATTGGTCCTCACTAATTAAGCAATATTACACTCCAGGGTGTGCTTTGTGCAAGTTCCTGCAGCATCGCAGAAGTGCATTAATGACGGTAAAGCACACCCTCGAGTGTAATAATACAACATATATATATATTTTTTCCCCCTTTTTTTAATGACAGATGCTGCCACTAAGACCACAGTCCCAAGAAACTCCCTAGCCTATCAACCCAGTTGGGTTGAACAGAGCAGCTGATTTCTATGTTTTGATTAGATGTTCTATTATGCTTGTTTAAGCACGGCTAGAAGGCTGTTTCAACCAATCAGATTGCTTCCTCGAAACGACCTGTTGTATAACGCTTATTATAATATGGTAAAAGTGTTTTTTACTTGGTAGCTTGGGGTCCACCTATGCTTTCTATATGGCGTTGGCAGCTCCCGGCAGGATCCGCCAGGAGAATCTACGTACTAGAATGTACGTGTGTAATGTAATTCATAATGTGTGTATGAAATAAGTCAACAATGCAAATTACGTTAGTTTTGTGAATTAATTAACTTTTACTTCAGTGCCCCCAAATAAAATGACCGAAACTGCTTAATATTGACCAAAACACATCTTGTTCAGCAATTTGGTTTGTCTCTGGCAATGTAAAACTTTGATTGATTGATTGATTGATTGTACAAGTACAATTTGACAGAGCAACTTTCACTTGTATATGAGTAACATTGGACCAGGAGTTAAGGAGGGATTCCTGGTAGATCTATACGTACTACAGTGTCACACAAAAGCATCAGAAGAAACAGATCCACAAGCTTGTAGATCTGCACATTATTGCTTGTCCATCTGCTACTTTTGCTAATTTGAAAAGTAAGCGTTTTGGATGTATGGGGTTTCCACCCGACAGTGGATGTATGGGGTTGGATGTATGGGGTTTCCACCCGACAGTGTTTTGGATGTATGGGGTTTCCACCCGACAGTGTTTTGGATGTATGGGGTTTCCACCCGACAGTGACCATATAAATCCATCAATTGATTGCATCAGACAGAAAAAAAAAGGCAAGCTATCAAAAGTATCGACAGCGTTTGTTATAAATTATGCAGAGATCATGGAATATGCAGTTATTGATGGATGCCCTTTTAAAAGCTTTTGGAAAAGGTCAGCAAATATGCAATCCTTTTAAGATCCTAACATATATTACAGATGCTGAGAACTCCACTGCAAGACTGAAATGGACCTATTATTTCACTATTGCTAGATGGTACACTTATACAAAGTACCAAGTGTAACATACTGTATAGGCTTACAGTACATACAGAAGCGTAAACCTATATAATTGTCAATGCTGTATATTTTTATTTTTTCCCTAGGCCTATTACCGCCAGCATTAATACTATGATAAACAGACTAATGATACAAATCGTCTCTGTCACGTGGAAACCTCATATGTCCAAAACTGTTAGTTTTCAGGATTCAAATTCAAAAGCAGCAAAAGTAGCACATCTACAATCTTTAAACGTGTTGCTCCGCGCCGTGTTCCAACCTTACGGATCTGCTCCTTTTGAAGCTTTTGTGTGATGCTGTAGTATAGTATGAACGAAGTAGGACGTTCATTTACAAACAAAAGAACCCGCAAAACGTTACAATAAGAGGTTTCTTCCTGACAGCAACGATATGCATGAATATGATATGTCAATATAAAAACTTTCATTTCAATATCTATCCTAATATTTCTGTGCTGTCTTTTGATATTGCAGAAGTATGGGAGCAGAAAAGAGCAACTAACGCTCCACATCTCAGTCCAAGACCAAGTCTTGCCCACAGCGACTTGAAACTACCCACAAATCCATAGATTCTTTGAAATACAACATAATGGCCCCCAAGCAACAGTGTCATATCCGTGATTTGATACAGTGCAGCAACAGCCCCAACATCAACAACATCCATTTCACCAGCTAGCAGCTACTGGCCCTGCTGCTGTGGACAGAATGACCCAATGAAGAATGTCAACGTGAGGCAGGGACATGATCCAGCTCCAACACACACCCAGGGCCCCAATGATCAGGGACATGATCCAGCTCCAACACACACCCAGGGCCCTAATGATCAGGGACATGATCCAGCTCCAACACACACCCAGGGCCCTCATGATCAGGGACATGATCCAGCTCCAACACACACCCAGGGCCCTAATGATCAGGGACAGGATCCAGCTCCAACACACACCCAGGGCCCTCATGATCAGGGACATGATCCAGCTCCAACACACACCCAGGGCCCTAATGATCAGGGACATGATCCAGCTCCAACACACACCCAGGGCCCTAATGATCAGGGACAGGATCCAGCTCCAACACACACCCAGGGCCCTAATGATCAGGGACATGATCCAGCTCCAACACACACCCAGGGCCCTAATGATCAGGGACATGATCCAGCTCCAACACACACCCAGGGCCCTAATGATCAGGGACATGATCCAGCTCCAACACACACCCAGGGCCCTAATGATCAGGGACATGATCCAGCTCCAACACACACCCAGGGCCCTAATGATCAGGGACATGATCCAGCTCCAACACACACCCAGGGCCCTCATTTACCTGAGGGATGCCGTGCAGGGAGAGGGGAGCTAGAGAGATGGCGTGCGTGTGTGCGCGCCTGCGTGCATGTGTAGTGAATGGTATTGTACAGTAAGTTGTAACATTGACTCATTATTTATCCAAATTTGATAAAAAATGTAATAACTTTGTGCCATGTTTTGAGCTTGTGTATCTGCTACTTTTTATGCTTTTGTTTTGTTTGATGCTATATAGTATGATCAAGTAGGGACTTAATTTAGGGAGTTAACTTCTTGCTATGCATTAGCCAGACTACTGTAAAGGGTTGTCTTGGTCCCATCCCTTGTTTTTCTTTTCTTTTTTTGCATCAATTTTGTCACCCATTTGTTGGGAATTCTTACTCCAGCCAAACAGATGCAATGCAATTCAGTTTGTTTAGTAGACGTCCATGTGTCCATTTTTGCACCAAATAGCCTACTGAGATGAGGTGCTTGCTTTGGTGATAGCAGAGTGCTTTTCTCCTCCCTTTGTGCTTTTGTCTGCGCCACGGCAGAGTGCTTTGCAACTGGTCTGCTCAGACATCGTTCAAACAGATTCATATCTAAAACCTTCTGTGAAGTGGAAAGATCAAATGAGTTCAATGAAATGTTCAGTGTTTCTTTAATTCTATCGTCTGTTAATGCCCTCGCCTGGGGAAATCCTCAGGCATGCACACTTATATGGACACAACAATAAAACATGTGCACCAGGAGTGACAAGGAAGCTCTGCTAGCTTTGAGGCCAAATCTTAGAGTATATATTAATAGAGACGGCACCCTGAGGCGAAATGGACATAGTGGCCGAATTTGGTATTGCAGCTCTGGGCCAGCGCTGGTCCGTTGACTATCATTGCGCACGTTCATGATAACATGTGAACGCTGTTTCATACGTGAACGCGTGCAATGATATTCAACGGCCAGCGCGTTCACGATTTGGCCCAATCCATCCCAGAATGCACTCTGTTCCTACCCGAGTGAAATCACCTCATGCGCTTTTGAGCAACTTAATGCAAGTGGATGGGAGGAGAAATCCGGTGCCGTCTCTATTAATATATACTCTAAGGGCCAAATAGGAAGTCAATATCAACACGCAGTTCCCATTAATGGCCCAGCAGATGTTGTTATTTACCCTCCTGCTGGCTGCAGAAGCATTTTCACTTATTTTTGCCTGGACTTTATAATTGATTTTATAACCATAGTAAACATTTTCATAAATTATTTTAGTAGGGTATGTTTATACGGCTTCTACTGGTTCTGTTGACCCGCCCCCTCTGCGGTTGCAGCCAGTAGCAATCGTTTTCCGGTTGCTTTTCAGGACCGGACATTCGAAGATGGTGGATTTGAATTCGCCTAAAAAGTGGCTTAAAAACAGGGTCTATCACGTGACGGTTCCCTTCATACATATTTATTTTACAGTCTATGGCATATCGGCATAATGAAATAGTGTTCATTGAACAACTTAAACTTTAAAGAGACATGAAACCATACAGTATAGGGCCAGGCTGATATTGTAGTCTGTATAGTGTTTTCCAGTTTAGGTTAAAAACTACAGCAGGCCAGTAATGCAGCTTAAGCTAATAAAATGAATAATTGGTGCCAGATTTAGGTGTGCCCAGAGCCACAGATGTGCCAATGTGCAAGCATACTGTAGATAGACAGTAGTCAATTGCCAATGAACATTGACACACCTGAATCAAACACACCCATTATTGATTTGTTTATCTGCAGCAGTGTTGATTGCATCACTCATCACTATAAGGTCAATATGCAGCCTGCCATGTTTCTACCCTGCTACCTGAATTGGAAAACACTACAAAATAAGCCTAGCCGTCATGCCCACTTCAAGCCTTATATAAAAAATATCATATTGCATCATTATGTGCACAATGACACAATGTGTTGGGAGCTTCTGAAATGTTCTACATTTGTAAAGTAGGCTACAGATACAAAAAAGGTACGTAAATAAAGTCAAGTTAATGTATTACATTACTGTCCACCACTGCTCTGAGCGGTGCAGAGTGCACCAGAGTGTTTTGGGGGGCAGCGCTGTGCTGTGAGTGTGACATACAGTATTGTACCCACTGTAAGTGCCTGTGGCAGTTCAAGATGTGGATTGGGATACTGAGGGAGCGCAAAGACGGGGACGCTAAGGTTGTTTTCCTGCTATGAGGGCCTTGTTAGCGAGGCAGAAACGTGCATTTGCACGTGGACTCCGAGGAGGGGATGATTTGGCAAACTGCGGAGCATCCAGCCTGTCAGACTGACTGCCTGCGTGGAGGGGAGACTTTGGTATCTGGGCATGGGATCTGATAGGGCATCAGCTATGGTGGAGCGCCCAGACTGTCTGACAATAATACACACACACACACACACACACACACACACACACACACATGCAAAAACCTAAATATACACACATGCCTGCCAAGACAAAACATGAAAATTGTACATCACAGCATATCGAGTGTGTGCATGTGCGTGCGTGCGTGCCCACGGCCTAGTCAGCATTTTACAATACAGTGTGGCGCTGACGTCAGGGGGGGTAGTGGTATGAACCAGCCGTGCAGCCAAACAACCCCCATCATCCCAAACAGAATGAAATCCCTGCTCTTTATCTCTACCTCCATATGTCTCTCTCTCTCTCTCTCTTCCTATCCGTCTCGTACTATTATTGCTATCTCTTATGACTCTAAAACTGACTGCCTCCATACGCCTACTCTCTCTCTCTCTCTCTCTCTCTCTCTCTCTCTGTTTATTTCTATTTTCTCTCTTCCACCACCTCCAAATGCCTCTCTTTCTCTCTGCTCTCCTTTGATTTCATGGTGGGCAACTGCTATTCCTCGGTCATATTGCTTCTGTATCTCATCCCTCTTAGAACACATCTGTTTCTCTCTCTCTCTCTCTGTTATCTGCATCCTTTACAGTACATATCCTCTGTTCCTTCAGGGTGTTTTCTCCATCACATCCACCATACGCCCCTCTTTCTATTCGCTATCTGCTCTCTTACTGTACATATAGCATCGCTCGTTCCCTTTGACTTGTCTCTCTTTCTGTCTGTCCCTCGTATTTCCATCATACTTTTGCTTGCATAATGTCTCATTCCTTCTGAGCTGTTCCTCTCAAGCCTCTTGTCATCCTCTCTGTTAACCCGTACCTCCTTCCCTCTGTCCCTTATTCTCCCATCCCTCCCTGTCTCTTTGCATCTGCTTCCCTCTCTCCCTCCCTCCTTCTCTCTCTCACTCTCTCTCTCTCTCTGCCTCTTCCTCTGCATTTCAAAGCGAACACTGCCTCTCCTTGTCCTCAGCCTGCCCGTACGGACAAAGACTCTCCTCACTTCTCTCCTCCATCTCTATGTCCGTTTTTTATTTTTTTATTTTTTTATTTTGGAGAGCCACTGCGGGTCCCACTGCTCGGTATGCAGGGTGGTCACGTGGCCTCGCCGACAATGCCTCATTTCAACCTCAATTTCCCCTGAAATGAATGGGAGCCCCAACTCCAGCGCACGCAGCGTGCCTTTTAATTGGCCAGTCAGATTCAAGCCATTAAGCCACCGATGTTGACCCCCCCCACCACCACCACCACCCAATCCCGCCACCACGCTCAGTGGAACTGGCACCCAACAACCCACCCACCCACCCAACCATCACGCCCGCCCGCCCGCCAGCCACCCCGCCCCAACACCCCAGCCCCCACCGGCCCCGTGCCTGGCGTCCCCGGCAGCCTGAACATAAACGTCTTATCTCCCTGCCCCAACCGGGCTGCAGTGGCCATGAATATTCAGTAGTCTCCATCTCCGTTTCCGCGTGAGCGTGCGTATACACAGAACACACACACACACACACACACACACACACACACACACACACACGCCTTTTCTTGCACCCACACTTTCAAGACAACCATTGTTTATGCTTTGCTGAGTTTAGCTCGTTTGTCTTTCTCCCTATTTTGCTACAACACGAGCGCTGTATATCTGAGAGATATTGATTAACAGGCGCCAATGCATCGCCAATGTGCTTCTAACAATGTGCAGATATTAGCCTGTCCTGGACAACAAACCAGCATTTCTCCAAAACAGAATACTAATAAGGCTTACCTGTATCATGGAAGAGAAGATGGAGAGAGCGTTGGACAGAAAGGAGAGAGGAGAAAGACAAGATTAGAGTTGTGCACTGCAAGATCCTCAATGTTCATTTAACTCTGAGAGTGTCAAACGTAACCGAATGGACCCGTAACATTTAATTTGGATACACTTGTATACTATACGAGTTACACAATTCTCAACTATCTTCTTAAAATAAATTGAAGCTCATTTTGGGAACAGAGCTGCCTTGCATCAGGGGGTGGGAAACTTTGATGGCTGTACAGTAAACAAATACATGGCTACTACTTATATCATTAATATACATTTAATTACACAGTTGACCGTAGAGAGGCTTCCAGAGCATTGCAAATATACTATACTGTAGCTGTTTTTGAATCTGAGAAATGTGCATTGCACATAAGTATTTCAATACACGATATAGCTGTAACAATTTCCTCCAGTCCTGATGTTATGATTCTTCATACTTATCCGTGCCTTGGAAATGCACCGGTTATCTATCACATTCCTATAAAACATGTCAGATTGCAGGGTTTTGTAAAGTAAGGACTATACAGTACATATGGATAATATAATAATAATAATTGATGTATGCTTATTCACTGTATGATATATGTACTGTAATAATAACGTCTGTCCTTAAGCTGTGTGATTCCTCTCAGTCATAAAAACAAAGGTTAATTAGCAGTGTCTGCCTGTGGTGCTTGGTACAAAATATTCAGCAATCAGAGGTATAGGGCTGTGGAGGACCAGGTGTGTTTCATCTTGTTGAAACACAGGCTGTGTGTGAGCCCCCCAGTAGCGCCTCCCCATGCAGTCTCCACCCCCATCTCTGCTCCTCCACCACCACCACCACATCCACTGCTTTGAAATATTTCACTCCAAATTCACAATACTCCTCCACCTCCCTGTGGACGTTGTCAGAGATGAAAGAGACAGGCAGCATGCACTGGTGCATTGTCCGCATCCTCTCTCTCTCTCTCTCACTCTGTCACTAGCAACTCTATGGTCACTATAGCCTATTTTTCTCAAGTGCAATTCGTACATTGTCGCACGGCAGTGCCGAACGCCGAAAACAGTCTGCAACGCGTTGTGAGCTTGTAGGTCTGCTGGTTTTGACGTGGGAAACCGCCGTGCAACCAAGCATAAATATGGCTTCACTCTCTCTCTTCTCTCTCTATTCCAGAGAGGGTGAATACAGCTATACTGCACTCTTCAACCATTTTACGGCTACTGCTTTGATCTCCCCACAGCATGCCACCTTCATAGCAACAGATCAAAACCCTGGTTGTCTTTGCGTTAGAAATCGTTCCCTCCTCATTGACTCTCACTCACCTCAGTTTGACTCACACGCATGTATTTGCCTGTATTTGCCTCTCTCTCAGATTTTCTCTCTACATTTCTCTCTCCCTCCTCTCCCTCTTCCAATCTGTCTGTTTCCTTCTCTTGGCCTACAGTCTCTGCCTCTCTTTTCTCTCTGTCACCCTCTCTCTTCTCTCTCTTCTTTCTCTCCCTCTTTCCGTCTCATCGCTAGGAGGGTTTTCCTCCTCGTTTAGCTCGTTAGTGCACGGCAGTAGCCAGCAGGATCAATTACGGGGGAATGTGGGCTTGCGTCTCGGTATCATTACCCAGCAAAAACGATATTAGTTCAGTCTAAGGGGAACACACAGGCAGAAGACAGTCTTATTATTACAGCAGCCAGCAAGCCAGCCAGCCAGACTGCTCATGTTTAGTGACAGCATCTGCTCCTTATCTACAGTACAGCTGGCCTTGGCCCCGAGCTGGCACTGCTTTCTGCTCCATTATGTTCACAACCGGCACAATATGCCAGGATGTATACTTTGATCAAAATCAAAGACATTTTGATTGCCAATCATAAACGACTGATGTATGTATGTGTATGTATGTATTTGGTTAAAATGGGTAGGGTATAAAAAAAGGCAAGAGCTTGCTCTGGTGCACTGGCCTAAAAGTGGGTCCTTAAAAACTCGTAGTATGTATGTATGTATGTATGACAGTATGTATGACAGTATGTATGACAGTATGTATGACAGTGTGCGTGCGTGTGTGCGTGCGTACTTCCTGTTTGGGCAATGCAGACAAAACCAGAGATTATTATCATTGCTGTCAAACAAAAGGTCACTACGTCTCAAAGGGATGTTTCAATATGTGAGTCACACATTCTTTTTACATGCCACTTGTAGCTATGATTTGCAGTCATATTGTCTCATATACATCTAGAAAAGACTACCATACATGCCGCTTTAGATCACAGTATACTGGATCTATCTAACTCAGAGGTAAGAATGGACCATCAAGGGTGAATTCTGCTCATGTATTCATTACAAGTCGCTCTGGATAAGAGTGTCCGAGAATGCTTAAACAATGCAATCATTCTTCTGTGTCTCTTCTTTCCGGGTCTCCATTCCTCTGTCTCCATCTTGAATTTCTCACCCTCATTTTCTCTCTTCCATCCCTCCACATCTCCATCTCTCTTCCTGTCATTGTCCCACTGCGCGCTCTCTCTCCTCTCTCTCTCTCTCTCTCTCTCTCTCTCTCTCTCTCTCTCTCTCTCTCTCTCTCTCTCTCTCTCTCTCTCTCTCTCTCTCTCTCTCTCTCTCTCTCTCTCTCTCTCTCTCCTAAGCGTGGGTGCAGACAGATGCAGTCTTTCACCATAGTGTCAAATTGTGACACTATAGCCAGTCTTAATCTTTAATGGGGACTATTTATTGCCTTCCGATGTGACATGATGTCAACTGCAAAATAAATAATAATTGTATAAGAAACCCTAATCTAGGGTTGATCTAGGGGTCTAGCAGTGTTTTTTTCCATTCAGATTGTGATCTGTGATAAATACAAGGTATAACATTGAATATAACATAAATAATATGATACAGTTCTTTTAGAATTGAATACATACTGTATAAAGTATTATTTATTTTCCTAAAACACTGTTTTCAGCTATTATGTCCAATAATGTAAAGTGGAAAACATGTAATTACATGTATTCAGGTGGATTTACTCTCAACTCCACAGGGCATCTGGAGTGTACATTTAAAGCATGCACTATGTAACGTTCCTCTTCTGCCCAGGAGTTTCCTGCACAAGTGCTCACATCTTTACCATTGAGCTAATAGAGCCTGACTGCTTGCTCTGGGGGATAAATTGAATCTTGACCATCATCATCAAAAAAAGAATGTGTCAGATCCTGTGTCTAGGTGAGACATGACCCCAATTGTATATTGTATTAACATGTTCCACCAGACATTGGGCAACATTACATTTTATTCTTATAAAAAACACCTGTGTGAAGTGAGGCGCTCTTATCATCATACATCATCTCATTCTAGCCAATCACAATTTGCATCCTCACTTTTCCGTCTTCAGTTTTCTGCTTCAATATGTACTTTGCTCAGCCAATCAAATCACCGCAATGGGGTGATCAGCCAATCAGAAGCCAATGTTTGTGATTACACAAACTCGGAAAGCTGGACATAGGAGGGGATAGCACCCCTCAAAAACACACTTGTGTGAATTAAGTGAGGGGTGCCTCACTTCTTTAAAAGAGAACATTTTTGTTTAAATTGCTCTAAACAAACATTGTCCATAGACTTAGCTGCCACTTTAGCTGCTACTTTACTTGAGTATTTACAATTTTCAATACATTTACTTCTACTCCACTACATCTCAGATACAAATATTGTCACTACATTTAGCCTACTTTGTAGATTTTGATTATTATTAAAAACATGCAGTAACTACTTCAGCCCTATATACACTTTGGCTATTTGAAAATAGCGAGTCTAGCTTGTAGATCAAAAGATGATTTATTATACATTTGAAAAGGTATGGGAAATTATGCATAATGAGTACTTGTACATTTGGAAGCTTTTTGAACAAGTTTTACTTGTAACAGAGTATTTCTATATTGCCGTATTAATACTTTTATACTTAAGTAAATAAATGCGAGTACTTTTTTCCACCACTGGCGACTGGTGAACAATGGCCAGCTGTTCTGTGGGATTGGATTAGAGAGGAGCTCCTGCTGTCAACAAGCCGAGTAGACCCACGGAGACTATATGAGACATCTCCCTATACATGATTCACCAGTGAGGGGTGGGAGGGCGAGAGCCCTGTATGCAGAATCAAACACACTGCCTTATTGTTTTAGTTGCCTTAGGTTCAAGATTCATAGCTTGTAATATGCTATTGGCCGTTTTGATTCTTTTTGGAAAAATATAAAAAGATACTCATGGAAAGTCTATATTATTTTACTTTATATATTGACCCTATAAAGTAACAATTTAGTATTACTTTACAATTTAAATGGTAATGGTAATTGGTACCTCGTCAGATAATCCCCACATAGCCTATACAACAACCTCCGTGAACTGACTTCACTGTTGTAGCCGTTATAGGCTGTCTGCTGTCATGAAATAGAGAAATTCTAAGTTTCAACACCAAAGTAGTTGTTGTGAATTAGCAAACTGGACATTTGTACTGAATGATGCCATTATTCTCGTCAATCTCGTGTTGCGCTTCTATTTTGGCAGAATTTTTCATACGTCCCGTTGTCCTTCAAGTTCCACAGCCGTCTGCCGTCCAGACGGCCCCCAGCCCCTCCCCTCCCACCCCTCACTGGTGCCAAATCGGGTAGGAAAAACGGGGACGCCACACGGCCACACACATGCATGCTGTATAAACTGTAGATACATCCGGACTACTTTGTAGTGCACATAACATCCAACAACCAGATCAATTAGCATACTGTAGTATACGTATAGAGGTTGTGGTGGTGGTGTCACTGGTCACATTTCGATGCACACTCAGCACTTTGACCGAACTATAACGATTCTCGGTTGCAATGAGAAAGCACGTCGTTGTTGTCGGGCAGAAACCTCTTATCTCCATATTTTAACTTTTAGTGTTTTTATCATAAATTAACGCCCCATACTTGATCATAGGCCTACGTATTACAGTGTCACACAAAAGCATCAAAAGTAGCAGATCCTGAAGAAGTAACGGTTTTGGACATGAGGTTTCCACCCGACAGAGACAATGTCATATTGCGTCTCACGGTGCAGAGATACCAAGATACGGAGGCTTGTTGAAATTCTCACCATTATTAAAAGTGTGCTCATTAATTATTCAATAACTTTCGGCCCGGGCGGCTAGTGTAGCACCTATAGGCTGCCAAGACAGCCTGGTGGCGTGGCGTGGGTTCCACTCCTGATCAATGTCTATTTCAAATATTTTAACTTTTATTTCTTTTTGAGGGAAGAAGGACTTCAATACACTTCCTTGGTTATGGTCAAATACGATATTCATAGCTACTGGCCTTTCCGTATTTCACTTTGAAGCCCTCGCTGTCAGGCAAGACACTGTGTGCTCTCTACAATCCCCAGCTCTGCTCGCTTGATGCATTTCTGATGTGTGTGGAGAGGATGGAGGAAGAGGGAGGAGGGAAGGAGGCAGGGGGTTGGCTCATGTGTCAAAAGAGAAAGAAAGAAGACCTTGGCTGGAATTTTAATGACGGCGGTCGGATTGAACCGGTGGAAGAAATCCACACGGCACAAGGTCGCGGCTCTCATTCGCTGAGGAGTTATTAATTAAAAGGCTCCTCTCTCAGAGTGTGTACATATACAACAAAGGTCACGGTCCCTTTGGTGGCTCCTGCCACAGCTTCACGATCACAACTTAAAATGTTCTGCGACAGATTTAGGTCTCCATTGGGAGTTTCAGTGGGTTGGTCCTTCTCAGGGAGTGGACAAGGACATGTGAATCTGCCAGGCTCTTTGTCAGTGAACAAAACAGTCACCTTTTTCACATCATATACCTCATTTAACCAGGTAAACGTCTCATTGAGATTAACATCTACTTTACTTGTGAGGCGAGTAAAGCTGCAACAACAATACAATGAGGTTTTCAATGATTTCAGTGAAATATATCATAGGCCTGCACTATTGTCCAAGTGTACCATTTTCTCAACCCTTTAAATTCCGCTCATAGTGATCATATCTGAACAATTTCAGGTTCTGTACATTATTCCAGGAAGTAGACCTTATTTAAAAGCTTTATTTTTCTTTCTTTTTGCATAATTCTGACTCTGGGGACCAATATCTGCAAGATATTGTAAGAGCATAGGCAATGTTGAATTTGGTTTCTACACATTTACAGTATGTACGCAGATAAGGAGGAACCAGCACAAGGAGACATGTATCTATAAAGGTCTGAGGATACAGAGATGGACACTAAGCAGCAGGATATGGATTTATTCCTGAAAAAAGTGTAACGTAATTTAAGTTTCAGCTGGGTGTGAATGATAATTCATGATCAGAACAATGTTCCATTTCAACCCCTTAATCATAAAGGACTAGAGGAAGATTAGGTGTTTAACTCTTTGAAACTCTTTTTTGTCTGCATTTTTACACAAACTTAAGTTGAGTTTAAAAGACTGAACTTCAAATGTAGACTGCAGGAATGAGGGCTAATACTACTGTACTGATGGGGATTTGGGGATAAGCAATATACTGTATAGCTGTATCACCTGCATAATTCAGTTCTTACTTCTTGCAAATAATTACATGTATGGAGCAGCAGTGGTCCTAGCATGGAACCTTGGGACACAGCTTGCTAACTAAAGCCATACAATAAAGTGTACACGGTGGTACATTATACTGTATAAGACTTTCACTTGCTAAGCTCATATTTCTCTGCTCTTCCTTGTCAACATATGCATTTCCACACCCACACAGGCATGCGCACACACATTGTAATGTCTTTATTTGGATTCGCGATTAACGATTAGAGACATAAATCATGTCAAAATCCAAATATCAATCAGAGTCAAAATGCAATGTAAAATCACGATATCAGTTGTCAGTGTAAGCTCCACACCAGCAGACGACCAGTTATGAATATAGGTGCAGTGACAGACGCCTAAGATTTCGTTTAGAGGGACGGCGACACCCCATCTACATGACTCCTCCCCACAGAAATGAGTGGAAGATGGCGCGATTGTTGCCACAGAGATGGGTGGGTGGAGGACTTGCAGGATTTGCATAGGGCTTAATTTGATCTACTTCAGATTGTGACTTCCTTCCACTTGATGTAATTAAAGGGAGAGATGTGACTAATTAAGTTGCCGGTGAGAAGCGGTGGAGGAAACAAGTGCGGTTCACGCGCGGTGCAGGTAAATATTGACAAGGAGAGTTGATTGGGAGAAAAACGGTACCAAATGAGGGCTGAAACCTTGTATCTCCATATTTTTTACTTTTGGTGTATTTTCGTAAATTGATCATACTAGACAAACAAAAGCATCAGAAATAGCACATCTACGAGCTCGAAGTGTTTTGAGCTTGTAGATCTACTATTTTTGTTTCAAAACGGGCCAATCCTGCAAGTGGCGCTATAACAGGCCGTTCTGGAAAATTTCGGGCAGAGGTTCATCGTTGGCATCTAGTGTGTGTGCAAAATTGTGTGTGCAAAATTTGGCATGGACCGGGTTAACAGTGTCAGAGATTAGCTGGTAACAGACGGACACACACACACACACACACAGACACACGGTCACACACAAAACAAAACACTCTCTCTTTGACCTGGTGGAGACAATTATTCAGAAAGACAACTCCGTCATTACCAGGTTTTGTATAATGAAAGACCCTTGATTAGACTGAGCATAAAGATACAAACCTGAGTGTACATTTACGTCTTTAGTGTACAAATGGAACGAAACCATACATTTGGACTTGGACTGCAGAGAGACAGTATACTGTAGGTCCACTTGGTTCCATTTAATGAATGGCATTATTATAAGTGCTCAAAGTGCTTTACAATGGTTCATTCATTCATACATTAGGAGGTGAAGCGGTGAACAGGTGACGCCAGCGTCCTCACTTCCCACATTCACACAACAATGGTGGCAAGCTCACACCAGCCGACTCATTGGAGGCAATGTAGGGTTCAGTGTCTTGCCCAAGGACACTTCAACATGTAGACAGGAGGAGCCAGGATTCGAACCGCTGACCCGCGGATCATTGGACGACCTGCTCTACCTCCTGACTGAGCCACAGCGGCCCATTCAAAAAGCCTATGTACTGTACTGACACTGTACAACCTCACAGTGCAATGCTGCAACGCGTTGTGAGCTTGCACATCGGCTATTTTCGGCATAGAGATTTGGTGTGGAGGGAAAAAAGTAAAGTGCCAACTCGGGTCCGTTTTACTAAGTATAGAGACTGTAACTAGTGATTTCATACTGTATGTTGGAGAAGATGGCCAGGCTGATTTCCCTACCCACCAGCTGATGCTAACAACCAGTCCGGTGAGAGGCTGGCTAATCACACAAACAATTAGTGGGCCATGTAAACGGCCCTCGATTAAACCCAGGTTAATCGCCAATGACAACCTATAAAATGCCAATAAAGATGCACTGACTGCTCCTGGAATATCGCAGGTAGGCTACGGCACTCGCGCATAAACACATACTGTACACGTTTACAGGGTTAGTGTAATTCTACACTGTATCTGAGTAGTAGACCATAGTTTCTGAACAAAGAAAACAGAAAATGTTGTTTTAAGTTGCTTGTTCAATGTTCAATATTTCAATATATTCGTATATATTGAAATATTAGTTTATATGATGTCTACCTAAGGGGGGGATGTCCATTCCTCTACAAAACAATGGGTCTGTGACTGTGTGCGCGTGCGTGCAGTGTGTGTTAAGTTGCACAACAGCGACACTAATGGTCACCCAGCAGTATTGCCTTACATACATACATAGACCTGACATAGACACATACATGCATACACACAAAGCCCTTCTTTGAAGACGATGCACCACCGCTCAAAAACACTGTTGTCGTTTCATCGCAATCTCCCAATCAATACCCTATACCTATATTGGTGGACGTGTTTTGACCAAATGCCACTTCCCCAGGTCTCAGATATACTCTGTAGTAAAAGTGTTAATTGTCAAACGTGGGGCCCGGACTAGAAGCCCTGATTCATGGCTCAGCATGGCTGTTTTTATAGAGAGAGACCTTTAAACTGCACAGAGGAGCAGATGCAGACACCATGCTGCTGCTGCTCTGCTCTGCCTCGCTGCACATAGCTCTCTCTCTCTCTCTCTCTCCCTGCACTTTACACATGTCTGCGTGTGTTTCTACACTGTTTGTGTCTCATTCTGTCTGTCTTCATACGAAAGTAAGGGTCAGTTTGCAGAGAAGTTTTAACAGAAAGGTTGGTGTATGGGAGGGGAGACTATCACCAGTTAAACATTAAGATAAAAACATTATTTTGGCCTCCTATCAGGCATACAAGTGTGTGTGTGTGAGTGTGAGTGTGAGTGTGAGTGTGAGTGTGTGTGTGTGTGTGTGTGTGTGCGTGCGCGTGCGTGCGTTAGTGCGTGCGTGTGTGTGTGTGTGTGTGTGCATGCGTGCGTGTGTGTGCATGCGCGCACTGGCTTTTATTACTGTACATTAGATGTAATCACTAAGCATGGTTTGTTGGGTTTAAACTGAGCCACTCAGCAAAGCATGCAGCCCTGGCGCATGCATTTGCTTTTAATTGAATTTTAATCTGTATTTGCGGTCACAATTTCCCTGGTCCAGGGGTAATTATCTATTAACAATAATGTTATTGGATATGGCGATGTGCACGCAGCACACCGTGCTTGTACGTGGTGCGGTCAGAATGCATGTGTAATCACTGAACGTTGCTGGCAGCTGGGGCCGCTGCTTTTTAACATGATTGCCGTTAGTGAGGTTCCTCTCATGGTTGCTGGGAGGACGGGGATGTGGGGACGGGAGTCCTTGAAGTTGGTTGCTTCCTTTTCTTTATATAAAGCAACTTTGGGTACTTAAAAAATAAATCTGAGCTATTATTATTATTATTTGCGAGCGAAGGTCGCAATTAACTATGGAATCGTGTGTTTTTGGCCGTCAGTGTATCACTCAAAGTCCCCATACATGGTGTGGATATAGCTCTTTCTCTCTCCTCTACCTCTGTGCTGTTCCCACTCTCCTAAGCTCTTAAAACCTTCAACCCCCCCCCCCCCCCATTCCCTCACTCTTTCTCCCTGTCTCCTTCTCTCTCTCTCTCTCTCTCTCCTCCAGTAGTCTCATTACGGGACTGTGGAGTGGAGGTGAGACGGTTACTGTGACAACAGTAGAGTGATGGGTGGTGTGGCAGTGCGTGTGTGTGTGTGTGTGTGTGTTGCACAATAGAAACAACAGGGCTATAGAAGCAATATTCAACACTGCCGCATTCTATCTGCACACACACACACACACACACACACACACACACACACACACACACACACACACACACACACACACACACACACACACACACACACACACACACACACACACACACACACACACACACACACACACACACACACACACACACACACACACACACACACACACACACACACACACACACACACACACACACACACACACACACACACACACACACACACACACACACACACACACACACACACACACACACACACACACACACACACACACACACACACACACGCCCTTATACAGCTCTGTGCCAGAGGGGGTTCTAGCCAGAGAGGCAGATATCCACCATGTCCACGATTTAGGAAATAACTAGGAAACGAAGACTGTCCTCCTTTGCTGAACGCGCACACTCACTGTAGATACTAGATACATTCACATTGTTCATTTAGCTCTGAGGGTGTGAAATGAACACACAGTATTTAACTGTGTAGTCAGTTTCAGGTGTGTGGGGTAAAACACTCTGTCTGTAGTCAGCAGACAGAATTAATTAGAGTATTATAAGATATTTAAAGATAATGGTAAAATCTACCTCATCTGCGTGGCACTCTAGCGTCTTTATTATGAAAAATTCCCCGGCAAAAGATGTGTTAAATGCGTGTGTACAAAACGTCTGAAACACCCATGTGACATGACTCATGTGTGTACATCTAGTCCACACTTCGGTCCACAGCAACACACTTCTTTTTGGCTGCTGCAACAACAACACAAGACAACAGTCTTGTGTTGCATAATTGAGCAGGCCATCCATTAAGTCCGTTATCCATTCTCCGGGAATCAGGCAGACAGAATGGCCTTGTTTCCACTGTGCCAGGAAGTGATGGGCAGCACTAAGGGGCAGAGCTAAGATTAGAGGGGAGTGATTGACAGATTGATAGAGCCAACTGGAAGCCTGCCATTCCTCCCATAAGATAGTGTCGTTGCAGTAATGAAGCTTAGTCAGCCCAACTCTACATGAGACCACAGGCCACAGAGATAGTGCGTACTATGAGGATGCTCAAAAATCTCCCATTATGTCCCCAATGTTTTTCGGTTTCCCCGTCTCTGTCCCTTGACTCTCCATAGCTAGGCTAGCTAACACACTGTGTTGATCAATAAACAGACTTACCTTCACTCCCTCAAGCCTACAAAATTGGCCTCTGACCATTGGAGACAGGGCTGAAGCAAACATCCTTAATAGACAAGATACTGCATTCCATGCTTTGCCAAGCTTTGCCAATAGTATGAAATATTATACACTTCCGGTTTAGTGGGCATTGTCACCCCATGCGATCGTCATATCTCATGTCCATGATCAGTGTTGCTAGATCATAAAATACCATGTTTGGAACATATGTGGGTCCAATTAATACTGCATTAACTGTGGGGCTAAATAATCAGTCATAGTCTGTGCTCATGGTTACTTCTCAACTGCAATTAAGAGACTCACAACTTGCTTCTGGTCTCCTATGGATGGGCAGTGGGCACCCAGTTAACACAGATACAGTACAGGAAATCAATCAAAGTTGCGCCAAGACAAACAATAGAAAGCCTATACTGCCCATCTCGCTTTACTTCCTGCAATCTGTGCTACGTAGAGACCAGTATGTTGTGAGAAGTGAATGGTGTGGGGAGATGGGCTAAAGGGCGGGGAGTGAGTAAGGCCTGCAAATTTGTGTACCATTTCTTATCTAATGGCAGAGTGTGGGATGGGCTTTCTTCCTAAATAATCAATATTTGATTTGCACATCCTCTCACACAAACACACAGATAGGTGGGGTTGAGTGGCATATTAAACAGGAAGTAAAGTGAATGAGTTTTCAAGATTTTTAATCAAGAAATCAAGGACATATGTCAGACTGACCAAAAGATGCATCCACTGCAAATTAAAGCCTGACTTTTACAGCCGTACTGTAGGTCAGTATAGCCCTGTTGAAGCCCCATGTAAGATAACGAACATGCATCCTGACATGTATTGTGTTGTGATTGGTAGCACCATTATAGTGTGAGATTAGGGGTGTCAGTGGTGCCCATCATTTATGCTTGACTTTGGTGACTCCTTCTGGAGAATTTAAGAGTGCCACAGGATGCAACCACAGACGCCCCATGAGGTTCCCACATGAGGATGCTTTCCACGTGTGAAGTGGTGGCCGGATGACGGCTCATATTCCACCTACTATACGGCTCACAGCAGCACTGCCCGAGTGCCCTTGAGCAACGCACTGAACCACACACTGCACTGCAGGTCACCAGATGCGCTCTGAACTAGATGATGACTAAGTGAATACTGTGTCTGCAGGGATGAACAAAAACTAATGCCAATTACCAGATCATTTTCTTCTATAGCATTATAAAAATCACACCCGTGTGAAGTGAACTGAGTGGTGCAACTCCCCTCTCCCCTCCCCCCCTGCCCACCCCCCCCTCTCTCTCTCTCTCTCATTAGCAGGCAACACTGCAGCACAACTTCTCTCTTTTTAATGTTTAACTAAAAACAAACATTAAACCTGTATTTTTGAGGGGCTAGCGCCCCTCAAAAATACAGCAAGCAAATGCAAGCAAAAGACAAGGCATACTGTATGTGTACAGTATGTGTATCTTACTATGTGTTTTAAACTGTGCATACAAAACATACAGATATTAATATGCATTTGTATAAAATGGCACATCCATGTGAAAAACAAAAAAATTGTACATCAAAGCTGAAATTATATGTCAGATCAAATGTATGAAAAAATAAATAAAAAATAAAAAGTTGATAACGCGAACATCCAAAAGACCTCGTTATCTAGTTATTATGGAATAAAGATGCAAGGAGACAGCACCGCTGCAGGGGAAAGCCAAATAGCATTTGAAAAATGTTGGAAAAAACAAAAAAAGTCCTTTACAACATTAATTAGCCTGGGGGTGTTTGAGATTAGGAAGAAGACCGGTAGCGAGAGAGGAAAACGTGCAAAGCCAACGATGAAAGGGAATCAAATGAGAGACGGCTGTAGAACCTGCGCTAAATAGAGCAGAATATGTTCAAACTCAGCTGGTGTGACACACTGACTGCACTCCAAAATCCCCAGTGTTCATTTAACTCTGAGAGTGTGTACTTTTGTTTCATTTGTAAAATAAGGAAAAAAGAACACTTTATATCACTGCAAGGCAGAAACCTCATAACTCCATTCTAACTTGTTCTTCCCTGCATGTAAATTAACGCCCTGGGCCTACATGGTCATACTACAGCGTCACACAAAAGCATAAAAAGTAGCAGATCTACAAGCTCCATGTCCAAAATCCCAGATGATATATATTTCGTCCATGCTAAACCCCTTATCCCCAAATTAATTTTAAAAACTAAAAATAATTAAAGCATTTTTGATTAGTTAAAATAGCCAATCTACATCGACACATTGTGAGCTTGTAGAATGGCTATTTTAACAATTCAAAAAAAGGAAAAATAGTTTAGGGATAAGGGGTTTAGCATAGACGAAAATAGAGCCCATGCAGGCCTACTAGTACCTCCGGTCTACTATAAAATTACTCACATGTCTGTCCTCATCTGTTCATTGCACATAGACACTGAGCATTGCATTATGCAAGGACTGAGAAAGCAGACACACCTTTGCCAAATTAAGCAATATATTAACATTTTTGTGAACTATGTAACTCAATTAATTACATTCCAACCTCAGTTTCAGTTTGAGTGAATGGTCGACCAGTCAAGGAATGGCTAAGCAGATTTTTCACTTAAAATGGAAATGTGTGGCCAAGACCGCTGGCCTAGCGGTCCGGACACCTAGGCTCCGATGGTTCCTAACAGCACATCACCGGTTCGAGTCCGATCCCGACGGCCTTTGCTGCGTATCACTTCCCATCTCTATTTCCCCATGTCTTCACTTTTTTTTTACTTTTTCAAAATTTTATCCCACGATTTTGTAACCCAATTATCTAATGTAATCCTGGGGAGCCTCCCTCTGCCAACCTGGGGATAGCAATGGACTGATCTCATACTTCCTTCAGTGCATGAGGAGACCAAGCCGCTTCTTTTCACATGACAGGGGGGAATTTCCCCGGTTGGACGTAGCACGTGGAAGGAACATGTTATTCGAACCAGTTCCTTTCCCCTCCATCAGGCGCCTCGGCTGACAGGGGGAGGCAGTATAGAGACCAGGATCACTGCATGTTTTTTGTGAGGTTACCCGGACACGGGAAGAACATGCTAACTCCACACAGAAAGGCCCTTTTGCCAACCCCACCTGCACTCATGACACGGAGGAGAGAACACGCCCCCAGCGGGAATCGAACCCAGGAGCACCGTGCCCCTGCATGTCTTAACTTCACTTCACTATCAAATTATAAAGGCATTTATAATTTGCCCCCACAAAAAAAAAACAATAAAAAAAACAATACAATATAGGCTATACATATGTAAATATGTCACCCACATTTAAGCTATGTGTTTTTTTTCCCACAGACTATGGGATGTCAGCACAGTCACGGTCCCATAGCCCGAAAGGATAGCCATACTGGTTTATTGGCTGTTGGTTGTCAGCTTGCCTACGGTAAGAGTAGCATACTGTATGTAATTTGGGTTGTGCCGTCAGTGGAGATGGGAGTTCATTGATCAGCAGGATGTTTCCTCATGTCTAATTGCTTTCCTTTTTAGCATATACTGCAGTGGTTGTCAAACCTTTTCAAGGCAAGTCCCCTCAAATTCATATGAATTTGGACCCCCCATCTGAAAATGTGACACGATGTGCACTTGTAGATCTGCTATTTTTCAATGGCTTTAATTGCAAAACGGTCTCATCAATTATGTCAGCAAGAACCAGTAGCACACAGTGTGATCTGAAATTGATCAATCAAAATTGACCCAATCGATCTGGAATTGCATTGGCATACAGGGACTTGACAAAGCTGTTTTTTAACTTTTTACCAAACTTAAGCTATTTATTATAATCTTTGCTATGGGATCTGTAATTGCCGACATTGACGGAATCAAGCCACCGTTTGTCTTTGCAAAGTCATGTCAATTTGGACAGCCGTTGATAACACACACACACACACACACACACACACACACACACACACACACACACACACACACACACACACACACACACACACACACACACACACACACACACACACACACACACACACACACACACACACACACACACACACACACACACACACACACACACACACACACACACACACACACACACACACACACACACACACACACACACACACACACAGCCAACCAGTCTAATCCCATCCAGGCATATCTCCTTCCAGATGAGAGCTAATGGTAAAAAATGTAAATGTGCCTGTCAGTGGAGAGCGTATTAGAGGGTGCTGATGACAGCACAGGGGGCTCCTCGGTGGTGTGAAACCCATCCAGTGACACATGAGTCAGTCAGCGAGACAGCAAGTCAATCAGTCAGTCAGCAGACAGTAAGCTACTGTACGGACTCTGTGAATGAGTGGGTGAGCTAGTCAGTCAGTCAGTCAATTAGTCTCTGGACTAGTCTGTTGGCCAGTTGGTTAGTAAGCTAAGCCAGCCACTGTTTCCCTATACTAGTCAGTCTTGTGACTCAAACGGTCAATTATTTTGTTATCGATTATTCTATCGATTTGTGTTTCATTATTATTTTTTATATCATTGCTGTAGACATTGGTGAGACTGTAGACTAGAGGGACAAAAAGGAGGAGAGGGGACCAGGTATAGAGTGACACCTGAGGGTAGTGTTGATTTCGTTGACTAAAACTATGGCGAAAAATTACTGTGGTAACTTGCGACCGTATCGATCTGGCTAAATTTATTTACAGAAACGGTTTTAGAAAGTGTTTGTTTACATGCTAGTAGCACTCGTTGACTGTGTTTGTTTGGTTAACAACCAGGTTAGCCAGCCACATTGACAACAACGTCTGCTTTGATATTATTTTGATTGGTCGGTGTGAACCAATCCCAGAAATGGCTGCTGTGGGAAGGGCTTTCAGTCTGAATAATGAATAATGAAGTGAAACTAATTGAAAATTCAGCTTCAGTGTCAGGCTAAAAGTGTTCATTTAAAAGTGTTCATTTAACTCTGAGAGGGTACAAATGAAAATGTACAGATGATTGTGTTAAATTAACACGCAGGATTTTAAATTGTACTGAACGTACAAATAATAATAATAAAAGTTATATAAGCCACAGCCTCTAGCATTTTGCTGGTGGCTGATGTTAATTTTTCAACCCAGCTGGCAATCCCAGAGCTCTGGGAAAAAATGAATAAGTAAAATAACAGTCTCTATTCCCAGGTTAAATATCCCCTTGATTCAGAGAGATGAGCAAGCAGCTGGAAATGTCTTGTCTGTTGTGAGTGTTGCCCCCTTACAGCTGGGGAAATGGAAACGAACTACATTATGCACACAGGAGAGAGAGAGAGAGAGAGAGAGAGAGAGAGAGAGAACAACGTGAGGCCTCTCTGATCACATCCATGGTGCACATCAGAAAATCACAGGCTGGAAACGCTCGCTTTCATCATCAGAGTCGTTTGCTGAGGAGAAGCACTCCCCGGCGTTGTCTTTGACTGGGAACATTCTATGTACTGTAGGCCTACTTTGTACTGTGTGTGTGTGTGTGTGTGTGTGTGTGTGTGTGTGTGTGTGTGTGTGTGTGTGTGTGTGTGTGTGTGTGTGTGTGTGTGTGTGTGTGTGTGTGTGTGTGTGTGTGTGCGCGCGTGTGCATGCGTGCGTGTGTGTGTAACTGTACGTGTGCATGTATGCGTGTGCATGCGTTTCCGACTACACAGGGGGTGGTCCCACTTACAAACAGAATGGCATATGGTGCCTTGCCTTTTTGCCAATGACAAGTGACAAGTGAACTGAGGAATCGTCAGTGAAAGCAGAGGGAGTTGCGGGGGGTGCTAAACGATCTCATCTGCATGCATGTGTGTGTGTGCGTGCGTGCGTGCTTGCGTGTGTGCGATGGGTGTGTGCATGTGTGCGATGGGTGTGTGCGTGTGTGCGATGGGTGTGTGCGATGGGTGTGTGCGTGTGCGCGATGGGTGTGTGCGTGTGTGCGATGGGTGTGTGCGTGCGTGCGTGCGATGGGTGTGTGCGTGCGTGCGATGGGTGCGTGCGATGGGGGTTGGAGGGGGGAGTGCACCCTGAGGCAATACAGTGCTGCTTTATGTAAATGAGTGTGGAACCGTGTTGGGCGTTTAGCATTGCTATATAAATACATTAGAACAATACAAAGACGCACGCTGAGTCGGCTCACCACGCAATGTCAACAGTTGCCTCGAGGCACGTTTTTCTTCCTCTTTCACATTTCCGATCCGTCGGAAGATGAAAATGTCACTTAAGAGTCCCACCTCCGCACCAACACACACACACACACACACACACACACACACACACACACGCACACGCACATACGTGCGTGGGTACACATGGCGTACACAGACAAACTCCCATGCTTCTGTACTAATTGTGGGCCCCCCGAGACATGCCGGGGTCCCAGGAGACTCATGTGTTTGGATGGGGTCTTTGAGGTGAACACATGGACGCCTAACGACTTGCCTTTTGGTTATAATTTGACATAATTTCATTCAAGAGCTACCACGACTATTAAATATTTTTTTTAGTATGGGAAATAAAAAAATTGGAAAAATAATAACATTGTTGTCGTCCATAGGAATGATCTATTATCCTACCAAGTGAAAATTTAAAAGTGGCATGTGGAAAACCCAGCAGCAGTCTGCAAAAGAATGACAACGTTTATATTTAAATCAACCTAAAATTGAAACTAAACATCCTTATGGTGCAGTGGTTATAGTGGTTCTATAAAACTAAACCTCATTCTACCACTTTCATTCTAGATTATCCTCAAAAGTACTATGCTTATACTACAGTGCTTTGATGTCTTAGCTTGACGAATAGTTATCTAACTACCTCCTAATGCGTATAGGCGGTATCGCCGCATTAGCTCAGTGATTGACAGCATATAAGCCACTACAAATGGTAGCCCTATTTTATTTAATTTTCGATTAGGCCTATAATATAGCTCTGCATTTTGCTCGGCTCTAGCCCGGCTCAGAGTAATGCTGCAGAGAGAATTCTATTAGCTAGCGTTAGCAGAATGACAGCTATTGTGATTCCTGATGTGCAAGGCCGCCATGCTGATTGCTGCCATGCTGTACACCACCCGGCCTCCTGGATAATAGGAGGCTATTTTTAGAACAGCAGAGGGGGAGAGAGAGGGGGGGGAGATATAGGGAGAGATAAAATAGAAATGGAAAGGAGGCCAGAAAGTAGGGAAGTAGAGAAGAGAGTGGAGGGAGAGAAACAAACGACATCGAAGGAGAGCGAGAAAGCAGAGTCGTAGATACAAGGGGCCTAAAGAAAGAGAGAAAGAAAGCGATCTCGTTGACAATTGTGCAGCGTTGAAGTGGGGAGAGGTAGACAGGAAAATGTTATGGGCAACCAAGCAACTAATAAGCTTGAACCTCGGCACTCTGCATAATGCGACAGCTCATTACCGCCCAATTAGGCATTACAATGCCTTGCTTACTGAGGTTTATTGATGCAAATCAACCAGGAAAAGATACCCTGGTGCCAAAAAAAGGCTGGGGTGGGGGGCACATGGGGGGCTGTGCAGACTGGATGTGAATTTGTGGGAAGTACAGGCTCTGTGGCAGTCAGATCAATTTACTAACAGTCTGAGGGGAAATATCCAAATTGGGGCGTGATGCCGGCTGTATGGAGTTGATTGTTGAGTTTCCGTCTCTTGCCTCTGATCAAGCTCATTTGTTTAACCTGATTATGGTCTAAAATTTCCCCTTTAAAAAAAAATGAAATCACACTCATTCAAGGGCATAGGTGTCATTTGATGGTGCTGCATTTCGAGCTTGTGGATCTGCTACTTTTGATGCTTTCGTGTGACGCTGTAGTATTATGATCAAGTACCGTAACTCTGTCTGCATTCATTACAGAACAACACGAAAAGTTAAAATATAGTTACGTTTCTGCACGGCAGCGACGCTTTAAAACAAGACAGGTAAGCCCTGTGAGGCAGCAAGCTGTTGGGCCAGCGAATGGCCGCAGCGATCGCTTTCAAAGTCTGCCTCTGCTGACTCAGCAGCGTTCCGAGTTGCATACAGATGGGCAGAGAGTTGCTAATCATCTGTCATCCTCAACATGCAATGTGACAGGACAGGACAGGTCCCGTCACGTCAACGACGTCTGACGCAGGGAAGTCCCGTCCCGTCAAAACGGGTGCCACATGGTCCAATCCTGTCCCAACTTGTCACCTGTTTGATGGTGTGAGAATGTGTTGTAATGTTGTGAATAAACCATATTAGTGTGCACGCACACACACGCACACACACGCACACACACACACACACACACACACACACACACACACACACACACACACACACACACACACACACACACACACACACACACACACACACACACACACACACACACACACACACACACACACACACACACCATTCCACCCATGGAGAGGTCACAGACAAGCATAATGTCCCCTCTTCCATCAGGACACTTTAATTTCTTTATTTTCCTGTGGTACACTAATTCCCCTGCTTCCCATATGCTGCCTGGATGGATTACCACATGCTACTAAACTCTGGCCGGATCAAGCCCTGGGTAATTACTTTAAAGACAGCATGCTGCGGTGTGTGTGTGTGTGTGTGTGTTGGGGGGGGGTGCACATTGATCTTTAACTGACTGGCTGTCTGGATGCTGCTGTTTTGCTGAGTTCCCTTCCGACCATGACCCCAGCAGAGAGGCAGACGGAGGTCAATGCTGTGTGTGTGTGTGTGTGTGTGTGTGTGTGTGTGTGTGTGTGTGTGCACGCGCATGCGTGCGTGCATGCGTGCGTGCACATGTACCTTGTGCCTACGTGACCACATGTATTGTTCATTTATCTGTTTATTGGGAAGGGGTGCGCATATTAATGAAAACCACACAATGGCCAGCTCAGTGGTCGCCCTGGGACTGGGAGGCTGGGAGGTTGGGGTTCGATGCCCTCATACCAAAGAGACCCAGTGCCTCCCTCCTTGGCACTCAGCATCAATGCTTGGATTGGGGGTCCCTGAGACATTTAGTGTCATGTCCAGTGGGTGAATTTGTACATCAAGCTGCCTCATGCTACAGAAACAGGAGATAGGCTCCTGCCCTATGGGTCTGATGGCTCGGCAAGGCTTACTATTACTACTACTACTACACATAGATTTATAGAAATGATCCCCACACAGAAAACAAGCATCATATATATGTCTAGATGCATGAGACCATATATATATATATATATGTCTATGCATGAGACCATAGATACGTATGCATGAGACTGCTGCAGAGCCATGTGGAGATGTTTACTTTTAGTTTCATTCATCTTTCTCGTCCCGGGCCATAACAGACCACGGTAGTGACCTGCACTGCACGCAGCCTGTCGCCGAAAAATCAGATAAACTAAAAATAGACTCTCGAGGAGGAGGTCGCAGTGACAAGAACTGTGGATTATACTTTTCTAAATCTTCCGAAGTTCCAACGCCTCAGCAACAATTAAGGTATTTGGAATGGAAGCTTGTTTTGTAATTTCCACGTTAATGCTTTAGTTTTAAAAAAGGCAGCTTTTGAATGAAGACATACGTTTGTGTGTGTGTGTGTGTGTGTGTGTGTGTGTGTGTGTGTGTGTGTGTGTGTGTGTGTGTGTGTGTGTGTGTGAGAGACAGTATTTGAAGCGTTCCAGCGGATCTGTCTGTCTTGTTAACTAAAGGTAAAAATAAGAACTGCCTGGCTGTCACTCTGGTGGCAATGTAACCCGAAATATAACCGAAATACGGCAAATAAATAAATAACCAATCTTTTTTCTAATCGCATCCCCTGTTTTAAACTAGGGGAATCATTGTGGAGGTGCACGGCGCCTGATGATGTAAAGTTATTTCCGATCTGACAGGATCAGAAACCTGAAAATGATACTGATCCCAGGGTTCAAACTGAAAAGAAAAAGCAACAGTCTAGTTTCTTTCGACATAAAAACTCCAGAAATCTAATAAAACATATACATTTTAGCCTATTTAAAGATGTTCATGTATGCTTTTGTTGTTTTTGCACCTGCATAAGTTTTTTCCTTCTCTTCTTTTCAGATAATACATATAATTTTAGCGGTCCTTACTGCGAGAACTAATGATTTAGAAAACATTTTGCAATCGGCCTCAGGTCTAAATGGGTTCAAATAGAAATGAAGCAACAGTGAGCAATGTGTGGTCTAAGACTATTTCTCACCTCAAATGTTATCAGAAACTGTTTTTGGTGGACTTTACATGGAAATGATGCACACCCCATCCCACTCGTGCAGATCGGCACACAATAATCTGTGCAAAACAAAGTCCCCCTTGCAGTCAGGACTGCAGACTCACTCCCTGTTTTCGGCTGCAGTCTGAAAACCCACCTCTTCAAAATGTACTTCACCTTCTGGCACTCCTCTCTATAGTGAAATAGATATAGGGCCCTATCTTGCGTCAGAGTCCCTAAACCCGAAATTTGGGGATTTAGCATTGTGTAAGAGGCATTCCCACGTAAAGATAACTATCTTGGACACCAGCCTTAATCACGAAAACACCTGCACGACCCGTTACATTAATGCACAGGTGTGGTTTGGGCATTACATGAAACGTTAATGAAACCAATCACCGTGTGCCACATGCCACATTGCCAGATGCATGTCAAAGAAAACATTGACATAATGACATTGTTGTTAATAATAATGACTTTAGGTGTTATGTTATAAAAATAGCAGATCTACAGTACAAGCTCATAGCGCACCACCGAGTGGCGCACTACGAGCTTGTAGGTCTGCTATTTTTATATTAAAAATCGTAAAAATGCGGCACGAATCTTTGAATATATATTCTTTCAGAGCAAACTTTATTTTCTTTCGACGTCAGGCCTAAATGGGTTAACAATCTACAGGCTTACAATTTAAGTGAAATTATTGTCTCAATACTATAATATACTCACAATATAGGCTACTATATTATCCTCCTCACTATATATTTGCCAGCATAATGCTGGATCCCGTCTGGCCTCCCTTAGACCTGCTGTATAGGTTCAGTTACATCACATGTAGAGGCACACAAAGCACAAGAAAACACCAGACTCCATTTTGTTCCTGATCCATTCCAAGGACACACAGGGAGAGAATATACACTTGAGCAGAATTGCTCTCAAATCCAGTGTACATCAATGTACACCAGTGGTTTTCAACCAGTGGTCCTGGTCTGGATTCCAGGTGGTTCCCATCAAAATGATGGAGAGTTGGTAACCAAATGGAATATAGATCTTTAACTCTTGAGAGCGTAAAATGAAAGCAAATGCTTTAATTTTACCATTTACTAAACCAAATTAAATCATTTTTTTATTATTATCATTAAACATCTGCATTACTGAACGAAAATACGTCACTTGGATGCACCTGGGACGTATCCTCAGTGATGTATATCCCAAGGTCATCGGGGTTTCGGGTCTCGCGAACATCATACCCCTCACTCAGGTGACCCAGCCGGGGTGATCAAGTCCCGACTTACGTCTCAGAGGCTACCCTCGACCAGACCCACTAGGGAAAGACCAGGGCCACACAATCCGTTGGATCCACTCCGGAACTACTCTGCCGGGACTGAGAGGTACAATTCTGGTATGTGGAGGGACTAGGCTCTGTGGGCCCGTCCTACGTCTAACCAGGTCCACTCCTGCTCTCACCAGGAGTACAGCCAGGACCTGTGCGTTGCACCAGACTCCCAGCACCAGACACTTCATTCAGGACTTAATTTACAAGAAGTCTACACAATTACAGAATGTAGAATAATTATTTATAAAATGATGTTGTTAAAAACAATACCACGAAAAGTTCAGTCATACTAGAACATTTTAAAACGATTCTAAACAGCAATGATATTTAAGTTATTTGCAATATCTGCTACAGTATGTGAAACTTTGGTTTACGAAGCCTAGCCAAATAGGAATTAATATATATATTTTTTTTATATATTCCAATTTTCAGTGCAAAAGATTTGTGTGACAATAATCACATTGGGCATGTCATTGACACATTCTACACACATACAAAGAAATCACACTCGTATGAAGTGAGGGGTGCTCTTATCATCATCACATTCCATGCTCAGCCAATCTAATCATCTAAACACACACACAAAGCTGTGCTGTTCAAAAAGAAAATAGCAGATATATACTGTAAGCTCACAACGCATTATAGTGTGTGTGTGTGTGTGTGTGTGTGTGTGTGTGTGTGTGTGTGTGTGTGTGTGTGTGTGTGTGTGTGAATGAATAAAGAGACATGTGGGATGGAAAAGTCCATTTAGGGTGAGAAATGGAGGGGTCCGGCCTGGTTCCTTCTATAATGGACCTGTGCTGTAGGCTGATAAAGGGCAGCCATCCATCTGCACCGCCCACCCCCCCCCCCCCCACCTACACCCCCCCCCCCCCCCCCCCCAAGTCAACTCTGACACTGTTTCCAAGGAAACGCTGCCCAAAGGGAGGGAGGGAGGGACCTTGAGGGAGGCATATTCTCCACTGCACTGGCAGAAAGACAGCAGAGGCAAGACGAAGAAGAGGAGAGGAAAGAGAGGATAGAGGGATTGTGGCACAAACCAATGAATTAACCAAATTAACAAAGTCACTCTCCATATAGTTGGAAAAGCCTGTCTGAGCCCGGAGGTCAGAAGGAGTATGTAGCCTAGAGCAGGGGTTCAACTAGATTAGTCCAGGGGCCACAACCGTAGAATGATTGTATATGGGGTAGGATTATATACAGGTCTATACACACACACACACACACACACACACACACACACACACACACACACACACACACACACACACACACACACACACACACACACACACACACACACACACACACACACACACACACACACACACACACACACACACACACACACACACACACCCTCTGCAGTGCTTGGTAACTGGAGTCTGTCTCATTTCTCTCCAAAAGCCCTTGAATATGATGGAATATGATTACTGTGATTTAGTAATCTCACACTTCCTTATCGCACTTCCTTATTTGATTTCTTCCAGAGGCCACAAGGGGGCGCCCCGCAGACCGTCGCCATTTGAATAACCCTGGCCTAGAGGGTTTCAAGTGAAGCTCTCCAGGTAGACATGGGGAGCATTAAGGCTGTTGCACACTGCATACAGAGCTGATGTGGATCATGTGGGGAGCATTAAGGCTGTTGCACACTGCATACAGAGCTGATGTTGATCATGTGGGGAGCATTAAGGCTGTTGCACACTGCATACAGAGCTGATGTGGATCAGGTGGGGAGCATTAAGGCTGTTGCACACTGCATACAGAGCTGATGTGGATCAGGTGGGGAGCATTAAGGCTGTTGCACACTGCATACAGAGCTGATGTTGATCATGTGGGGAGCATTAAGGCTGTTGCACACTGCATACAGAGCTGATGTGGATCAGGTGGGGAGCATTAAGGCTGTTGCACGCTGCATACAGAGCTGATGTGGATCATGTGGGGAGCACTAAGGCTGTTGCACACTGCATACAGAGCTGATGTGGATCAGGTGGGGAGTATTAAGGCTGTTGCACACTGCATACAGAGCTGATGTTGATCATGTGGGGAGCATTAAGGCTGTTGCACACTGCATACAGAGCTGATGTGGATCAGGTGGGGAGCATTAAGGCTGTTGCACGCTGCATACAGAGCTGATGTGGATCATGTGGGGAGCACTAAGGCTGTTGCACACTGCATACAGAGCTGATGTTGATCATGTGGGGAGAATTAAGGCTGTTGCACACTGCATACAGAGCTGATGTGGATCAGGTGGGGAGTATTAAGGCTGTTGCACACTGCATACAGAGCTGATGTGGATCATGTGGGGAGAATTAAGGCTGTTGCACACTGCATACAGAGCTGATGTGGATCAGGTGGGGAGTATTAAGGCTGTTGCACACTGCATACAGAGCTGATGTGGATCAGGTGGGGAGTATTAAGGCTGTTGCACACTGCATACAGAGCTGATGTTGATCATGTGGGGAGAATTAAGGCTGTTGCACACTGCATACAGAGCTGATGTTGATCATGTGGGGAGAATTAAGGCTGTTGCACACTGCATACAGAGCTGATGTGGATCAGGTGGGGAGAATTAAGGCTGTTGCACACTGCATACAGAGCTGATGTTGATCATGTGGGGAGAATTAAGGCTGTTGCACACTGCATACAGAGCTGATGTGGATCAGGTGGGGAGTATTAAGGCTGTTGCACACTGCATACAGAGCTGATGTTGATCAGGTGGGGAGTATTAAGGCTGTTGCACACTGCATACAGAGCTGCGACATACTAAATCCAACACAGGTTGAGTCCCACCGCAGCTTTTAACATTGGTCCGGTTCCTATGGCAACGCCCCACCGCTCCAGCTATGGGATTGAATTGAAAATATAATCACCGTGTAAAGCAGTTGAAAGGAGGATTTTCAAACGTCCATAAGTCGGACTCCAGGAGAGCTGCCTTTGGTGGATCTCCTGCCATCCAAATTTCGGATTTAATTTGTGCCTTTGTACCGCAACGCTCCCGCCATGTAAAAGCTTCTGACAAAAGGTAAACTTTTACTCGATTGTCTGTAGCGAGTGTGTGTGTGTGTGTGTGTGTGTGTGTGTGTGTGTGTGTGTGTGTGTGTGGGGGGGGGGGGACGGCGACGGCGACGGGGACGGAGACGGGGACGGGCCGGGCGAACTCCGACTTTTAAAGTGAAGCTAACAGCTAGCCGCAATAAATGAGTTAAGTTTACTGAGGTTAAGGTTAGGGTTAGGTTTAGGCTGTCAATCACAGCGACTGGCCAATCACAGCGCGTCCTTGCACAAGATATGACGCTACAGAGCTGCTTGTATACAGACAATATTGTGTTTGATTCAGGCTTAGTCTCATTGGCTCAGTCTCATTGGCTCTGGCCTATACAGCAGCTGAAGACATCTTAAAAAAAAAGAGATTTGGAAAAAATGAATCCGATGAAATGCTCCGTATCCAGTAGTGTGTATAAGAAGGGGCTTTCAGATGTAGAGGGGGGGGGGGTCAAATGTAAGGACAAAGGGGTTTAAGGGTGTACTGTACAGCAGGATGGAGCGATGGCAGAGGGAGGAACTGAGGAACACAGAGGCAGACAATAGGATGGAGGTGAAGGAGAGATGAGACACGAGATAGAGAGATATGGAGATAGAGAGAGAGAGAGAGAGAGATGGAGGGGATGAGGGGGATGGGGGTATAGGAGAGCTGTACCAGCTGCCTCATAGGGGTTAACTGTAATCAGACATGACAGACACGCACGTTGCACGCACGTCGCACGTTGCACGCGCCCACACACACACACACACGCAGACAGACAGACTGTCACACACACATATTATACAGACATACACTGACATAGATCAGACTCACAATGTGCATCCAGATGTATGAATAATGTCGGTCTATCTATCTATCTGTGTGTGTGTGTGTGTGTGTGTGTGTGTGTGTGTGTGTGTGTGTGTGTTACGGATGTCGGGGCGCGGGTCTGCTATGTGTCTGTTTGTCTATGCGCGCGCCCTGTTTGTCGTCCCTGCAGATCCGTCCGTGCGCAGCCATTGGTGGGGAGCGTTCCCTACGCTCCACCCTTGGCCGCCTACTCCCAATCCTGCGCGTCCAACCAGCGCTGCCACCCTGTCTCTCCTGATGAAATAAAGTCCCACTGAAGACTGAGATCCGGGCCGCTGTCAGACTATCTTGTTTGTCGCTAGTGTAGGGAAGTGACAGCGCGCCCTCCGTGCAGGGAAGAGTGTCCCTATTTGTACCAGCAGTGTATATATATATGTATTGAAACCTCCGAAGGGAGAACTGTACTGTAAAGTGCTTTCACACAAACTGTGATCGAATCTCGAGCAGGTAGTATTTCCTTATATTAGTATTTCACTGTCACCTTAGCTAGTTAAGCAGGCACCGTTCTCATGTACTTTTGTTTGATGGTAGGCATAAGAATAGAGTAGTCAGATAGCGTTTTCTTTTGTCACCAGTCAGATAGTCAGTGTTGGGAGGGGGTTTAATAGGATAGGGTGCAGTGTTAGGGTATTTTTATTACTTTCTTTCCTTTATGGTCCTGCTCAGCCTGCTCACATTTGTTCACATGTGTTACACTACTTTGTTTAAATCTGTATGCCATCTAAAGATATAGTGAATAAAACAACTTTGGCATATACCATCTTGCCTTTCTTTCCCCATAACCATCCTAGACTTAATGAGTCGTAACAGAATGGGGGCTCGTAGAGCTTAACGGAACCTGGTTATGTGAATATATATTTATTTTATTTTTAGTGGCATACGGTTGTGGAAAGTTTGTGTAAAGACGCAGGTAGAGAGAAAGATGGCACCTCCATTTGACATAGATGCATTTGTAAAAAGCCCAACGTTAATTCAGTTGGATGCTTGTCGCAAAGAGGACTTGCATAAAATAGCTTTCCATTATAAGATTCCCGTCCCGAAGGTGGCAAGTAAGGAAGAGCTAAAGACGCACGTTTTGGCTGGTTTGGTCATTAAGAATGTCCTGCTGGTGTTGCCTGGCGAGGGAGCGGTGAGTATGCCCGTGGCCGTGAATGAGCCTGGTGGCGCTCAAGGCGAAGAACATAGTGATGTTCAGGATGATGATGGCGGTCTATCAGACGCCGAGAGTGAGAAGGAGGGTGCTGAGGCGCCTGTCCGGCCGCGTGAGGTAGGCCTACATGAATATGGGGGTGGTCGTGAACCACTACCCGATCCGGATGGATCCAAGGGGGACGTTGAAGTCCGTATTGCGCAAATGAAAGTGGATTTGCAGATGCGACAAGCTGAGCTTGAGCACGAGCTCCAGGTAAAGAAACTGGAGATTGAGGCAAACACTACTGTGAAAATAAAGCAGATGGAAATCGACGCACAACGAGGGGCTCGCACCGCACCGTACTACTCAGGTATGTCACCTGCGGGTGTTCCAATTACTAATCCTGCCACTTTTGATGTGTCTAAGCATCTTGCTTTAGTGCCAACCTTCAGGGAGTCTGAGGTGGACTGCTATTTTGCTGCATTTGAGAGAATTGCATCTGCGCTCAAGTGGCCAAAAGATGTATGGGCGTTGCTACTACAGTGCAAAATTCAGGGCCGTGCCCAAGAAATTGTTGCTGCTCTTTCTCTACCTGACAGTCTGCAATATGATTTGGTTAAGACGGCTATTCTGACCGGGTACGCTCTCGTTCCAGAGGCGTATCGCCAGAAATTTAGAAATCTCAAAAAGGGTAATCAAACATTTGTTGAGTTTGCCAGAGAGAAAGGCTCTCTTTTTGATAAATGGTGCGAATCCTGTAAGGCTGCAGATTTCAATGCTATACGGGAGTTGGTTTTGCTTGAAGAATTTAAAAGATGTTTGGTGTCTGAACGCATTGTGATGTACTTAAATGAGCAGAAGGTGGAGTCACTTTCAAGGGCATCAGTGCTAGCCGATGAGTTCGTGCTCACGCACAAAACAGGGTTTCCAAATCCACATGGGGAGAAATCTAATTCTCGAGGTGGTTCTGTGGCACAAAATAACACGTCCAAGTCGTCTCCACGTAAGGATGACAGGGAGTGCTATTTTTGCCATAAAAATGGGCATGTAATTGCTGATTGTTATAAACGTATTGGTAAACCACAGCAGCAATCAGGTGCAGGTCACGCACAGGGAATAGGGCTAATTAAAACGGAGCCCGTTTCCATTCAGGGATGTGACACTACTGACTCATGTTTTGCCCCTTTCACGTTTGATGGTTTTGTGTCGCTGACAGGGGATCCTAATGATCAGCAGCCAGTGCGCATTTTGCGCGACACAGGTGGTTCACAGTCTATAATTTTGGCTGGGGTTTTGCCACTTGATGAACAAACGTCGTGTGGCTGTAGCACTGTGTTACGTGGCATTGAAATGGGATATGTTCCAAGGGCGCTGCACAGAGTGCATGTTAGCTCTAAATTGGTCACGGGATTTTTCCCTATTGCTGTCTGTCCTGAGTTGCCCATTCAAGGGATTACGTTCTTAATGGGGAATGATGTTGCGGGTGGGAAAGTGACGCCTCCTCTTGAGGTATTGAATTCTATTCCTCTGACTGGGGTGCCTGACGTGAGTGAGTCTTCTCCCACGCTCAATGTGTATCCGGCATGCGTAATTACGCGTGCCCAAGCTGCCAAATTAGGCGATGCTGTCGACCTGTCAGATTCGATTCTAGGTCCGATTTTCGGAGATGAAAAAGTGGGGAATAGATCTGAAAAAGCTAGTGCTAAGACTAGCACTGAAATAAAAGCGGACAAAGTACCGTGTACAATTGTTCCCGAACATACAAATGTTCCCAAGGTGCCCATTACCCGACAGTCATTGTCAGTTGCGCAAAAGGGGGATCCGAGCCTAAGAAAATGTTTTAAAGAGCTGTTGACGTCAGAGGCCATTAAAACTGATCAGGTTGGTTACTACCTTGATAGTGGCATGCTGATGCGCAAATGGACGCCGCTGGCTAACGCAGGGTTGGAATGGAGTGCTGTCTTTCAAATTGTTGTGCAGACAGTATTCCGCCAGCAGGTGTTGTCAGTAGCCCATGAGAGCAAATGGTCTGGCCACTTCGGTGTCACAAAGACATACAATCTGCTCCTGAAACATTTCTTTTGGCCGGGTATGAAGTCTGATGTTGCAAAATTTTGTCAGAGTTGCCACACATGTCAACTGGTGGGGAAGCCTAATCAGGTTATTCCTCCTGCCCCTCTGTATCCTATACCTGTAATAGGTGAACCATTCGAGAGGGTAATTGTGGACTGTGTTGGGCCGTTACCCAGAACAGCTTCAGGTAACCAGTATTTGCTCACAATTATGTGCGCCGCTACTCGGTTCCCAGAGGCTGTTCCCTTGCGGTCCATCACAGCCAAAGCGGTAGTCAAGGCTTTGTACAAGTTTTTTGCTATTTTCGGCCTGGCTAAGGTTTTGCAAACGGACCGTGGTTCAAATTTCGAGTCCAAATTGTTCAATCAAGTGTTGAAGATGTTAAACATTGAGCACAAGGCTTCCAGCGCGTACCATCCCGAGAGTCAGGGTGCGCTGGAGCGCTGGCACCAAACGCTTAAGCCCATGTTGCGCAAATTTTGTCTCGAGAACGAGCGAGATTGGGACGAGGGCATCCCATTTGTGTTGTTTGCAGCACGCGATGCTGTACAAGAGTCACTGGGTTTTAGCCCAGCTGAGCTCGTTTTTGGTCATACCGTTCGGGGGCCTCTCAAAGTTCTAAAAGAGCAATTCATGTCTGCTCCTTGTAGTCCAGACTCGGGGAAGAATGTACTGGACTATGTCAGCAAATTTAGAGAGCGTTTTCACCGGGCTTGCTCATTTGCAAAAGATGCGCTCGCTGCATCACAGGGGCGAATGAAGCGTTACTATGACCGAGCGGCGGTCACGCGATTTTTCCAACCTGGGGATAAAGTTATGGTTTTGTTGCCTATCCTCGGTTCGGCGCTCTCGGCCCGTTTTGAAGGACCGTATGAGGTTCTTGAAAAATTAAGTGCAACGGATTATGTCATAAGCACTCCTGGCAGGAGGCGCAAAGCTCGTGTGTGTCACATTAACATGCTAAAATGTTATCATTCCAGGGCTCCCTCCAGTGCTGTTCCTGCTGAACCTGCAGTGTGTTCTGGTGTGTCGGCATTGATTGTGGCTGATTCACCTACTGGGTCTGATTGTGATGATGGACTGGTATTACGTCCCACTCTGCAGCAGAGTGCACGACTGCCTAATTCTCAGATGGTAAGAGAGTTGCCTTCTCATCTCGCTCATTTGGCTGACGAGCAACGTAATGATGTGATTGATTTGGTTAACGCTTATCCCATGATATTTGGCGATGTTCCCACTCAAACAACGGTGTTAGAACATGACATAGAAGTCACCCAATCCAAACCCATTAAGCAGCACGCTTACCGTGCGAATCCAGCAAAACGAAAAATGATGAAAGATGAAGCAGAATATTTGCTTAAACATGGCTTGGCGGAACACAGCACTAGTGCCTGGAGCAGCCCTTGTCTGGTTGAATTGAAATCGGATGGTTCACCTAGATTTATCACAGATTACAGGAAGGTGAATAATGTAACGGTGTCAGACAGTTTCCCTTTGCCACTTATTGAAGATTGCATTGACAATCTGGGTAACGCTACTTACGTGACAAAGTTAGATCTGTTAAAAGGTTACTGGCAAGTTAAGTTAACTAAGCGTGCTTCTGACATTTCTGCATTTGTGACACCAGACTACTTTATGCAGTACAATGTCATGGCTTTTGGAATGCGCAATGCTCCGGCAACATTCCAACGGCTCATTAACATTGTACTAGCGGGCGTGCCTAATGTTAACGCCTACTTGGATGATGTAATTCTGTATAATTCTACTTGGAGTGATCACATGCATACATTGGGGCAAGTGTTTCAGCGCTTAGCCCAGGCTTCGCTAACATTGAATCTCGCCAAATGCGAGTTTGGAAAAGCTACTGTGACGTACCTCGGAAAACAAGTGGGTCAAGGCCAAGTCCGCCCACTGGAGGCCAAGGTTGCTGCGATAAAGGAGTACCCAGCTCCTCAGACGCGACGCGCGCTTCGCAGATTCCTCGGTTTAGCCGGGTATTACCGGGGGTTTTGTAGAAACTTTTCTACTGTCGTATACCCTCTCACCAATTTGCTCAGTCCCAAATCAAATTACGTGTGGACTAATGATTGTCAGCATGCGTTCGAGAGCGTCAAATCGCTCATGTGTAATGCCCCAGTACTCGCTGCTCCAAATTTCGATCGGCCCTTTAAACTTGAAGTTGATGCGAGTGCTGTCGGGGCTGGCGCAGTCCTTATCCAGGAGGACTGTGACGGAGTGGACCATCCAGTCTGCTATTTTTCGCGCAAGTTTACCAAATACCAATTCCGGTATTCTACAATTGAAAAAGAAGCCTTGGGGTTGCTGTTGTCACTCCAATTCTTTGATGTATATGTAGGATGCAGTTCCTTACCTGTGATCGTTTTTACAGATCACAACCCGTTGGTGTTTTTGTCAAGGATGTACAACCATAATCAAAGACTCATGCGATGGGCTTTAATAGTGCAAGAGTACAACTTGGAGATAAAGCACAAGAAGGGAAAAGACAATGTGTTGGCTGACGCCTTGTCTAGAGTGTGGGGTGGTTAAGTAAATCAAATAAGATATTTAGCCTGTAGGTTTGTATTTGTACATATTTTTGTAATTACATTAGTGTTTTTTTGGTAGTATGTGTAATTGTAACTTCAGAACAAACCCCATGGTTTGTTTCTTGAGGGTGGGGGTGTTACGGATGTCGGGGCGCGGGTCTGCTATGTGTCTGTTTGTCTATGCGCGCGCCCTGTTTGTCGTCCCTGCAGATCCGTCCGTGCGCAGCCATTGGTGGGGAGCGTTCCCTACGCTCCACCCTTGGCCGCCTACTCCCAATCCTGCGCGTCCAACCAGCGCTGCCACCCTGTCTCTCCTGATGAAATAAAGTCCCACTGAAGACTGAGATCCGGGCCGCTGTCAGACTATCTTGTTTGTCGCTAGTGTAGGGAAGTGACAGCGCGCCCTCCGTGCAGGGAAGAGTGTCCCTATTTGTACCAGCAGTGTATATATATATGTATTGAAACCTCCGAAGGGAGAACTGTACTGTAAAGTGCTTTCACACAAACTGTGATCGAATCTCGAGCAGGTAGTATTTCCTTATATTAGTATTTCACTGTCACCTTAGCTAGTTAAGCAGGCACCGTTCTCATGTACTTTTGTTTGATGGTAGGCATAAGAATAGAGTAGTCAGATAGCGTTTTCTTTTGTCACCAGTCAGATAGTCAGTGTTGGGAGGGGGTTTAATAGGATAGGGTGCAGTGTTAGGGTATTTTTATTACTTTCTTTCCTTTATGGTCCTGCTCAGCCTGCTCACATTTGTTCACATGTGTTACACTACTTTGTTTAAATCTGTATGCCATCTAAAGATATAGTGAATAAAACAACTTTGGCATATACCATCTTGCCTTTCTTTCCCCATAACCATCCTAGACTTAATGAGTCGTAACAGTGTGTGTGTGTGTGTGTGTGTGTGTGTGTGTGTGTGTGTTCGCGCGCACGCACACGCACTTTGTCCTCACAGAGTGGCACCACAGGCGCCTTTGTGAAATATATGCGCCAAAACAAAAGAATGACATGTCATATTTCATTCTGAGATAATTTTCTTTCTTTCTCTCCAGAATGTGGGAGGGGGGGGGGGGGGGGGGGGGGGCAGGAGAGCCAGTGACGCAAAGGACTGTGGGAGAAATCCCGCCCTGTATAAGCCAGGTACAGTACGGTGTGTGAGATGAAACCCGACCACATTGTCATCTCCAATAATGTCACGCATTAACATCCTCATCCATCATATGGGTCACTTCATTGATGTATTCACACTGTACACACCAAGCACGCTCTGGGCAGTGAGTATCCCAGCCAAAAGAACAATCCTATAGGTGCAGACAGTAGGCCATGTGAGCAGTAGGAAGGAGGGGGGGAGACCCTCAGTTTCATGAGGGGGAAAGTCCCCTCCACTTTTGAGAGGAATACAAAATAAAAATAAAGCTGCAGATACTGTGAAATCACAGGCTAAAGAGCTGTTAAGTGATGCTAGTTGCAACGTGGATACAGTAAAATGGATTTATATTTTTCATTAAAAGAATCTGTACACCATACGTGTATTGGATCAGATTGGCTCCAGATTTGCCTTGATTGGCTCAGATTGGATCAGATTGGCTCCAGATCCCCCCCCCCCCCCAGTTATGAAATGCCTTCTGAGGCCCTACAGTAGGCCCATGTCACACAGTTGAATTCATATAGCACTACTGTAATGTATATGCTGTGTTAGCATGACTGTATTATGTCTAATCATCAACTAGTGTACTTGACTCCAATAATGCTTAGGATCTGAGTTACACCTGTATTTGGTACTGTAGGTATTCTTTTTTCCCCTCGACGCAAAATCTCTTTGCCAAGAATACAGTATAGCCGATCTTCAAGCTCACGACGCATGGTGAGCTTTGTAGATCTGCTATTTTGAATTATCTGATGGAATTGACATATTTCCATGCTCAATGTGAAAAATGTAATGTGTATTGTGTACAGAAGATGACAGATCTTCTTATTTTAACTCTATTATACAGTTAATTATTAGCACTTCTGACTACACCCAGAAGTGCTAATACGATCATTTGGAATAATGGGCTTTGCAATTGCATTGTTATTGTGGGGAAATGTAGCCTATAAAGAAAGCAAAAGTGCCTGTTATTGCCATATATTCACCCATTATGCCATGCCCAGAATAGGGATGCCGCACACAGTAGGGCTCATGTGGTTCAATGATTCACTTTCTTAGCCTTCTTGCCTTTTCCAGAACACATTACAATGCAATACTTTGTTATGCCATATCTGCCCTTCACTACTGTACCAATAGCACACACACACACATGCACCTAACCCCAGTAAAGCTACAGTACCATTACTAGCAACACTACATAAATCCACACTACATAAAAAGCAGACTACACAGCACTAAACTACACTGAACTGCACCGCCCCCCAGCCGCCAGCACCAATTAGAAGGTGTAATCTCCTCTCATCCATCTGCCAGGAGGCCTGAGCGCAAATGCTGAGCAAGGAGAGAGAGAGAGGGAGAGAGATAAAGAGAGAGAGAGAAAATAACCATTATTATCAGCAGCAGAGCTGTCTGTGGTCAAAGCCTGATCACCTTCCTCGTACATGGACACACATGCATTATGAACGCTCTCTCTCTCTCTTTCTCCCTCTCATTAAAATATGAGGCCGATTCTACAAATTACATGTAAATCAGTAGTTCTCAATTCTCACACTTTCAAGATCATTCAAAAATGTTCAAAAATATCAGAAGTTGTCCCGATGAACATCTAAGGACCGAAATGTTATTTTCTTTTGTATAGAGATTTTTTTAGAGAGAGTGTGAGCGATCTTTCTCTTTGTGCAATTAAATAAATAGTGAGCTTGTAAATCGGCTAATTTTTAAATAGGGCTTAAGTTGTCAATGTTATTTTGGCTGGACCTGGACAGAACCACAGTAAACCACCCAGATTTCCACATGCAATAATCTAATCTGAGAAGATTCTGTCTCTGGATTGACTATAATCCATCTCTAGTCTAACAGGACTAATGGGCCACATCTGGCTGATTACGTCTGCGACTTGCTTGTGTGATTATATTACGTACAGTACAGTAACCATGGTACATGTAGACATGAATTAATCAGCGTGTCCACTATTCAACACCAACTCCAGGATGTGTTTGTCACTTGAACACCACTGCAGTGATGGACAAACATTATCATTTGTGATAAATTCACTAAAGCCAAGTTATTCATGTAGTCGCACGCCTTTGAATGACACATTTCCTAATGCATGTTTAGCTTTATATACTGTAGATTTTTGCCTTACCTAGCAGTTGAAACGTTGCTGCTTTTTGTCAATCAAATAAAGTAAACTCTATGGAGCTCTAGAAACAAGTGTGCGGATGTTCCTTCCTTCTCATGGATTTTATAGCATTGGCTATTCAAAAATAGCAAGTGGTGTAAAACAATAATTAAAACAATGTGTTTCATTTTGACAGGTTAAGAAGACAATAACCAAAATAGTAATAAACAATATAGTATAGTATAGTAGTATAAATACTTGATGCACACTCACATAAACTATTCGTTTGCTAGACAGCACTGAGTCTTAGAGCATTGACACCTCCCCGCACCTTACAGAGAGATGAACGCCTACAGAGTCTATTACTGCAGGTGTCAACAATCTCCTCTGAGTGCATAATGGTTCTAATCATCAATAACCAATAGAATCTGTCGTCTATAGCACCAGCAGCTTCCCTCATCTGAACCACATTATTGTCCACTTTGGGTGTGTGTGTGTGTGTGTGTGTGTGTGTGTGTGTGTGTGTGTGTGTGTGTGTGTGTGTGTGTGTGTGTGTGTGTGTGTGTGTGTGTGTGCACGCACGCACGCACACACACACACACAAACGCCGTGCCTGCATGAAGATGATGTAACAGCTCACCATATCGTTGTCCATATTTGTGTGTGTTTTCCTAAATGAATGCCCTACTTGATCATAATACAGCGTCACACATGTAGCATCAAGCATGTGCTACTTTTGAACAGTTTTGGACATATGGGGTTTCCGCCCGACAGCGACCATATATCTATCCTCCTCAAAAAGCATAGCAACAGACCTGTCCTCCCTGTAAAAATAGGATTGTTCTTCTGTGCAGTTGACACGACACCAACGGATAACAACACACACTTCACTTCATTAATGATGCACCCTCGGAGCCCCAACTACAAGCGCTGCCCACCATCATCCCGCATGTCTTCTTCCCTACTCTTGCTCAGATATGAAGCCATTTACCTCTCATTCACATCAATATTTTAGCCCCCCCCCCCCCCCCCCCCCCGCTCAGATGCCGAGACATCCCCGTCTTTGTACGTTTTCTATTGTGTTCTCCTGCATAATGAAATTTTAATGCCGTCTGTGTCCCCGGGGGGTGGGGGTGGGGATGCGCCGTTTAAACAAGGCCAAAGACAACCACCAGCAGCCATGTTGTGAAAAATCAAAACTAGTCTATGTGCCGCCAGGCGCCAACTCAAACATAGTCCGGCAGCCAACAGTCTTTGGAAAATTGGTATATAGCTTTTTTTAATTGGCCTAAAATATTGTCTATACATGTTCATGAAACCACCTGCTGACCGGCTGTTAACATTAAGCAATTTATTTTATAGGGGGTTATACAGTATGTGACTATACTATTAACAACCTATATAAGGCAAAATGTACAACATTTCATTATGCTTTATGCTGTCAGTGGTTCCTAAACTTTTTCATGTCAATGACCCCCAAATTGACACTAATTAGCCTGCGGACACCCATTTCAAGAGCTTTGCCAGGGACCCCCATAAGAGAAGCTTTTTACGGCTCTAGCAGTGATTCTCAACCCGTTTAATTTCAAGGACCCCCAGTTAATGGCATTTCTATCTCTGAGACTCCAATTTATATTGTAAAATCAATGTTAATTTAACTCTGAGAGTGTACAAATGGAACCAAATATGTTGCTTACTGTAAATCGCTCTGGATTAAGATGCTGTATTACATAATTTGACCCCCTGGAACCCCCGTCAAGGACCCCTGCGGGTCCCGGGACCCTCACTTTGAGAACCAGTGCAGTAACTCATGAGCTTTCAGCACTTGTCGATTACAGTATAAGGTTTAGAATGCAGGCGCCAGGACAGGAGAGGCAGAGCAAACAAACGCACCAACACATAGCGAGAAGAAAGATCAGATGTATATGGAGAGGTGATGAGAGACAAGACTTTCTTGATTGCTGTACAGTACGGGTTGTGTGGGAGGTTGGTTGAGTGGGAGGAAAGGACACCCCCCCCCTCTCAGCTGGGGGTCCGTGGCCAAATACAATTTTGGGGGTGATTGCTTCTGTTCTTCTATTATAGTCGCTCTTTTCTCGGAAACTACGCCGCTGTCCGTGTTTTTGAACTAATGACTATTCGCCGATGTTCGGAGGTCATTTCTGATTGGAACTTTGGCATTTTCTAGAGCAAGGATTGGCCTTATTTTAACTCGGTAGCATTAACGCTAATACTTTAACATCCAAGATAGAAGTCAAAACCGGACGTGAGTCATAGTGGAATAGCATGAAATCACCCAGCACCCAAGCACCACCACCTTTGTCCACCAGATGGCACTCAATGTGTTAAATGTTTGTCTAGACATAGTCAAACTAGGAACACTGGGTGGCTAACCGGAGTAGGGCAGCAAATGGAAACAAAATGTTTTTTTAAGGCTCCTCAAGTACTGTAAAGTGTAAACTATAAGTCCTTGCATTTAAAAATGTCCCCAAAACTGTGCCATCCAAAATCAAACGAGAAACAAAAAGTGATTCAAACCAGCTTCAAACATGGGGTTAAGTTTTCCATAATGCATTTGGGCATGATTTTGAAAGTATCCAGATTATGAGTTAGCTCTGGATTATGCAAAGGACCCTGTGCACGAACACTTATCAGTTTCATTTCTTTGTCCTCCCAATGATATTCATGCAAAATCCCTCAGCACCATATCTTTTCTCACAGCTGGCAACTGTAACTAAAGGATTATGCAAGCAGCTTCCACAAGCAAATAGATTTCTCCTAGTTCAGAGGAAACCGCTATCTGTCCGCCAGGCATTCACAATACTTGTCTCCCATTTTCTTCATTTTATTTAACTTGTTTTAATAGTGCATCAGAGGTAGATGGAGGGTGAGAGAGAGAGAGAGAGAGAGAGTTAGGTGAGGTGAGAAAGGCCTAGTCTAGTGGACTAGATTATGTTTTGTTATGTGACCAGTGACTGCAGTGTAAAATAAGTGTATATATCAGAATAATTGTAACTGTATGAAAAGGTGTCATATAATCCCATGAGGGATGGGCCACAAGGTGGCATGACACTTAAATAAAATAATTCATTCATTCATAGAGGGTCCTCAAGTGAGTTAATATAGCATGAAAATCAGTTCAATCACCTTAACCTACATATAGGCCTGTACTAGGCCTATACTGTAAATCAGCTATTTAGACACGTTTTGCGATGCGACACGTTTCCCGACACGTGTGCTTGTGCCAGTAGATCAACTATTTTCAGAAAAATCTTGAATAACACAAATCTTGTATAAAATGAGTTAATATAGTGTGACAATCATTTTAACCACTTAAATATGTTATACTTTATTGGCTATTCAAAAATAGCAGATATAGCTCATAGGCATGTAGATTTGCTTTTTTCACCGTGAACATCCTTGTATGTGAATATATATATATATATATATATATATACACATACATACAAGGATTATCTCTTTTTTAAGCAAACATTAAAGCAACAAATCTTTGCTTCTGGAGGTCCCTGCATGCCTGGCACAACATTGTTTCAGATGGCAATCCATTGGCCAAATACTGTGGGGATTTTGTGGGTCCTCCTTGATATGAAAAGGTTAGAGAAGCAGTGGTTTAGAGCAGCCCAGCTGCCACCTACGATGTGTTTTTCTATTCTCAGCATGGCCTCCCTGTCCTCCCAGAGGGAGATGTGTATTAATTAGCATTGATCTGCAGGAGGAAAACGGAGAGCGGATTGGGACAGGTCCAAAGGCTGTCAGAGAGACAGCAACGAACACAGCATTGCAACATATTACATATGACACATTATGGAAACTATTCAAAAACTTAATGTACAATATGTTTTATAGCATTATAAGTAGGTAATTTGTAAGTATTGTTCCATTGCTAGTTTGAATTAAATCTAGGAATCATAATGTAAATAAAATATATAGAATAGCATTGGTCTCTTTATTGATGAATACACACACACACACACACACACACACACACACACACACACACACACACACACACACACACACACACACACACACACAAAAATGAAAGAAAATGCACCATGCTCTCACCACTGTGAGAGGAGTTGTCAAAACAATGCGTGTGTGTACGAAGTGACGCGCTGTGGCTTTTACATCTGTTATTTTTGATAAGCCAACATTATTGTAAATGGATGCAGTGGTTAAAATGATTATGATGTGACTACTTTTGCTGGGGACCCCCTGGGACCCCCTGGAACACGCCATTGGGTGACACTGCACTGTATGATCAAATAGGCTGTTCATTTACGATAAAACACAAAAGGTTAGAATATGGAGATAAGGTATTTCTGCCCAACAGCGTCGATATACTATTTACACCAGCATGCAATTAAGTCTAAATCAGGCTTAAAGGCTCAAACGGTCAAGAGAAGCCAGGAAGACTTTTCCTGAAATTGTTTTTTCCACGATGATGTAAAAAAGGAGACGGAGAGAGAAAGAAACGGGAGAAAGAGAGACAACAATTACACTTGCCCTAGGAGGCCGAGGGAATCTGACCACGTTGCTATGGAAACTCAACTACAGCAGAAAGTAACGGGAAAATCAATTCAGACTGAGCTTCTCTGCCTGTCTTTCCCTCCCTCCCTCCCTGTCTATTTTTCTTATTCTTCTTGTTCCTTCCATAAGGGCTAGAAAGACGGCTTTCACTCTTAACCACTTAAGACCTATATATACTTTTTCGTATGATGAATAACAGAAGAATAGCCAATGCAAGCCAGATCTGTTATTTTCTCTTTTTTTCTTTTTTCCAATTCTCAGTTAAAAAAAGAGACGCCAGGTTCAGGTTTTAACTATTGCTTTGCTGCAGCAGCACTAATTATTCAAATTTAAAAGAAATATCCTAATTTCCGCCTCAGTTTTGATGAGGAAATGTGGATTAGTACCATAGCCAAACAAAAAAAACCTCCACACCCCCATAATGGTATGAAAGAAGGAGAGCGGTGAGAATGCAGTGCAACGCTACACAAATCCCCCTCTGTCTTGTCGGCACACCATTCCCTGTTGTTCTCTCTCTCTCTCTCTCTCTCTCTCTCTCTCTGTCCTCTCTCTCCCTTCCCTTCCCTGGCTCCCTCACAGGGGCAACAGCAGCTGTGTGCAGGTGATAAGAGTGGTGTGGTGACGGGAGTCGGGCTCTGATTGGCCAGCTCCGCTCCCCTATACGCTGATGTGGAGATTGTAGGCTGCGTCCGTCAAAAGGCCACTTTACTGCACGGTCGTCACCTCGTGACGTCAGTGCCACAAAATGACAGTTTGACAGGCCGGGGTCCTGAGAGAACAGCGGGGAACAGAATAGATATTGGCCAATCATCTTTCGGTGCATTTAACGTATGGCGGTAACAGGAGGCAGATGTGTGACGCTTGACAACGTGAGTTCACGTTTCAGAAACAATCAGTACATCATCGCTGTCTGGCAGAAACCTCTTATCTCTGTTGTTGTGTTTGTTTGGGGGGGGGGGGGGGGGGGGGGGAATTAATGCCCTACAGTACTTGATGACACTCAAAGTTAACAGATCTACAAGCTCAAAACGTGGTGTGAAGCAACACATTTTGAGCTTGTCGATCTGCTTCTTTTGATATTTTTTCATTTGAAGGCTAAAAAGCAACAGTCTTGGACATAATCCACCCAACAGAGACTATATTGAAGTTTTCTCATTTTAAGGAGACACTAAGAAATTCAATAATAACAATAAATTGGTGCATCTATAGTGAACACATTTGTAGGAGTACAAGTCAAGATAATCAAACTAATCAATTTAATAATTATAAAAAATTATCTGTAATTGAAATACGGAAAATTGCGGTTCTATGAGCTCACATGTTGCACTGTGAGCTTATGTGCAGTGACATAGAAGAGAGAGTCGTATAGCAGATACTTATACAAACCCAGCTCTGAAACCTAAGGGACTATTAGGTTGTGTCAGAAAATGGCTGCCAATCCTCTCTATCCAGTGGACAACTTTTGACCACAGCCACTTAGCTGGAGCCTACAGGGAGTTTGGGTGTTGTTTGGCGCTTGGCCACAGGCAGCTGGATGCTTGAGAGGCAAGGAGAGGTCAAAGACAGACTCCAAGTGCATTGTCTATGCATGTGTGTGTGTGTGTGTGTGTGTGTGTGTGTGTGTGTGTGTGTGTGTGTGTGTGTGTGTGTGTGTGTGCACGTGATCTCAGGGTTCGTGCCAAGCAGACGGAGTGAGAGCAGGGTGAGAAAAAAAGGAGGGCTTGCTTCTGGTTGGAGAGAAACGCTGACATGTGATGATGCCTCGTACATGCAAACACTGATAGTCAATAGAAACCATCGTACGTCCAAACACTGATAGTCAATAGAAACCATCGTACGTCCAAACACTGATAGAGTCAATAGAAACCATCGTACGTCCAAACACTGATAGAGTCAATAGAAACCATCGTACGTCCAAACACTGATAGTCAATAGAAACCATCGTACATCCAAACACTGATAGAGTCAATAGAAACCATCGTACATCCAAACACTGATAGAGTCAATAGAAACCATCGTACATCCAAACACTGATAGAGTCAATAGAAACCATCGTACGTCCAAACACTGATAGTCAATAGAAACCATCGTACATCCAAACACTGATAGAGTCAATAGAAACCACCGTACATCCAAACACTGATAGTCAATAGAAACCATCGTACATCCAAACACTGATAGTCAATAGAAACCATCGTACGTCCAAACACTGATAGTCAATAGAAACCATCGTACATCCAAACACTGATAGTCAATAGAAACCATCGTACGTCCAAACACTGATAGTCAATAGAAACCACCGTACATCCAAACACTGATAGTCAATAGAAACCACCGTACATCCAAACACTGATAGTCAATAGAAACCACCGTACGTCCAAACACTGATAGTCAATATAAATCATCGTACATCCAAACACTGATAGTCAATAGAAACCACCGTACGTCCAAACACTGATAGTCAATATAAATCATCGTACATCCAAACACTGATAGTCAATAGAAACCACCGTACATCCAAACACTGATAGTCAATAGAAACCATCGTACATCCAAACACTGATAGAGTCAATAGAAACCATCGTACATCCAAACACTGATAGTCAATAGAAACCATCGTACGTCCAAACACTGATAGTCAATAGAAACCATCGTACGTCCAAACACTGATAGTCAATAGAAACCATCGTACGTCCAAACACTGATAGTCAATAGAAACCATCGTACGTCCAAACACTGATAGTCAATAGAAACCACCGTACATCCAAACACTGATAGAGTCAATAGAAACCATCGTACATCCAAACACTGATAGTCAATAGAAACCATCGTACATCCAAACACTGATAGAGTCAATAGAAACCATCGTACATCCAAACACTGATAGTCAATAGAAACCATCGTACATCCAAACACTGATAGAGTCAATAGAAACCATCGTACATCCAAACACTGATAGTCAATAGAAACCATCGTACGTCCAAACACTGATAGTCAATAGAAACCATCGTACGTCCAAACACTGATAGTCAATAGAAACCACCGTACATCCAAACACTGATAGTCAATAGAAACCATCGTACATCCAAACACTGATAGTCAATAGAAACCATCGTACATCCAAACACTGATAGTCAATAGAAACCATCGTACGTCCAAACACTGATAGTCAATAGAAACCACCGTACATCCAAACACTGATAGAGTCAATAGAAACCATCGTACATCCAAACACTGATAGTCAATAGAAACCATCGTACATCCAAACACTGATAGAGTCAATAGAAACCATCGTACATCCAAACACTGATAGAGTCAATAGAAACCATCGTACATCCAAACACTGATAGTCAATAGAAACCATCGTACGTCCAAACACTGATAGTCAATAGAAACCATCGTACGTCCAAACACTGATAGTCAATAGAAACCATCGTACATCCAAACACTGATAGTCAATAGAAACCATCGTACGTCCAAACACTGATAGTCAATAGAAACCATCGTACATCCAAACACTGATAGTCAATAGAAACCATCGTACATCCAAACACTGATAGAGTCAATAGAAACCATCGTACATCCAAACACTGATAGAGTCAATAGAAACCATCGTACATCCAAACACTGATAGAGTCAATAGAAACCATCGTACATCCAAACACTGATAGTCAATAGAAACCATCGTACATCCAAACACTGATAGTCAATAGAAACCATCGTACATCCAAACACTGATAGTCAATAGAAACCATCGTACATCCAAACACTGATAGTCAATAGAAACCATCGTACATCCAAACACTGATAGAGTCAATAGAAACCATCGTACATCCAAACACTGATAGTCAATAGAAACCATCGTACATCCAAACACTGATAGAGTCAATAGAAACCATCGTACATCCAAACACTGATAGTCAATAGAAACCATCGTACATCCAAACACTGATAGAGTCAATAGAAACCATCGTACATCCACACACTGATAGAGTCAATAGAAACCATCGTACATCCAAACACTGATAGTCAATATAAATCATCGTACATCCAAACACTGATAGTCAATAGAAACCATCGTACATCCAAACACTGAGAGTCAATAGAAACCATCGTACATCCAAACACTGATAGTCAATATAAATCATCGTACATCCAAACACTGATAGTCAATATAAATCATCGTACATCCAAACACTGATAGTCAATAGAAACCACAATCAAATTGGACAGAACGTTCAACAACGTTATTTTCTATTAATTTCAATCACAATTAATCGGCAATCCATAACCCATTTAGACCACCGATTCGAACGCCTTCTAAATCCTGACATAAGTTTTCTGCAAATCTCCAATTATTTGACTTTTCTTTTTAAAGTGTATGTTTCTATATACTGTACATACAGTAGCAACAAGCCCAAAAGGGGTTCCCGGAAAAACTGTTGGAACAGCATGTACTGTATGTACGCTTTGTTACGCTTTGAGTTTCATGCAGTACCTCTTGTCGACCAGAAGTGGTCATACCAGGCCATAGTTATGCAAGTTATGTCGACTGACACATGTTTGGCGTGTGTAATGCAGGGTAGATTGAGGTTGGAGGACAGGGCTGTGCGGCGCTAGGTTCCGTGAGGCTGTCCGTGCCTTGTGGCGTTGTGAGGAGGCGCTTTGCTCTATGCGGAAGTGGACAGACAGACAGACAGCAGTTCTTGAATTTAATAATGATCTTTATATTTTTATATTCTTAGTTCCCTGGGGTTGGTTCTTGATTCTTTCTCTAACCTGTGCCTCTCCTGTGATTCATTCTTACTGCTGTTGCTGCTTTATTATCTTCTTAGCTTGTAATCAGTCACGTCTGTTTGTTTGTTTGTTTGTTTGTTTGTTTGTGGAGTGGAGTGACCGGTGCGCAAATGAAGTTGTGCGCTGAGTGGGGAGGTGCAGGCTGGGGGGAATCAACATGAGCGAATGCGAAGCGAGACAAAAGATACTGTATCTGGAACGAAGAGCGGGATTTCCATCCGCTCCGCTCTGCTCTTATGCTCTGGTTTGTATGTTTGTTTTGTTTATTAGCCAGATAACTTGAGATTGGACAGGCAGATCAGCATGCCTGATACAAAGCTACCACTGGGTTGGAAAGGTCAAAGGTCAAGGTCATAATTGTCTGACTGTGAGCAAAATAATAACTGCAGAACCCACTGCCAGATTGTCAGTCAATTAGGAAGGATCAGTAGCATAGGCTCCTCTGAACAGATGCATATTAATGTTTGGGTTGGAAAGAGCAAGGTCAAAAACAAGAGATGTTGGTGTGTCCAGGGTTTGCATCCCCAGGTGCATTTGTTTATTCATTAATGTGTTAACTAAAATGGGTCTATAGCTATATTAGCTATACAGTGAGTGCATTCTGATTGGTGAGCAGCAGGTGTTCCTAACCAATTAAATCCTGTAAACATAGTAGTAGTAGTCACCTATTTATCGTCATTTTAATCAGTGTTACATGGGTCACAGCACGGCTACAAGAGCCACCAGATCTTTGAACCCAATTTTAAGTATTTTTTCAAGATATGTCACCACGATGTGAACAGACACAGATGCTAATCTTTGATTGGCTGGAAAGTGAAGGCTAATTTGAGGTGCTATACATGCCTAGTTTCAGTCTGTTTTAAGACAGGTTCACACTCTTGTTAACGTGATGGAGTGCATCCGTTTGTCTCCATTTACACAACTTCAATTGGGACCATATGGGAGGGTCCCTTCAAGACCCTCGCCACCTGTCACCAACATACGCGCGCACGTGTGTGCGTGCGTGCACACACACACACACACACACACACACACACACGCCGTGCACTGCACGCATGAGTTTATAAACAGAAATTAATTGCTTGTTCCGCCTGTAATTAGCTCACACAACATTTATTACTGATCTGTGTGTTGGCCCGGGGCCAGGGTGAGCACTGGCTGGGCTCCAGTCTGCTCTGCAGAGGCCTCACTGCTGGCATGTGGACACTTTAGAAGACCAACTTTGGCCAATTTCTCTCTACCTTGTCATTATGTGACTTATGGGTTCTTTACAGTAGTGCTATTATCAAACGTATTCATGTCAAGGACCCCCCATGTATTTGGCTGAGGACCCCCCCCATCTGAAGGCTTTGTGCTAGGGACCCCCAGAAGTGATTTATGTTAATAAATTCCAAATTATTGCAAATATTCCAAACATTTTCAATACTTGGGTCCCAGACACCACTTTGAGTACTTGACAGAGTACGTTTTACCTACCTACCTACCTACAGTACAGTACAGTACAGTATTAGTATGTGATCTGACAGGCTATTTTGACTGCTCCTGGAAGTCTTTTGGCGGATAAGACATTCCAACCAAACCAACACTATAATTTCTGAAATGCATGAGTATCATGATTTTCTTTGACGAATTGGAGGAACAAGGCATTTTTATTGTGCTTATCCCATAAAATATTAACATCTAGAGTAGACTGTTTTTCCGCACAAGGCGTACGAAATGAAATGAAATGCTTTGATTGCCAATTGTGCAATGACTAAATGTACAAATGAAAATGACGATGTGTGATTACAGTATAGACGAATCCGCAGAGCTCTGCCCTGCTGGGAGCAATCATAACTGCGGCTCTCATTATCGCCGCTTGACACCGCAGCTACAGTATGGTTGTGGATCGGCGGATTCGTCTATGTTCTCTGCCGGGTGGAAATCACATAACGTCCAAAATTGTTACTTTCAGGATTCAAATTCAAACGCATCAAAAGTAGCAGATCTACAAGCTCAAAACGCGTTTCTTCTTGCTACTTTTGGTGCTTTTGGGTGACGTCATGCTGTAGTACACTGTACAAACAGACACTAAAAACACTGGACCAAAAGCCCAACCGTTACCACCACTGCCATAATAGTCCAAAAGTAAAAAAAACATTTTAACAGATGCTTGTCTCACGTTTAAGATTCTAAACGGACTTGCACCTCCACCACTGAAACAATTTATAGATCGTAGGGACAGTGGTGCCAGAACAACTAGGGCAACTACCAGAGGGGACTGCGAAGTTCCAAACAGATGTACTGTGTTTGGTCTTCTCTGTTAGCCTCCCATCATTGGAACAGAAGTAAGAGAGACCTCCAACTATCTGACCTTCAAATTTAACCTTAAGAGGTGGCTTAAAGCAAACCAAATCTGTAATCACGAGTAACTTTTATTATTATTACTATAGCATTGTCACTGGTGTCACTTTTCACTGTAATTATTCTGCCCCCTGTACTATGTTTTCTTGTTTTTGTATTGTATGTTTTTATACGGATACCTTTTACCACTTTTTAAGAGCCTGCTCAGGGACTAGATGGAAATTAGCTTATGGCTAACTATTGCCCATTTACATGGATTTGAAAAATGACGTGTTGAGTAATGTGCATTGTCCCTGTTAAGTAAGTAAGTAAGTAAATAAATAGGGCGTTAACACAAGGTTAGAATATGGAGATAAGAGGACTGCCTGATAGCAAACGATATGCAATGCATTTAGCTGTGCAGCCTTTCAACCAAATTCTCCCCTTATGAAAGCCCCAGTCCTTAAACCAAGTGTAAACCAAATGGGTAGCCCCCCGTCACAGAAAGCCAAATTGCCTATTAAAGATGAAAGTGTGCTCAGTTCCCCAATGCCCCAAGCCATCACCACCTTAATCATTCCCCTGCTAAACAGCCCTAATGGCTGCCATATTGCCACTGTTTATCAGTAAACACTGATGGAAGAGTGCCCGCTTCAACAGTTGTTGATTTTGTCTGTCCGTATGGAGTACCAGCCGAGGAGCCAGAACACTGTCTGCTGCTCAATCTCCCAGAACTGAACACAGGGCCGGCCAATTAACACAAAATATAGCAAGACCCACATTTACTGTACAACCAATAAACATGTTAATCCCACTTATGTCAGTTAATCTATCCGTCCATCCATCCACCTACCTACCTACCTACCTACCTACCTACCTACCTACCTACCTACCTACCTACCTACGGTAATGGTTATTTTAGAATGCCAAACCGATCTAACTAATTCATCTATGTACAGTACTGTATCTATTTGTATCTGGGCCATTGAATGTTATAGCTTTACATTTCATTCCAACTGTTCCAAAGTCTATTTCTACTACACTGTTCTCTTTTGGGCTGATCCAGCAATACCAATGATGTCATGAGTGTAACAAACCTGTATATCCTCGTAGGGACAATATATCTATCTATCATCATTTATTTATTTTTATCACTGAATGACACCCCCAAAAATATTTTTGAGGGGCGCGTCATATGTGTCTGAACAAATCGGCTATTATGTCCTAACGCAAACATTAAATGCCATTGACAATGAAGGGAAAATGTACTGCATGTACACGAGCAAATCGGAGAACCAATCACATTTACAGATTTTGTCCCCACACGTCTCATATTTGCCATTGACAATGAAAGGAGAAATTAGGTCATAAATTATGTCCGTCAAATATGACGTACATTTGTGGCAACATTAAATGCCGAAGGGAAAAATGTCGTCCGAGCAAATCGGTAAACCAATCACATAAATTCAGTTGTTCATGAGATGATGTATGCATTGATGATGTATATTGTATAATGATATTACTCCTACAGATTTTGACCAATAATCAGACAAATCAGTACACATTATCTATTTAGTCAACACGGATCTGTCTGATTTTCATTATTCCATCCTGATTGGCTAAGAGGCTTACAAAGGATTGGTCCGTTTGGAACAAAATGCCTCAAATCATGAACGCAGCGTGCGATTTTCGTGACATTTTGCACGCACACGAAATCCCACACTTTCACCTATTTCCACCAGCAGGTTGATTTTGCAGAGCACATCTTTGGAACAAAGTGCTTCAAATCATGAACACAGCGTCAGATTGCAGTGAAAGGCCTAAGAAGAAATGCCACCCTTTTCAAATTGGCCTATTATAGCACCACCAGGAGGCGACAATAACATACCTGACCTGGCGGACCTGTGCTCCGAGGAACACGTTTTCTAGTTTAAACCATAATAATTGCTCATTTTATATTCAATGAATATATACTCGACGTACACAAACAGAATTATACTTTGTTGTACAATGGTGACGTACACAAACACCGATATACCATGAATGCAGCGTCCGATCTACTGTACCCCAAATTTGAATCACATATTGAGAGGCGGCTAAACAACACAGAGCCAAAAGAGATTTCACTGAGATAGGGAGCAGCACAGACAACATTTGTAGCATCACTGTCAGTTGCTGAACGTGATTTCTTTCACCAAATTTGGTACAAATGGTCTTATGAGTCATGTGACAATGAGCATCAAACAAATGTTTTGATATTCCAGGTATTCCATTGCCTCTTTTTGGCTGTTGTAAACAAGTGTATGCTTTATCATGGTGTCGTCCACAGTAACAGTTTTTGTATTGGCCTGTGCTTTCGTTTGAAATGTACCCATTCTACTGTTAATACAGTTTCAATCAATCAGTCAATTAAAATAAACTGTGGGCAAAGAAGAAGAAACGCCATAGGCCTATGTTATGAATTCAACATCATTCTGGTGATCGAATCAACGTCAAGTGGGAATGTTCATGGCCATGCCCATGATAGAGCGCAGCTCCAAAAGTACTGTGAATTCTGGTCATAGGTCTGGTCAAAAGTTGCCCCATATGGCGTAGAAATATCCCCTCCTGAAAACAGTTTGGACATACGAGGTTTCCACCCGACAATGTTGGTATGTTGGTATATGCCGTGCAAGATTCAAACTAAAATTATTTGGCTGAAAATACATTAGGCCAATTTGTCAGAGAGAAAAAGAAACTGCAAAACTTTTTTATCTGATATTTTTTATTTATTATTATTTCTTTATTTTTTTCAAGCTAAACTAATTTATTGCGTAATTTTGCCTTCATTTGATCCTTATAAGTCAATGGCTGTCCATAAAGACAGCCTTAGTTTTAAGATGCTTTTGGGAAGCCCAGAGTAGATTGATTTTCCTCTGTCTCTTTTTCCAGCCGCCTCTTATCGATCCTAATCAAATATGTATCATGTCCTCAAGCCTTGGCCACAGCCAAGATGGAGGATTCACATAACAACCAGGCAGATTGGACGACAAGGTGGAAACTATAGTGCCACGCTGGAAAAGGAATGCAAATAATGAGGCTCTTTGTGTCTCACTGCAGACCCGTACTGTATCTTCATTTTATCCTCAACCTGTGGGATGAGGCCAACTCGTGGCCTGTGAGGATATTGCAAGTGGGCCCCCAAATAATTGGCAAACATGATACTATAATTACATTAATATAATGTTTAAAATAAATAATGTTGAGTGCCACTACTCGAGCAATAACGCATTATGACAGCGATTATAACACATAGTATAACATCTTCTAAATAATGCGCCACGTCTCTGCGTACGTGTGTGCGTGCGTGCGTACGTGTGTGTACGGTTGTAATACACGTAACTCGAGAACCGTTTGACCAACCGACTTCACATTCGACACACACCGGCTTCCACACCACACAGGGAGTGCAGTATCAGGTATCGAGTCGGTCGGAACCACGGTTCTCCAGAACCACCACAAAAGGCTCTGGTCAGGCTCTGCCAGTGGGCCTAATGAGGCCAACTCCTTACACCTGTGCAATTCCCAGCCTCTGCCTCAGCCAATTGAGGCTCAACTAATCAGGCTCTGCCAGTGGGCCAAATGTATTGGCAAGTACACTTTTCAGTTTGCAGTCTTCACACACAGGCACATACACAGATCTCCATGTGGGACACCGGCTGACAGTTAAAACGGGTGCTATGACAACGTATATCATTAGGTTCCCAAATTGCATCGTTCCCAAGTATGCCGGTGGCCGACTGCGACAGGCACGTACAGGTCTAGTCATTATAATGAATGAACAAATATGACCATTATAATGTACAAACCTCCTTACCAAATAAATGTCTGAGAGTGTCCAGCAATTATGAAGTATTATAAAACTATGGCCTTATAAGTTATTATAAAAAGCTTTATAGCCTATATATTGTTATGATTATTGTTATAAATCCTTGAGTATTTATGAGTGCTTATAATGGTAATTATACAGCATTATAATAGGGCCGATTTTAATGCATTGTGTGTTTATAATGTTCTTCATCATAGGAAGTGTTACCAATATGGTCATATGAGATGTATACAACATATATACTGAACCCTCAACATCCTTACTAAAAGGGTCTTGTCTTCTCCTCTCCCAATTCCCCAAACTCCCATTCACATACAGTATAGCACTCATATGTTGCAAATGCACAAAACGCATTCTTCAGCTGCATGTTCTCATAATTCTCTCTGGCAGCACTGTGATGAATGCATATACAGCTATTGATTTTTTTTTAACTTAGCTTTTTTTTCTGAACTAAACACTCCAGACACCCCCAACACTTGCACATGGAAATAACTCAATCACTCACTCACTCACTCACTCACTCACTATTCACAACTCACTATTCACTACTCAGCTATTTTCACAATTTCTGAAAAATGTTGCTCCATTTCCTTACAATTAACCGTTTTTCCTTTTAGGACATACAAGGTTTTGCATCAGACGGCAATGATATGGAAATAAACACCGGGCACTGACTGACTTTCCCCTCAGCTTTCCTGCGGCCGCGCGTGCGGGTGTGTGTGTGTGTGTGTGTGTGTGTGTGTGTGTGAATGGCCGGTGAACCGGGGGTGTAGAGAGAAAGAGGAGGGTCAGCATTTCACTGGCTGCTGATGTCTGTAGGGAGGCAGCGAAATGATGGGCTGTGTTGTTTCATAGGGCTTCACTGCAGAATGGGTGGAGTAGTGTGCACAACACACACACACACACACACAACTTCTCTGTTGCTATGTGGATGCATGCAGGGATCATACTCCTTGAGCCATGACCCATTTTCCAGCACCCCCCCAACAATCGGGATGTGATGTTTGTATTCGTGCGTGTGTGTGCGTAACAGATGAAAATGAGAGGAAAGCGATGGGGAGGAGAGAGAGAGGGAGGATGAAGAAAGGAACGGAAGGCAAAAGAGGAGAGGAAAAAAAGGCGAGGGAAGAGAGGGTGGAGGACGTGCGAGTCGACGTGACTGTTTACCACAAGGGAAAAAAAGGGGGCCTTGTATGTGCCTCGCCCACTCCTTCTCATCTGTTCCTCTCCTCTCCTCTCCGCCGGTTAAAGAGCTTATTTCTACCACTCTGCCCTCCTTTCAAGGTTAGCCTGACTTTGGGCGTGTTGAATTTACAACCCTGTCGCTGTGGGCTGCCTCTGGGTGCCCCTCGCTGTCAATCTCAGTGACAAACGGAAGGGGTGGCACATCGCTGGCATGATAAATGTCTACTGTGGTGGATGATACCGTACACCCAGATCCTCCAGCAACGTTTCCTTAATCCTTCACGCCCCGTATAGCGCTTGACTGGGTCAGCTTGGAGCCGTGCATGGCGGAATCAGCACCAAAAACTTCAATTAGCTTCAATAACCGCTCATTAGCGCCACCCACAGGAGAAAGATAAAATAATAACAACGTGCGCACGCACACGCACACACACACACACACACACACACACACACACACTTTGGAAGGGGCCCACATATTGTGGCAGGAAATTATAGCTAGAGATTTTCTTCCTGATGTCCTACCTCTTGGATGTGCCAATTTGCATAGAGCAAAAAAAAAAAAAGGAAACACGTCCGGCAAGGAGCAGCAAATTGACTGGGGCATTTTGCCAAGTGAGTTATGCAACAAAACCAGAAGCAAGCAAGCATGGGAATATGATGGTCAAGGAGAGGAGAGGAGAGGAGCTCACTAATCACCCTGGCTGAAAAAACTGTAATAGGTCACCATCAATCCTTAATGCTAATGGTACACACACATGCAAGCACACGCACACGCACACGCACACACACACACACACACACACACACACACACACACACACACACACACACACACACACACACACACACACACACCATCTCTTTGACTCTCTCACTATTATTCTCACTAATAATAATATGATGGGTGAAACTTATACAGTAATCTGCGTCCACACGTTAGTGTTTCCCTATTGTGTCACAGTGTGACCATTATAGGGACTGAAGGATGAGAGAGATAGAAACAGCATGAGAGATAGAGAGAGAGAGAGAGGGAGGTGGAGAGAGAGGCTGAGAGATACAATTGAAAAAGAGTAAATGAATGACAAAACACAATTAAAACGCACGCACACACGCAGGCACACAGGTGTGATTTTTTTTTAAAGTTGCTTCTTCTATTAATAGCTATTGAGACGAGGCTCCTAATTGGTAAACTCGTCAGGCTATACTATTTGTCCCTTTGTCTTTATGTGTAGATTAAATGACAACCATTTGAGAGAGGGGTGGACTTCAATTGAATATTCCTTGAGAAGAGAGAGGCCCTAAGACATGCCCTTTATTAGTCAACTAAAGTGTTTTCCTAGCTCGTCCACCGCTATGGCAGTAGCAATAGTTCAGCACAGGCCACCATAGATTTGTTCTATTTTTTTAGAAGAGAGTTGTAAGATTTGTCTTCAATGATGATTATAATGTTATCAATTTAAGCCCCTTTAAAAATAAGTTAAAAACGTCCTTGGCCTGGAGGCACTTTGTGAAAAATAAGTCAAATCAGCAGCATTCAGTATAAACTAATAAAGTGCCTTAAAGGACATGCAGTTCCGTGATTGCTGGTATTCTCTTTTTAGAGATTTATTGAAAAGCGATTTTTTTAACCAACCAACCAAAACATCTTTGTAGTGTATTTAAATTTGAAATTCTCGACTGTAATGAGGTTACCAAAAATAGCAAATTATTTAGTCTTAAAGGTTTCATGACATTCAATTTCATTTATTTTTTTCGTTTTTCTTTTAGGTTTTATGACCTCAATTACCCCACACAACCTGAACTTTGAACATTCAGTGGATTTTCTGTGATCTGGGGTTTTCTCTGTGTTCTGAAGCCATTTGAGCTACAATGAAAACAGGCTAAATCCATCAACAGTGACATCTGCTGGCAAATTGTTATGTCTTATATGGGATTTGTGGACTCAAATCAGATCGAAATGTTGTACCTACTGTACTTGTTGTAATACATTTCCGGGAGCTAATAGACAGTGTGAGAATTATCTCCTTCCTAACTGTAGTATCATGAAATAGGCCCATCAGGCGTCAGCGTCAGGCCCATCATGCGTCAGCAATGATAGGCTATGTTCATTTACAATTGTGTAAATTGGGGGGGTATTTGCCCACCAACCAAATGTTGGTGGGCAAATCGAAAGTAGAGCGTTCTTCCGGGTCCTTCAAACGCCACTAAACAACTTCCAATGAAATGACCAGTGGGGGGTGGAGCTGTCCGCTCTCTAGATTATATATAACTCTATGGTTCAAAAGCCACATGCTTTCCACAGGAGATGGGTTCATGTACATAGCACAATCTACTGGGAGGAAAGCATCTCTCTGACCTCTCTCTAAAAGCAGATCACAAACCACCAAATCATCAAACAAAGCCAAACTTTTACCACTGAACCCAACGCACGCACGTCACATGCACGCACAAAAGATAAACAAAAGGATAACAAGCAGGCCAGATGCATTATGCCCACCATATAAAAGATGGGCAGCATCTCCTCATCTCCACATCCTACCCCCCACCTCCTCCTCGTCCCCTCTCCTGTTTTTTCCCTGTGTCTTTCATCTCTCTATTAGCTCTGTCAATTGTTTATCAAAAGCGGGCGTAAGAGACGAGCAGTAGCCGAGCATTTGAAAGCCGTCGTGCTGCGAGAGGTCCATTTGAAAATGCATGACAGGTTAATGGTATGTTAGTGGCAACATTAGGGAGCGGAGAGCTCGCCGGCCTGCACTCATTCACATTGAAAACAGGCCGCTTCAAATGCCTACTAAGCAGTTCTTTATTCAGAGCGGTAATTCATATTGTAATTAACTTTTCAATCACAGCTTATTAATGAAGACAGGACCTAGTCTGTAATTATGCATCTATTTTTTACCCCGATGTGAATCGCACGTCGCAGGATATTCATGATTTTATGAGATGTTATTTCCACATGCTTTCCTCTCTGCTTGCTTGGAATCGTTTTAAGATGTTAGATTTACAATATTAATAAAACAAATTACACAGTATGTTAGTGTATATGCCTATACACTGCGTAGCATTGACATCCATAAAAAGATTCCTCATTGTGAGTCCACGCTGCATCGAGCCCACTGGTTCTCAACATTTTTGTCCAAATGTATGTTACTAGAATTTCGTGCGCGCTACGCGCGCACTCATCCCAGAGCGACTTTGCCACGCACTATGGGAAGAAATAAATGGCGGGAGTTGACTCCACATGTGGTAACGAATGGGTTATTGGAAATGTACCATTGTTTTGTCCTGAATATTTCCACAGCCTAAGTACTAAAGGATTGTGACTGTGGGACAGACATACAGTCTGACATACAATAGGCTACACGTGTGCACAGTGAATAAACAATGACCTATATGCCCAGAGTTCTTAAATTAACATAGTTGGATTTTAACAGAAAGACAATGCCATAAATCAGTCAAAGTAAGTGACAGACTCAACAGTAGCACACAGCATGCAAGGCAGCGATGCATGCATGCAAACATGTTTGTCCAGCTGAGATTTAGTGTCTCCATCTCTCTGTGGAAGAGGTTGCACATGACCTGTACGGCCACACTGAGGCGCTCCAACACAAACACAGACACAAAACAACACCACGCTGTTTGTCCAGTTGACCCAAATCAACACCAATACCTAGCCTGTTTGTCCAAAACACAGTATCTGCTGGCCACGTGTCTACTTCGCCACAACCTAATGTTAGTAACAAATGTAGGGGAGAGCCGCCAAGGTTGTAACGCTTCACGGTTGTAACATGGACGTTATATCTTGATTGGTCAACGCCACCATGACGCCATCGCGTCAGTATGTGTACAGCAACGTACTCTACGTGGCCAGGAGTTTGAAGTTTGAAGTGTTTACCTTCAAAATGCGTCTAATTTTACACCTGGAGTATATGTGTGGTACAATTTTTGTCTTTGGTGTTGGTGAATAAAAATCCACATGGATGTGTTCATGCTTATGTTCTTCATTAGTTTGCATCGTGTTTAGACGGAATTCACGTTCATTCTGGTCTGTAAGCAACTGCAAAGAAAACTTGCAAAAGCGGGTCATTTGTAACATGTGTTACAAATGGTCCGCTTCCATTCAATGCCATTATATGTAATATTTACATATTTGACATATTGGCCAATATTATATGTTCTGAAATGGTATTGTATCGTGTAGTGTATTCTGAAATTAGTTTAGGGTTGTATAACGTTGTACAACTCAATCAATCAAACGTTTGTTTAATCAATGTATTGCCCCATTGAAAAAAAAGAAATGGCCAAACTGGTACTGGTACACCCGATACTATTTAATATTTCCCTTATGTTTGATACATTTTCTTATCACATCCATGGTATAAAAACAATGCTAAGGAGTTGCTTCAATGAAATGTAATTGCTTTAAGCTGAGAACGATATGTTTAATGGTGTTTTTTAGCGTTGTTACATTTATCATGCATGCCGTTACAATTGATCCGATATGCGCAGCAAATGTAACACTGAAACAGCGTCCACGTTCGGTTGAATAACTCCCGACCTGTTTTATCAAAAAAATAACTTGAAGTGGTTTATGGTAGCTGACATGTGTAGGTCCGTTGCCTGAAAATATTACATGTGTAGCTAAACGGATCTCTGAGTAAAAGAATGAAACGTGCAAAATGTTACATCCTTGGCGGCTCTCCCCTATTAGTTTACTCACAGCACAGCACCGTCACTCCTGTCAGTTATTTCGTCCTAATAACTTGAAGTGGTTTATGGTAGCTGACATGTGTAGGTCCGTTGCCTGGAAATATTACATGTGTAGCTAAAGGGATCTCTGAGTAAAAAAATGGAACGTGCAAAATATGTTCTAAAATTGTATTGTATTGTGTAGTGTATTCTAAAATTAGTTTAGGGTTGTATAACGTTGTACAACTCAATCAATCAAACGTTTGTTTAATCAATGTATTGCCCCATTGAAAAAAAAGAAATGGCCAAACTGGTACACCCGATCCTATTTAATATTTCCCTTATGTTTGATACATTATCTTATCACATCCATGGTATGAAAACAATGCTAAGGAGTTGCTTCAATGAAATGTAATAGCTTTAAGGTGAAAACGATATGTTTAATGGTGTTTTTTAGCGTTGTTACATTTATCATGCATGCCGTTACAATTATTCCGATATGCGCAGCAAATGTAACACTGAAACAGCGTCCACGTTCGGTTTAATAACTCCCGAGCTGTTGTGTGTATTGCGTGGTGAAAAGGCCGTGTGTTTGTGTTGTAAACAACTCATGTTATGTCTGCGCACACTGTATGTTGCTATGGCTGCTGACGTTAGCATGTGTGCTATCAGGCAAAAGCTGAGATAGATATGCAACTACTACTGGGGAAAATGCCAAACAAAACACAACACCTAATTTCGGAATGTTATTGTGACCTATTGAGCACAATCAGACCATCATGATTTGCTTGCTGGACCTATAATTAATTTATTAGCATTAAATGTCCACTCGCCCATCCAAAAGAAAAGCAAGATGGCTGCGACAGATTGTGAGCGCGACGGACTACGGAGGCCAGGAGGAGCAGAGCTGGTGACGTAAGAGGCAGGCAGTGTTGCCAGGTTTGCGAATTGTAAGCGAGTTGCAGTGTATGCAAGTAGCGTGGTTAAATTCCTTGTTTCTCGGCGTGTTGTGGCACCCGTTTATCTGCTGGCTCGATCGTGATTTTCATAAAAGTAATATTTGCAGATTAAATAAGAAACTTGAACGGCTAAAAAATAGGCTATGTCAGTTCGGGGAGGGTGGCGAATTTATTTTGCATATAGAGATGTGTGGTAAAAGTGTGGTTCGGTCGGAGATAGAGCATGAAGAATGAGTATGGGTACACCTTTTCACTTGTATATAAGATATTGTATGTTGTGGACCCCCCTGGATGTTCAGCTGCAGTAGCCAAATAATAAAAGGAAATATTTCTGATGATTATGTTATACAGTATATCTATTGCACTATTTTTGCAAGTGCACAAAGAAACCATCCGGGTTGCTGCACTGTGAGTTGAATAGACTGAGCATTGCTGCATTCCTCCTTACATTCTGATGAACAGTGAGGATGATGTGCGCTTGATGTTACTGTTCCCAACAAAAACCTGAGATTAATAATTTAGCATGGCTGTGGGATAGCTTTATTTCATGTCCACCGAGACCAGGTCTTCTTTCATGAACATTTTAAGAAGAAAGAGGGGGGCAGGGGGGAGAAAAAGAGATTCGGAAAAAGGAAAACTAGGCTGGGTCAAAGTGAGCAGAGTCCGCATTGTCAGGACCGTTGATAACCCCATGCTCTCTCTTTCGCTTTCTCTCTCTCTTCACTCTATCACACAGATACACACACAAATACAAAAGCACATGCAAGGGGTGTGTGCGCACAGTACACACAATCGCACACCATGTAGCCCTGGCATGCCGTCTTCATAACAGCGCGAGGTGCATTCTCTCATGCATCAAGAATCGACCATCAAATATTTATTGCCGACCAGCAGTGATTTTGACCGTGTGCTCATGCCTTTGACAGGCCTAGCCAGACAGTACGATCTATCAAAATGTAAGTGCATATTCTACAAACGGCCATTTTGGATAGGCAAAACAATAGATACCTTTTAGGCAGGATAACTTATCTTTTCAGTACAGAGGAATAATACTGTACACAAACTACTCCAGATGTTTTTATGTCCTATTTCACTGAACCTTTCTCCCTGACCTGCAACACAGTGTGGCAGGGCTTGCTAATTATCCAAAAACATATAGCAAAACCGATATTTAGAATATTAGATATTATAGTAACCGAATTATAACGAAGAAATCAGAAGCATGTTCATTTATTTCTTTTTTTCTTCTTGAAATTGCACAAATAATATAATCGACTAAATCAATTAGTCTGATTAACCACTTAATCCTGTATTATATTTCATTCATTGTACAAAGGTTGTGGACAGAAATAGAAAAATATTTGCTGATCTATAAGTGCCAGGCGTCGCTGTGTGACACGTTGCAAGCTTGCAGATCTGCTATTTTCATAATGATTCATTGTAATCGAGGCAACAGTTGAACACAATGGTGATATTGACTTGAAGTCATATTGCCGAGCCCTAAGGTGTGTTTTGAAACGGTGTGGTAGGCTGCCATAGCAACCAGGCTAGGTGGACCCTCACAAAGGCAATGTAAAATGAGAGGTGGAAGATTACTCTCCGCCTTCTCTTATAAAACCAAATTAAATCCACAATGCTAGAGCCCAGATTTGGCAACCGGCTGGACCAGTGGTTCTCAAACCTTTTCATGTGAAGGACCCCCAAATTGATATGCCCACGGACTCGGACCCCCATCTGAAAATGTTTTCTGCCAGGGACCCCCAGAAGAGAAGATTTATGTTTATAATGGGATCAGGATTTAAGCACAAAGTCACTTAGTTTCAGCCGTAGCAAAAATGGTAGCACTACGAAGGTTGCCACTGGAAAACATTAAATAAGTAAAGAATTATTCTTCATTATGCTTACACAGAATGTGATGTAACGATCCTTTCCTACCCTTTTAGGGCAAAACCTAATTAGAAACTTTTACTCAGAATATAGAGATGGGAGTCCGTATGTAAGGGATTATGAAGTGGGCAATATGAGAGTCTCCCATGACAAAAGCTTCAGTAAATTCAAGAAAAATAAACATTTCATTAAACCATCTATTCTTAGTAAAAACAAAACAGACCTTGCACTGTTACCCCTCTATAGACAGCTATGTGATGCCTATGACAGCGGCTCGGCTGTCATAGGCATCTAAACATATGTATTCACTCCTAAAAGTATAAAACTAATAAATAGAATACATGTGAAAAAATATATTTTGTAAAGGCATGAAATTGTTAGGATATTTCCAAGTTTACAAGCAATTAAAATCACGCAATTAAAAACAATGTTGCAAGTTAGATGCCATTTAAACAGTGTTTTGCATGAGCGCATACATGCAAGGATTTGCGCTGCCTGTGCTAGAATATTTTCATGACATGGAGAGACGTTGGAGACTACTGCAGCTGGAGAGTTAAGTCTCCCAACGTGGGTACTGTACTCTACCGCAGGCCCATGTCTTTCTGGAGTTATGTGCAATCTCCTCGTCTCATCCTCGTTTAAGGATAAACCTGACGTGTCGCTCGAATGCCAAAAGCGCCAAGCCATGAGCGCACGTGGAGACTGCATCCGCCATCGGGACTTTGGAGATCGGAGATAGGTAACCCAACCAGCCTACAGTACCACCACCAGTACCACAGACATTCATATAATTGACAGGACCATGCCGTGCACTGCAGCGAGCCTATCTAATATAGACTGTCATAAACATGCATGGTCACAGTGTCACGGACCACAGGCACAGTGACAGACAGGACAAACAGCAGCGTGTGTGTGGCTGTCACGGGCTGTGCGAGACCAAACTCATTCCAATGACATGTGAGCTATTTATTATTTAATTCATGGTTCACAGGTTCAGATTTTCGTTCACAAATATATCTTGTTGTATATTAAATGAATAAAGACTTATAATTTACAACTTTATATACAACTAACAACATACAGTGACAGTTGAGATCGCAAGTTGCGTATGCGCGCGCGCGTGTGTGTGTGTGTGTGGGGGGGGGGGGGGGGGTGTGAGGTGGGCAGCGAGGCGAGCAGGGGAAACTTTTTTATTGGCTTTCCATCATGTAACTACACAAGAATTCCAAAGGTCATCGGTAGATATAAAGGACTGGAAAGAAGTCAGAGGATTTGTAACCTATGTAATGAAGCCAGAATTGGAGATGAGTACCATGTTTTGTTGGAATGTAAGAATACTAGCATTATGAATTTCAGGCAAAAATACCTGCAAATTAATTTTTTTACCCACCCTTCTATGTTTAAATTAATTGCATTACTAAAATCTGAAAAACTAAAAGTAATCTATAAATTGGGTGCTTTTCTGATGTTCTTTCACTGTACAAATAGGGAAAGCCTTCCGATATGTCTATGTATATCGTGTAATGTATTGTATACTTTTGATTGTATACTTTTATGAATCTGTGCTCCAAACCATGTGATGATGAACTATGGTTTCCATACGTTGTTTTGTTGTATTGCAGTTGTTCATGTCGCAAAAACGAGGGCGAGGCTAGATTTCATAGGGAGTGCCAGATTGATTTCTGCCGTCACATTTATCAATGCTACAACCGAAATTACGCAAGGATCAGCTATTTACGATCACTTCATAAATGCCGTGCCGATCTGAGCGCGCTTCAAAACCCACACTCGAATTTAAGTCCGAATTTACACTCCATTGACACACACACACACACACACACACACACACACACACACACACACACAGACACACGCATGCGCACACAAAGTTAGACTATGGAGATAAGAGGTTTCAGCCCGAGAGCAAAGATATAATTATGTGTATGCCCCCTTATTCTCTCTTGCCATCCATTAGATGAGGCCACACATAAAGTACGTATATCTGACTGGCTGCCAGAGCGGAGAGTACCTCCAGTATACTGTGAGTAAATGAAGGCACTGGCATGGATCAGAGGACACATCTTCATGCTCGAGCAGACGCATTTAAAATGCCACCAAAAAAGCAGAAAAAAACACTGTCCGTCCCCAGATTCTAGCCCTCAGTCAAATGACATCAAGTGCTCACTTACAGGTCCCTGAACGAACCAACGAACGGCCACAGTATGGAGCTAAAAACCCAGCCAGCGGGCAGCGCAGGAAGCAATCAAAGAGATAAGCATCCCATTTAGTTTCAGTGAGGGGAGGGAGGGGGGAGAAAATGAAGTGAGTCCACACAGAAAAATATCTGATGTCTTTTCTTTCTTTTTCTTTTTTTTTGCATTATCATGCTGCGCAGTAGGTTTCATCTGCCAGAGGGTAAATAGGTCAATGATGAGGCTATGTAAACCATTCCACTTTACCCCTCAGAGAAGGCAAAATGGAAGTTGGTTGGGGTCGGTGTGGTGACGGTATAGGATTAGTGGTGGGTTGCGAGGGGTGGTGGAGGGGGGAGAGAGAGAGAGAGAGAGAGAGAGAGAGAGAAAGGAGAGGGAGAGAGAGAGGGGGCAAGGATGGACTATAAGCCCAGTGATTGGTTGTGACAGATATCAACATCCTGTGGCTAGTGAGAGGACACGGTCACACAGCCAGCCAGCGCGGCTGAGTCCCTGGTAATGGCTGATGATGACAGTAAGCAGGTAAAATGAGTCATAGAGGGAGAGAGGGACATAGGGAGAGAGAGAGAGAGAGAGACGGAGGGAGAGAGACGGAGGGAGAGAGAGAGGGAGGGAGAGAGCACAGTGTCCACAGGAGCACGTACAGCAGAGAAAGAGAACACAGTGAAATCTCAAGGGTTCATTCATTTAAATCTGAGAGTGGTACAACCAAATGGAACCTCAGTTTTGGTTCAATTTGTGCACTCTCTCAGAGTTACAAAATGGTCTGGATGAATCAACACTGGTGTATGTACTGTGTAGGGAGGCGGCTACTGAGGGGGAAGCTTGTCAAACATGCTGTAATAATCGCAGTTCTGCCGCCAAACACGTAGAGCATGAGAATTTTCAAAAACACAAAAAGTTCAAATATGTAAAGGAAATGCTCAGGGGTCTTACCTGAGTTGAGTGAGACTGTGTCTTTCTCCCATGATATGACAGTGACGTAGGCCTCCACGGAGGAGGGGATAATGCACTTGAAGACCGCCACATTGCCTCGCATGGCCTTCTGGTCAGCCACGCGCACTGTGTAGGGTTCTCGAGACACTGCCAAGGGCAAACCAGGAAGGAGAGAAAACTGACATTGCAAGCATTGCAAAAACCTAAATCTAAGCCCACAACTCGACAACATTTTGTTAAACAAATTAGATATTTTTTTATGTATGATGACGATACTATTGGTAAATATGATGATATATCGTATAGTATGTGATATATAATAATACATTATCATTTAGTAGTTAATGTATGTTTTGTTGAACAAATTTGATCTGCAAAGTAACTACTAACTAAACCTATCAAATAATTGTAGTGGAGTAAAAACTGGAGTCAAGCACGTTATTAAAAAAAATATATATATATTAAAAAAATATATATATACTGTATCATCAAATCAATGAACCAGTTAAGCCCCATTGTATCACCTCTGTCAGGTGGAACCCTCATATGTTCAAATTCAAGTTTCATCGAAAAGTTAATCTGCTACTTTTGATACTTTTGTGTAATGTTGAAATACTTTCATATGATCAAGTAGGGTGTATGTTTTATTGATTGTATGATCATGTAGGGTGTTTATTTATGGTGTTTATTTATGAAAAAGAAAAAAAAACACAAAACACAAAAAGTTTGAATATATAAGAAGTTTCTGCCCGACAGCCACAAATGACATTTTTGCAATGGATTAAATTGATTGGTCTGTTTCACCCCTCTACTGAATGCTCCAGCGGTTACTAACCTGCCTTGATGTGCACATCCTGGCTACTAGACTACTACTGAATGCTCCAGCGGTTACTAACCTGCCTTGATGTGCACATCCTGGCTACTAGACTACTACTGAATGCTCCAACGGTTACTAACCTGCCTTGATGTGCACATCCTGGCTACTACACTACTACTGAATGCTCCAACGGTTACTAACCTGCCTTGATGTGCACATCCTGGCTACTAGACTACTACTGAATGCTCCAACGGTTACTAACCTGCCTTGATGTGCACATCCTGGCTACTAGACTACTACTGAATGCTCCAACGGTTACTAACCTGCCTTGATGTGCACATCCTGGCTGCGGATCTTTCCTGTGGGGTTCTCGGCAGTGCAGTAGTAGGTGTTGTCGTGGATCAGCTTGCTGAAGCTGGAGGGCAGGAAGTTGAAGATCTGCAGCGTGCCATTGGGGTGGACGTGGCGGATGCCCGGCACGTCGTAGATCTCCTCGCCCGTCGCCAGGTACCAGCGCAGCGAGGCGGGCGGCGCGCCCGCGGCCGGACAGGGCACCGAGGTCCCTGTGGTGCTGGCGAACACTACCTCTTGCAGAGATGCATTGACGAAGTACAGGCTGGAATGTAGGTCTTCACTAAAAACTGCACAAGGGAGGAGAGAGAAGTAGAGGTGGTCACCGTCATGACATTGGATGATGACAAATTGGCAATGGGCTCTATTCAGCACAGCAGCCATTTTGGAAATAACTCTTCCTACTTCCGAGCCTCGTCCAAATTCCTTCACTGGTGTTACCAATGTTACTATTTAAGGCTCTGTTCCATTCTGGTCAAACAGAGTGGAGGTGCTGCTATTGTGCATGTTGGCTCACTGGAAACACTCTGCTACACCGGGGGGTCTCAAAGCTATCTATTCTACGTCCGAGCATAGACATGGTAACACCCCGTCTGCCTCTGATTGGCCTACCGACACTGCCAGCCTTACCAGACTTTCCTCCGAGGTGGATTATGCTGGATAGTCTGTCGCGAGGTTTCTCCGCGGTGGGAAATAAATAAATAAATAATACAAGTACGATAATACAAGGAATGACAGCTTGGCACGCACGACAGTAACTTTTATGTTTGGTAGAAGAGGCAAACTAATATATTGTTTATGCTGTTTATTTTACATGTGTACACTGTAGCGTACAGTGTATACTTGAAACATTATTGTACTGTAAAAAGGTCTCTTTTCCCTTGATCTTTATCTTTTTTAGTATAATAGTATTAGTTTACTATAATTAGATTAATACACAATAATCAACACTAACACTTTAATTTAGAACACACCCAAATCAAATCATACAAATACGTGTTCAATCAATCATTCAATCAAAACAAACGGCATAAACAATATTAGTTTTCCTCTTCTACAAAAATAAAAGTTACAAGCTGTCATTATCTTGTACGTATTATTTCCCACCACAGAGTAACCTCACGTCTCGGAGGACAGTCTGGTGGGACCATTGGGGCAAGACGGGCAGTGTCGGTAGGCCAATCACAGGCAGGCGGGGCGTTACCATGTCTATGCTCGGACATAGAATAGATATACGCGGTCTCAAAGTGTCTTTATAAGTTCCAAATGGCCCTGTAACCCATACGGGTGTGTAACTGGCTAACCCAGTTATGGGGGTCCTTGAGGTTAAAAAGAGGCCCGGAAGTAGGAGTTACTTTCTAAATGAAATGGCTGCTGTGCTGCCTGTATACTGTACAAGTGGTACATAGAGCCTATTGTCGTACAAATTATTGCAATTAATGATTTACAGATCATAAACTTCCAAAGTTTCAGAGACCTTGCCATCGGCATTTCAGTTAAACATCTGAATTTTCCAGCAGACAATGGGGGGGATTTGGCGAATGTGAAACGGTATCAGGTGTAAATTGGCCTCTTTTTCACACTAAATCAGGCAAAACAAAGGGGGGGGTATTGAATATTGGAACAGAATTAATTTCTGATTGACTTTTAGGCTTTGTAAACAAATATTGGGTATGACATCAATGTTGCAAACGTTTAACAATTTTTGAAAATGTATAAAAAAAAAGAGTTTTTGAAATATTTAGCCACCCAAAACGGAGACGCCAGGTAAAAAGAGCACAATTATTGTGTATTTTTTTCTCCATATTTTAACTTTTTCATAAATCAATGCAATCAATCATACTGCTGCTGTACAGCATCACACAAAAGGATAAAAAGAGCTAAAGTAGCAGATTTACAAGCTCAGTTTTTTTTATGGTGTGAGTTGATCAAATACAGGAATGCAACACAGAAAAGAAAAGAAATGTTTTGCAGATAAAGGATTCGTTACCAAAACAAATGCAAGTCTGCAGTTTGAAAAAGGCAAGAAGTTGACACATTAACAGACTGGCTAGGTCTTTTTAAGGTATTTTAGAAATGATTTTCAGGTCATGAAGGTTATACTACAGTCTATAGTGATGCTGAGTTTATCTTAAAAATAATTTAGCAATAAGAACTCTTCATGTGTGCTCCCCTCCATGGGAGCACAGCAACATTAAATCAACATAAAGGGTCATCAATTATGAAATAAGGTCAGTTGCCTTGCAGAAAAAAAGCCTTGATTATGCTCCAATGCTTTGATTGGAGTGAGCATCACACGGTTACAGAGAATGATGTTAAATGCATCTGTGTGCGGGAGCACTCTCCAGAGGGATGGCGGGTGAGACATGACAACGTGGGACCAATTAGCTCCGGCAGGCTCACTAGTAATTGCTACCTACGCGTTTGATTTCTGAGTGATGCGGCCAGAGGATGATGGTCTTGTGGCTACACGCACAGTACAGTACAGCACGGCTCACCGTCTCAGCCATTCGTGTGTGTGTGTGTGTGTGTGTGTGGGGTAGTATAGTATACTGTATTGTGTTTATGCGTCACTTATATTTTGGATATTTTATATTTTTGTTTCCAAAGTTTTGATTCCCCAGTGGTCTAATAGGTCGCCAGCAACATGAGAAACAGCACTGTTATAAAATAGCACAAGCTTATAGATGACAAATCTTGTGTTATTGGGCGGGGGGTTAAGAAGCAACGTGTTGCATGCAGCTCTCCGTAGGCTTATTGGGCGGGGGGTTAAGAAGCAACGTGTTGCATGCAGCTCTCCGTAGGCTTATTGGGCGGGGGGTTAAGAAGCAACGTGTTGCATGCAGCTCTCCGTAGGCTTCTGAAGGACACAGAGGCTTTGCCGTATAGATGTCTTACGCCCGATTCATCTTACATCTTATTATGGAAAAATATTATTATCCAGTCAGGGTGAAGTGTTGACAATAAAGAATTCAAGCATAAAAGAAAAACCCAATCTGTCAATGTGGCAACCCTGGTCATTGCCGTGTTGACAATGTAGCTTAGCACACAACCGCTAGGAGGATGTAGCAGCCTGCTGGCGTCATGTTTAAAAGTATTTTGCGCAATTTATGTCCCCGAATGTATGGATATGGACTTATGGCTCCATCACTGCCTCTTTCTTTAGTAGAAGTAGAAATTTAACGTGTTGCTGAGTGTTTACCGTCCGCGCGCGCGCGCACACACACACACCGCCTCCTGGCCTGAGGGGGTTGGAAAAATCCCGGTCACTGTGAAGGCCGTAGTACTGTAAATATGACATGAATATGAATGCAAAGTAGTGGTCCATGTGTGGACAGTAGGCATGCCGCGGTTTACCGAATTTCGGTAATACCGCAGGAACAGCCACGGTGTTGATACCGTGAGATTTCCGAGCATACGGTATTTTAATACAGCGTCGGTGGGCAGCGCATGCTGCGCATATGCAAAGCAACTCCACTCGCACACTAAGGCAAAACATTTATTTTCACCACACAGCTGAGCTGCAGTAGATTGAAAAGTTGCTTCCTACCTTTGAGTTAGTGTTGCTGAAAGACACCCAGATCCAATTGTATATTCCATATTTCCATATGTACTATAAGAGTGAACTAGTGTCAACAAACACGGAGGCACACAGTGACAGTTGTGAGCATGCGCAGATTGCACTACCAGCTGCTACAGCACAGGGTACGCCATTAAAACGGCCATTAGGGGGAGCCATAGTACAGTGAAATACAGTGGGGAATATCTATTGATTCATTTATTGAATACTTTATTGGCAGAAATGTAATCAGTATAGGGTACAAATACAAAGGGATCACTGAAAGAAGTCCTTGCTGTCTTGTTTCCATTCGGTCCTGGGCCAGGGACGAATGGAACAAGACAGCAAGGACTTCTTTCAGTGATCCCTTTGTATTTGTACCCTATTTCAATCAATTCATAATCATGAATAAGATGAATAAGATATGTAGGCCTGCAGGTTGGGGAACAAAGAAGGGCTTATAAGGAGGTGGGGGTAGTAGTCTAGACATAGGTGGGGGGGGGGGGGTTATATAAATACCGTGGAATACCGAGGTATAGATTATCAATACCGGCACCGTACTGTACTGTAAAATCTCATACCGTGGCATGCCTAGTGGACAGGCTAGCTGTCGCTGCTGTGCATGGTGAGATGTGTGCAAACCGTGTAGTTTAGCAGGAGAAGACGACCAAAGGATGCAACACGCACACACACAGTCAGCGGCGCCAAATTGTATAGGGCACATTTTGTTGTGTTGCGGCGGTAGCTAGAGGAAGCATGCCAGTGGGGTAACGGTGAGAACGGTGGCCTGTGATGCAAGTGTCGCTAAGGGACGGAGGTGCGAGGTTAATTCACTAATAAATTCATTATTAATCATTAATGTGTCAAATGGGAAAAAGTCAAAAAGGGCTCCGTTAAGACCTCCATATAATTATGGTCCATGCATGTGTGAAAAGTGGGAGTGATTCGTGCAGTTAATGATGAAAACGCGCTGTCAGTGACATTCATACATTGTTAGAATTGATAGATGAGCTACTTTCTGTCAAGAAATTCTCTGAAGGTGATTATTTTTCTAAGTGTTGGAGTTTGGAAGCACTCGTTTTTATTAACGGGTCACGCTGCTGCCTCATGCATTATGTGCAAATGAGAAACAGGTGGTACGCAGGACCGTCGGCGTTCAGTGACTTCGACGAGTGCTTCCAAACTCCAACACTTAGAAAAAGAATCACCTGCAGAGAATATCTTGACAGAAAGTAGTGTCTACAACATGTCTACGGTGGATTTTTATGAAACAAAAGCTTGGCAGATTGAAAGAGAATAATTCAAGCTTGTAGTAGATCACAAAAGCAAATTGGAGTGCAACTCTAGATTCATCCCAAAATAAAAAAATCTAGAGTTGCAAATTGCGGCTATATTGTAGATAATGTATAATAAGTGCAGGTATAATTGACCTTGAGACTGACCTTTTTTGTCACACTTTAGGCCCTGATCCTAGTGACTCTGCTCCCATGTGCCTTCCACATGGGTTGTGTTCAATAGTCATAGGTAAATATCATAATTTTGTTTGTATACAATCTGTTTTGTACTGTGTATTAATGTCTGATTTGATTATTTTGTTGAATATACATCTTGGGGGAAATCCTTGTCGCAGTCCATTTATTGTCACCTTTGTATTGAGAATCTGTTGTGTTTTAGGTTGATGTGAACATTTAAATGGTCTGAGTGAATTAACGCTCTTAAATCAAAATCCAGGCCACACTAGATTAGTACTATTTCTAGATGCATTTGATGTATTACCGTGTGTTGTCCTTGCTTAGTCGCTCTGGATTAATAGTCTCTGCTAAATGCCTAAATTGTAACATTTCTATTATAGGTGCCACGCATTGAAAATAGCAGACCTATGAGCTTGTGGGTCTGCTATTTTAAACGTGTGACACCGTCACGCAACAGCATCAACTCGGGCTGCAGTGTCACCAGGCCACCGGCAGCCGGGCTGCGTCATGGGACCCTCCCCAGGGGAGAAAACATTTTAGCACTTCATAAATTCCTAACAAGGTTTCAGATCGCAACCGTTTCCAGCCCTTTTCTCTGCTTGAGCAGTTTCAAAAGCCTAATGTGTACTGCATGTACGCTGTTGTGACTTTCTGCAAGAGACCGCGCGATGAGGCATAACCTACCAATACGAAGCACGTTAACATTCATACGAACAATATAACACTCAGGTATAAAATTCACAATTTAGATATTTAGGAGACGCTCTTATCCAGAGCGACTTCAAATAATAATCACATACATAGAATGCAGACAGACAGTGTAGTGCTTTGTGAAACTACGATAAAAGGTATACCATAAACCTAGCATCTGTCTAAACAATCTAAATAACAATCTGTACATTGAAACTACAGTATAGGGTACCAGGTAAACAATGAGGATTGGGGCTTGGCACATTTTTTGCCCCCCCCCCCCTCAGTGATTGCCCAACGCACAGTGCGTACATGTGTGTAATATGCCTACCAGCGGTAGAGGTCTTGGTGGACATGCATGGGGCCTTAAGTGCTATATGGGGTGAGGTGGAGTCTGAAGACATAGTCTGAAGGTGTCATTTGATATTAGGAGAGGAGAAAATCATTCTTTGTTTACCTGGCCTGCCTGTCCCTGTTTTTCTGTTTGTCTGTCTAAGCATTCATCAATCCAGTGTCTCGGTCAATCTGTCAATCGGTCAATTTGATCAGAGCTGGTATGGGCAGCGAGGTTGTGAGGACAGGAGATGCTCCGTGTCTGTTAGTGCCTTAATGAGCAGCAGCGTAGCGGCGCTTGTTCACATTAACTCTAATTCACACTTGGTCATGAGAGGAAAATAAATTATTTCTGGGCAGGCGACACACAGCGCTGTATGTGGAAGCGTGAATTAGGCTACAGACGAGACCGAACCTTGCCCAGATGACAGCTAGCTCTCTGGTCACATACTGTACACACCAGACACCACGGGAATGACTCATAGTGCCTGCATGTGGTTGCTGTCGGGCAGAAACCTCTTATCTCAATATTTAAACTTGTTTTTTCATAAATTAACGCCCTACTTGATCATGCTACAGCGTCACACAAAAGCCTCAAAAGTAGCCAATCCACAGTATATCTGTTACTTTTGCTATATTTTAATCCTGATAAGTAACAGTTTTGGACATATGAGGTTTCCACACGACAGACGATGTAAACCACACAGAACAGTGAAAGCAATAGGCTTTTTTGCATGGGTTTTAAATCCTCTTAGCAGCATTGAATTGTACTTTCCTGTGCTTTTTTCTGCAAACTGTTAATACAGTAGTAGCCTAATCAATCAATCACACACACACACACACACACACACACACACACACACACACACACACACACACACACACACACACACACACACACACACACACACACACACACACACACAGGGGAATCCTGAGATAAAAACGTCTGACATCAGGGGCCTCCCATTAGACCCAGCCATTTAGGGATAAATGCAAATCTGCTGCTCCCATTCCACCTCTCTGCCATCCTACTGTTCATTACAGGTGATTTATAGTTAGCGGTGTGCCTGTGTCACACATTGAAAAGAACTGATCTACAAGGTAGCCAAATGCATCTCACGGTTTCATTACACCAGCGTCACCAGAGCAGTGGTTCTCAAACTTTTGTGTCATGATCCCCAAATTTTGGCCGCGGACCCCCCATCTAAAAATGTTTGGTGCCAGGGACCCCCAGAAGAGAATATTTGTGTAAATAATAATAATAATAATCCTAACATTTTCAATATAACTATAAAAATAGCAGATAATTTTGAATAGCCAATATATCATATCAATGGATAAAGTGGTTATGTATTTTGCTGGGGACCCCCTGGAACTTTCTGCTTTCTTTCGTTTTAGGGATTTTAGCATTGGCTAAATACATCTTATTTTTTTAAACAAAATATTATGGCGATTTCTTTACTATTATTTACTATAATCCTACTAGAACCCATGGAAATTACATCTGGCCACAGAAGATCACAGGATCTACTGAATGTGAAGGTATGGTACTAGGGGGTTATACTGTGTGTCAGTTTGTTACCTCCCCCTCCACATTCAATAGATCCTGTGACCTTTTGTAGCCAGATGTAATTTATTTCATGATGTGTGTCATACTGTTTAATATTTTCTGATACAGTAAATCTTATTCATCTGACAGCAGACTAAAAAAAATCTTAGTCTTGAGAAATGTTTGCTAAAGGATCATTCATTCAATAGCATGCATACAGTACATTCACTCGTTACAAAGGAAAGCAATATAATACAATAAACGTTGTGCAGGTGTGAGTTCCTTTTAACCACATGAACTATACAGTAGCTTACTAGCTTCTCTCTGTCCTTGGGCGAAAAGCAGATCTACATTATAAGCTCAAAACATGTTGTGTTGAGCTTTTAGAAAAACCATTTGGAGTTGAGGGAAAAAATTAGCCCTGGGGGACACCGGGAAACTATATTATGATTTCTGTGAGAAATATGTACATATGTACATACACAATTCATATATTGTTGCCGTCAGGCAAAAACCTCTCATCTACATATTTTAACTTTTTGTGTTTTTTCGTAAAAGAATGTCCTAACTGATCACACATAAAGCTTCAAAAGTAGCAGCTCAAAACTCAAAACGCGGCTTGTTTTGATTTTGATTGATTGATTGATTTTGACATTTTTAAATTTAAATCCTGAAAAGTAACTGTTTCCACCTGACAGACGATATCAGTGATTAATAATAATAATAATACATTAATTAATGGTATACTATATGTCAACAGTTAGCTATATAATATACGTATTATGCAATCAGTGTTTGCATTTGGGTTAGGGTCAGTCACTTTCAATTCACTTAACTTCTAGATGTAAAATGGCAGTGATCCAGATTTTCAAGTGGTAAATCCAGTCGTAAAGGATGGATATTGAGAAATCCCAGTTGAACCGCCAGATGAAATGAAAAGTGAAATAACCCCCATCACTGATGTGAACATTTACAGCAATACTTTCAGTGTGCTGGCCTCTCAACTTTACAACTCACTGCAGACTATGAATGCTACATAGGAAGGCTGTTTCATCATAACTTGGCATTTATCGCTGGAATGGGAAGAAGGGCTTTGCAGAAAAACAGACTTTGAATGAAGTGGATTCTGTGAAAAGTGTGTATATAGTTGCTGTCAGGCAGAAACCTCTTATATCTCCATATTCTAACTTGTGTTTTTTTTCATAAAGTAACACCCCACTTCCAACCATATTACAGTCACACAAAAAAAATCAAAAGATCAGATCTACAATCTGGAAAGGTGGGCCAAAGCGACGCGCTTGTAGATCTGCTAGTTTAGCTAGTATTGTTTTATTTGAAACCTGAAAAGTAGTGCATTTTAACAGCGGGAGAACAACGGCGAGCGACACATGAATTTCATTGGCTATCGCCTAATCTGCCTATTTTCAGGCAACGTTCCTCCATCCACTTTTCGACTATCGCCTGTTCACCTGCTATCGCTGCCGTTCGCCGGTAGTTGCCGGGTCTCATAGGCAAATAATGCACTTCCGGAAAGTTCGTCTGGCTGTCGCCCGCTGTTCATTACAGTTCAGTTTTGGACATTTTCCATCCAACAGAGACGATATGCTAGTACTATGGGGTTCCTTTAAGATGTTGGTTTTGTGGTTGTTGATTTTGGACATTATTATGCTGGGTCTTTTCAAATGGAATTGGTTATTGTGCTATATATGTGTTACGTTGGAGTGTGGCAAGCGGCAGGGGCAGCGAAAATAATACATCAAAAGCCATATTAAATTCCAATTCTTTCTCTTCCCCAGCTGGTGCAGGGAATATCAATGTTCCCTGTGTTCTGTTGATAATACAGAGCAGAGCTATGGGTGGGGTGGGGTCAGTGGTGGGAAAAGTACTCCCATGTTTTATTTAAGTTAAAAGTGTCAATACTGCCATATAGAAATACTCTAGTTACAATTAAGTCCAGTATTAAAAAAGTACTCATTATGCAGAATGTCCCGTTTTAAGTTTTAAAATGTATAAAAATATTTTGAAAATAGCTGATCTACAAGCTCACAATGTGTCACATCGCGACGCATTTGGGGGCGGCGGTTTTGCACAAAAAAACACTCCTTGGGATAAAAACAGTCATAGCCGTCATCAAAGTGATGAGGTCAGCACATTTGCACATTTTTAAAAGCCTGTTCAGTTGAATACTTCAATACCGTAGTTTAACTCAAGCAGAAATGTGACAGAGCAACTTTCACTTGTAGTGGAGTAATATTTGATCAGGAGTACCAAAACTTTCACTCAAGTCTTGGAGTTGAGTACTTCCTCCACTGATATTCATTCATGGTTATATGTGGATCAAGGAAAAGAACAATAAAGCATGCACATCCACTCACAAAAAAACATGAACATGAAGTAACAAAGGAAAGAAAGTAACAATAGGATATCTGCACACTGATAGGATATCTGCACACTGATTTCGATACTCCCACAGTGAAATGTATGAATGAATACATTTCACTGAGGTAGCATGGAGAAAAGCCTGTGATTATCCATTCTCTTGTTCTACAATTGTTTTGTTTTATTTTATCAGGCACCTGTTGACATTTCGGTTGTGTGAATTATCTTGGACTGCATATGATCAAAATCATGTGTTACGTTACATTCAAGAAAATAGTGTTTGTTTCATATTTGAGTTTGAAATATGGTGGTGATCATTTGAGAACTTCCAGACCCACATGAACACGCCCATGATGCCGGCCCGGTTCTGGCGAGCTTCCCGTGTCCGAAACGGTTGAGAAATGACAGTGTGGGGGTTCCTGGGGGGTCCCCGGAACATCCAGACCCCCAGGAACGGGCCCAGGGGGCCGGGTCGGTTCCGGTGAGCCACCCTGTGTCCGAAACAGTTGAGAAATGACAGAGTTACAGAGGGGGTCCCTGTACTGTACTGTACTGTACTGTACTGTCACACCAGAAACCATCATACAGTTAATATGTGTGTGTGTGTGTGTGTGTGTGTGTGTGTGTGTGTGTGTGTGTGTGTGTGTGTGTGTGTGTGTGTGTGTGTGTGTGTGTGTTAGGCTGCGCAACAGTGACACTTGGTTGTGACAAACAACCTATTTTCGTGCTCGGACAGATATTTCCGTGCTCGGACAGACCCAGCCAGCTAGCCAGCCAGCCACGGACAGACCCAGAGACACACAAAGCTCCGTAATGAAGTGGTTGCACCACTTAAAAAACCATTATCTGGCATGTAGACGCTATGGTGATGTGATGTCTAACATCAAGACAGGGTGAGATAAAGAAAACTGAAACTATTGTGTAACCCAGACAGACATCTACACACCTGTTCCCAATTCAATGTAATTCATAATTAAATCTACAGTTCGCACCTTTGACAAAAAAATAATCAGGAAAGTCTACAGAAAAATGAATAACTCCCAGACATCAAAGTCTCCAGTAAAATGTAAATGAAAGTACTTAGTTAATTTCATACTAAATTGAATGCTGGGGGAAAAAAATGCTACAACAGCATCTGAGCTGCAGAGAAGCAGATCAAAGGAAGATGTGGATACTTGAAAAGCCTCCTATTCCGTGCAGCATTGGCCAAATTGGATTAGGATTTATGTTGCTGCAGTTTTCACATTCGTCTATTTGAGATATGAAAATCACACCCGTGTGAAGTAAGTGGTGCAACTCCGTGTGCGGGTCCCGGGGGTCCGCGGAACTTCCAGACCCGCAGGAACACGGCCAGGGTGCCGGGCCGGTTCCGGCGAGCCGCCCCACGTCCGAAACGGTCGAGAAATGACAGAGTTACCGTGTGGGGGTCCCCGGGGGGGTCCTCGGAACATCCAGACCCCCAGGAACACGCCCAGGGGGCCGGGTCGGTTCCGGAAACGGTTGAGAAATGACAGAGTTACCATGTGGGGGTCCCCAGGGGGTCCCTGTACTGTACTGTACTGTACTGTACTGTACTGTACTGTACTGATACACCTGAAATCATATGCAGTTATGTGTGTTAGGCTGCACAACAGTGAGACTTGGTTTTGAAAACCAACCAAATGCTATTTTCGTGCTCAGACACAGGTAGCCAGCCAGCCAGGCAGGCACACACAAAGCTACTTAATGAAGTGGTTGCACCAAAAATGTGTGAAAGCAACTCAATTTAGACTTAACATTTTAAACTAAAATCTTTACTTCTGGGTGTCTCTGGAACAAAATATTTTGAGTTGGGGGTACGTGGCCAAATATGTATGATTCTGGGGGTTCCTGACATGAAAGAGAAAAAGTTAGAGAAAAGTTTTCAGAAAACTGTTTAGGATTTAGAAGACAAAAAAAAACCTACCAAAAAAGTGAAATGCAGACCTGTCAAGGGTACCATACTAGTGTACGTATCAGTACCCTAGCCTTTGTCCCCCTAGCTGACGGTAAGCTCACACAAGTCAGACCATAAATGAAGTCTCAGGTATACGCTTGTCCTCAAAGACCTCACAAAGACCTCCGTGTCACGCCCCAACAACCAGCCTCAAGGCCAAACCACTTACTACATTACCCGAGAGGAAACCAGTAATTGGCAAAATCTTTCATGAGCTGAACCGTAAAGGCGAAATAAATGACACTGTTCAATAATGCATTATATGCATCTATAATTGACTATGATTTTTTTTTAAAGAAAATCTCTAGGGAGAAGAAGGGGACGGGAGGTTGTTTTCGCTCTAATCTGTCATCTCTTTTTCTTGCTGGAATGAGAAAAGGATGGCTGTGTTTCTTTGAGGTACTATACTACTTCATCTAATATGTTATGTTCTATATCTACCGGTAAATGTTTTTTAGGCTTTGATAAGGGAAGTTTGTGCATTTAGTTGGTGTTGGGTAGAAACCTTGTATCTCGTATCTTGTAGGCTATCTAGTAAAGCCTGCCATGTCTGTCTGTCTGTCTGTCTGCCTGCCTGCTATATATATATATATATACCGTATATATATATATATATATATATATATATATATATAGTGTCTCCGATCATTATGATATGCCCAGAATAGGGTCAGGCGGTTAACCTTGTCCAAGTTTCTCTGTCTGGAGATGGAACATTTGACAACTGATCTGAAAGTACATACTGTATTTCTTCACATACTGTAGATGTTATTTCTATTCTATATTTAGCTTCTTGGATAACAAATCGTCACCTTTCATCCGCAATGTGACCTTATGTTTCATACTGAACATTGTGTCTCATTACAATTATGTTACATAACTGTAAGCTACATAAGTGCACAATACATATATGGACACGTGTCATATCAAATGATAACTGACTGCACAGTACCTATACGTAGGTAAAAAGAAGTAGCTCCTGCCATATAAATTGGCGTTAAGACACAAGAGCAAGAGCATTTGTAATCTGTCAGTCAATATTAGATTTTTAGCGCTGGGCTATAAAAATAGCAGATATACAAGCTCACAGCGTGTCACTTTGTGCCACGCTGCGAGCTTCTACATCTGCTATTTGTGACGCATTCGTAGAATCTGCCTCAGGTGTTAATGGGTTTTATCGTTTTTTAATAATGCTATATCTACAGACCGATGATCAATTTAATCCCAAACACAAATCAATGAATCAGCCGAGCTAATGTTCTCAATCTACAATGCAACGTGAGAAACTGCAGCGATAGTTTTTGCCACGGTGCTGCATGCTGCTACGATCCCTCACACACAGTAGAGTTGATCAGCTGACAGAGGTGGGTAACCAACCATGACAGAGCGCTTTGAGAGCTACTGGGCCGCTTCATTTAAGCAAACGTGCAATCAATGCTGATGGGAGCAGAGCTCAGGTAAATAGATGAACGCACACTAGCACTTCCTCTCTGCCTTCCTTGCTATGCACCAAGAAGACCAACTTGCCCCTAATCACTTACACAGGATCAGCTTCCTCGTGTCTGAAGCTAACCTTAACCATTAGCAGGGAAATGAGCCATCTGACCCTGGATCAGCTGTTTAGTCCACACCTTGCTGTCCTTGTAGTTTTTCTGTGAGGAGTTAAAAGTCATGCAGTGCTTGGTTAAGATTTTTCCCTCCTTGGGTCTGGTTTGCATTCTAAGGCCCAAGGATCCAGTGCTACTGTACCCAGGCAACTGCTGACAACACACAAACCCAAACAGAGAGCTCACAGATGCAATTTCTTCTTTGACTTGGTCTGGGGTTTTCTTTTTTTTCTCTCTCTCTCTCTCTTTAAAGGCCTATTCTGATGCAGTGGACGGGGCGACACGATAGAACGAACAAGAAAAGAGGGAAACGAGAGATCGATTCAGGTTCCTATATTTTACAGGGCACCCGTGTTGCATCTGGAGAGCGAGCGAGGCCATTGTCTGAGTTGTCATCGCATGGCAAGCAACTTGAGGACTCCACACAGCATGGCGGCAGTGGTGGCACCGGGTGCCTCGCGGTGACAGTGTGACAGCATGAATCCTGGGTAATTAAAGAAACTCGCTGCTCCGCGCCCCGAGGGCACAGGCTTGCATGGGACCCAGAGTTTATACCTGGCTTGTTCCAGTTACACACACATATACATACACGCACGCACGCACGCACACACGCACGCAAAACAAATCCTCATCCTGTTCCATTTCTTTATACACTGTTGGTACTACTGTGCAATCTATGCTCCCAAATAATACATTGCTAGTGTCCGAATTTCTAAAGAAATTCTACAGCGGCTGTTCTCAAAAGATTTACTGGATCACTGTTCTGTATACATATAGCATACACAGAAGAAATACAAGCTCAAACTAAGACCTTGCATGATAGTGATTGGATAAACCCCCCCATATCATAGGTTGCTGTAGGCCCAGGGTATAGGTTTGTGGGGGTTTTGGGGGGGGGCATACCATAGCCAATCAGCATGTGAGTCATGTCAATGTCAATCATGTAATGTTGTAAAACAAAACAAAGCATGAATGACATGAACAATATAAATGAGTATGAAGTTACAATAATGACAAACAAAAAAAGAAAAAGCCACCAGGGGGGCACAAATATACACTTCTATAAAAACAGGAAATCATCATATAAAGAAAGTAAAAAAGGAAGAACAAGTACAGTATGGGGGGGACTCAGACTTTATTTACGGGGGCCAGTGTGATTGTCTGTAGGTGCTCTTTGAGAGTGTTTTTTTTTAATAAATTATTTTATCCCACGATTTTGTAACCCATTTTTCACCCGTGTCAATTATCTAATGTGATCCTGGGTTCTACACACCCTCCGCCAACCTAGTCCCCATATATATTTGAGAGCGGTTTTGAAGGAGTCAAGGGATTCACACGTCTTAACACCTTTATTGCTTTAATTCATATAATAACATGTTATTACGTTGACGTTTATGGTCTTTATAAAATCCGCTTGAAAATAGTCCCATGATTTGTTATTGAGCCGACACATGAGCCACTTCCGCGATCCGACTCACAGACAAAGAGAAAAGCGGGCTAAGATCGTCCATACTCCCTCGTTCACTTTGCATTGTACTCATTTTCCTAGAAGCCCTTGCAAGCCGGCGGTTGGTTGATTTACGGTTACGTCATCATAAAGCGTTGGTCTCGTCACCAGGTCCGCGACAAAGCCGCTATTTCTTTTAAGTTATTAAAAAACGGCGAATTAAACAGCGTATTACGCAGGGAGAAATAATGGAATAAAATGCGGGTTTAGTGGGTTATGTAGTCTCCTGTGCAAATCTAGCAGTAATCTCAGGGAGGGTAGTTAAAGAAAGAGACAACTATCTAGCATGACCTGGTACTGTAGGCACTAGGCACGGCAGCCTAGTGTGAGTAAGCATTCCCCTACGATCTGATCTGATCTGCCCAGAGGCAATACACCATGCACAGGAGTTAAATGACTGTCTCACAATTTGCTCTCATGAATATTAAGCGGGGGGCTGTGACAGTAGAAAGACCTCACTGTCTGCAAGTGGCTGATGCACACCGACAGATCCAAGCCTCTGATGTCTAACAGGGGCGGGCGGGCGTTAGCACGCCCCCCCTCTCCATAGCCAACTCTCCCCCTGCAACCCCCCCCTGGTCTATTTTCATGTCTTAAGTGGGCCAGTGAGGCTGTCTGTCTCATTAAGGGAAGGGAGTGAGACGCTAGACTTGTTTCTCAGTTGGGTAAAGCGGAGTGGCAGCTAAACGTTGATGTCTAAATTATGCTGCGGCTTGCTTGCTGCTGATGAGTGCAGGAAAGTGGATCTGATGAGAGGGATAATCCTGTAACAAACTATAGCGGCTCCCTCTGCTGCCGTTAACGATGAATAAAAAAAAGCTACCGGGGAGAAATCTATTACTGTGTGTGTGTGTGTGTGTGTGTGTGTGTGTGTGTGTGTGTGTGTGTGTGTGTGTGTGTGTGCGCGTGCATCAGTAACTGACTGTGACGGCCAGGGGAAAATGATATAGATATATTAAAAGGAAGCAAAAACACACAATATTAATTTCATGCAATACAACAGTTTGTTGTATTGGGTTTCATCCCACAATGCTGCTGTTATACAGTACTACAGTATGCTTACAACGCTGGTTCTCAACATGGGAACCGCGGATCACACAGGGTCCAAATGGACCCTTGCAGGGTCTACAACTCTGAAAGCAATCTGAGAACTGTGTGTGCACAGTTTCACCGCAATTATTAGATTACTTTTTTCATTTCTTTTTAATAATTACTTTGGATGAAAAGCATCAGGGAAAGAACAAGGCTCCATAAAACAATCTAAAAATAATTATTAAAAATAAAATTAAAGTAATTAAAAAACACGAGCACCTCACGTATTAGGAGGGCGGTCACCAGAAAGAAAGTGAATCTGACATGGTTAAAATAGAGTACAATGGGTTTGTATAGCAGCTAAAATGAATGTCAAATATCTAAATACTGAATCAAGCAACTTAAAAACTGTCTGCAGGGTGTTCACATAAACCTGAGTAGACGATACAATTACCAAAAGTTTACTTTCAGACTACTTTCATTAACGTAAGCAATGAAATCCTTTTGTTTGGTTACTTTTGGGTGAAGGTAGGGCGGCTATTAATTTCTTCAGTATAGCTGTGTTCGCGTAGGGATCTAATCATCAATGACCGGCTCGTTATCCCTTGCATATCACTGTGGGGCTTAAATGGTAGTAACCTTGTTGTTCAGATATCTGTTGTTCATATTACTGTAGGGCTTAAATGGTAGTAACCTTGTTGTTCAGATATCTGTTGTCAGGATCTTTACTTCAGAGCATATCATCTCTGTCGGGTGGAAACTTTATGTCCAAAACCGTGACTGTGACAAATTCAAAAGCATAAAAACTAGCAGATCGACAAGCTGTGACGCTGTAGTATGATCAAATAGGGCATTCATTTACAAAAGATATATAATAATAAATAAATAAAATACACAAAGTTTGAATATGGAGAATTGGAGATAAGAGGTTTCTCTGCCTGGCAACAATATTCTTAGTCCTTAAACTTTAGGATTTAGGTGGTCTTATAGATGGAATTATCACTATGCTATCTACCTGCATGCCGGCTAAGGTATTTGATCGATATTGTGATCATTATAATGCTGTGAGCTGCTTTCCATATAGAGCGTCGCAATCCCGCCCCCTCGAGAGACCCGGAAAATAAATCTCCGTTCATTTTCCTCATAGACTTTTCAGAAAGTATTTATTTAAAGACGTTTACGGCGCGGACAAAACCAACTCTTGTCGTGACAAATCATGACAACAAACACAATTTTTCGGGCTGAACAAATAATTAGAAAGAAGAAGAAAACAGCAGGTTACAACACTTCTTTTGTTGTTTTTCTTCTTTGTAATTATTTGTTTGGTCCAAAATATTGTGTTTGTTGTCATGATTTTATTTAAAGTGGACAACCCTGATAAAAGACAAGTAACGAGAAGTATACTTCACAAGACCAAAAGTCTTAAATAATAAGTATAAGTATAAATGGATAAATATAGAGTCAACATGCAGTTCAGTTCACACAGGGGAATCTGATTGTTAAGTCCTTGCTCACTATTTACAGGAAGGCTGATAACTCATAGTCCTCATTTAGTCCATGGGGTTGTAGGGTGCGGAGGGTGTAGGTCCAATATGCCTCCCTTCTTAAGAGGAGGTTGTGGATATCTCCACCTCTCCGTGGTAGCTGCACCCTCTCTATGCCCACATACCGGAGCGATGCCACGGCATGGCCCATTTTATTAAAGTGTTGGGCTACTGGGCTTTTGGGATTGGTGTTTCTGATTACTTGTCTTTTATCAGGGTTGTCCACTTTAAATTAAATTTATCTTGATGGCTTTACTGGCCGATGTCCAGAGAACCATTGATTGATCTTGAATGCTAGCCTTCATGTGTCTCTTACCTGTTCCCTTTGATATTGTTCTGACTGATTAACACTATTTTGGAGCAGACTGCCCAAACTGTAAACTACTTTTGGTACCAAAAGCTTTTTAAATCTTAAAACTAAAAACAAACAAAAAATGCAAAATCTAATATATAAAAAATATTAAAAAATGTATTTAAAAAAAAAATACTAAAACAGTCTGTAACAAGCAAAAACCAGCAAGTTTTATTGAAATTGTTCTTTTGAAAACTGTGTTGCCTTATTGTAAACTTGCTTGATGTGGTGGTTATTCATGTTCATATTGATTGTCATGTCACTTATTGGTGTTAGTGAATCACCTGCCCATGCAGTCGTCATCAGTCACGTGATGTGACGACTAGGTTTAAAAGGGAGTTGTCACATATACTGCCGATTATCACCTGATGAAGGCCGTTCACGGCCGAAACGTCGTGTTATATTTATGGTGTTCTGAATAAAAAACAAACACCTTGGAGCAAACCTGTGTGCGGACTCTCTTCTCTTCACTGTTGTCATGATTTGTCACGACAAGAGTTGGCTTTGTACAACACTTATAAGGTATAAATATCTATGGGAAAAATGCATTGGGAACTATTTCCTGGGCCTGGCGTCGCCATGAAAGGGGGCGGGACTACGACGCTCTATTGCAGGCCAGTTTATCAAATTACGTTAATTAAGCAATCACCTGTACTTTGTTTTGCAACCGTTTTGTTTTTCATGTTGTACTACAAGCTAGCAACGCAATTCTTCCCTTTACAATATCAGTAGTTCACCATAACCACTTAAGCCCTAATGTATGCTTCATAAATGAACAGTGGAAATAGTTGATCTATAAGCTCGCAACACATCACGATGTGACACATTGTGAGCTAGAAGATCTGCTATTTATGCTACCGGTATGTTATGTAAGAGGCTTGTTTTGTTACTCTTTCCTTTTGGTTAATCACTCTTGATTATTGTTATGATTACAATTAAGACTCGTCGTTACGTTGAGATCAGAGAGAGACAGCTGTGCCACAGCTGGCGAGGTCTGTCAGTGCTGATGTCAGAACAGCTGGCTGCTCTCATCTTATTAGTGCTTGCTGCCATTTCCAGGGCCTACACCCCCCCCCCCCCCCACCCTCCCTGCCCATTTAGAACTGCTTCTGCTGTGTGCCATGTTCATTTAAATACTCCAGACTCATTTGACCGTCTTTATGGACTTATCATATTAAACATTTATCGCAGCCAATTCTCTAAACCAAGCATGTTTATTCAACACTTAAGGGACCACAGCACGGCTCCTTTCAGCAGCCCCTCTAGCCAGCGCCATTGCACCCCCCCCCCCCCCCCTCCGTTCTTCCTCATCTCTCCCCAGCCCCCAGCTTGCTTTATTACTGCTCCCTCTCTCAGCACACCACTGCCTGCACGGAAAGGAAATTATTTCACATTATTCCTCTCCTCTCTCCCCTCTCCTCTCCTCTCCTCTCCTCTCCTCTCCTCTCCTCTCCTCTCCTCTCCTCTCCTCTCCTCTCCTCTCCTCCCATCCCCTCCCATCCCCTCTTCTCTTCTCTTCTCCTCCCATCCCCTCTCTTCTCTTCTCTTCTCCTCCCATCCCCTCTCTTCTCCTCTCCTCTCCTCTCTTCTCTTCTCTTCTCCTCCCACCCCCTCTCTTCTCTTCTCCTCTCCTCTCCTCCCATCCCCTGATCCCCTCTCTTCTCTTCTCCTCTCCTCCCATCCCCTCTCTTCTCTTCTCTTCTCTTCTCTTCTCTCCCAACCTCCATCCATTCCTCTCCTCTCAGGTCAATTTCCACCTTTAACGTGTCGTCAGAGGACACCGGGGCAGTGTGAAGCCGAGCAGGCACAAATATATTCAGAAGCATTTAGTACTTTGGAATTAATCGAGATATAATAGTGTTAATCATCTGACCAAACAGGAATTAGCATAATGACTTGTGGGGACGGATGGGATAGATAATAGACCTCATCCTGGCAACAGTCTACTCTACGGGGACACATATGCAACATGTAAACAGTGACATGTTCCATGCTGTTGGACGCATGTGGAGTTCTGTCAAAATCATTTCTCTTTTCATGCAACACAGACGTGATACCCTCAATCCTATAACAGCACTGGACCTGGAAATTGGAAATTCTCCTCATCTGCGGTGGACCTGCTCTGTAATCAAATACATTGGCACATGGCCCTGTACTGCAGTATCACACCTTGGTTTGACTGGAGGTCGAGGGAATTCAGAGTTCTATTTGTAAAAACACACATTTTTTACAGAAAATGGTGAAAATAGCCTACAAGCTCTACATCCACAAATCATGATGAGACATGTGGGATTGTGGATGAGCTATTTTCCCAATTGTTGAATTTTTATTAAAAATCACACCTGTGTGAAGTGAGGGGCGCTCTTATCATTGTACATCATCACGACGTAAAATAGACACTATGCCTATTTTCTCAGACACTGACGTAAGTCTCCATTCATTGTCAATGGGAATTTTTGGGGAGTTTGTGTAGGACAAAGTTTGACACTATGGTTATTGCCTATTTGCGTTGTTCCCAAAACAAGGTTTAATTCAGTCTTACCAGAAGCAGGGATACAAAAAAGACCTCACCAGCCATAAAAGCGAATGACCAGGGGGAAGGATATCAAAAGCAGAGGCATGGATCCTCCCCCTCCAAACAAATGGAACCCTGCACCTTGGTCTGACTGGAGGTCGGGGGAATTCTAGGAACGCCGTAAAGTGCTAGGAGTATTGACGATGCACTCAGTCTCACACCAGGCTAGGAGGATCGATGAGAGGCTAGAAGGACATAAATCAGACTCCTGTGGCTCTATTCATGTCACACCCTAAACCACTGCTTCTCAACCTGTGGGTCGGGACCCCCAGGGGGGTACCCACATGATGGGGGGGGTCCCCCAGATGACAGTGAAGTGACCCCTTTTAACACCTCAAAAAGAAAGAAAGGGAAAGGCCATTACTACATAAACCTGAAAAGGTTGAGAGCCACGGCCCTAAACCACTGTTTCTCAACCTTTTTCGACAGTAGGTATCTGAAAACCTGCAAAACCTGTCAGTCCGTCCATCATTCCGTCCGTCACGCCACCATATGGCCGTCAGTCCCTCACGCCTCGTGACACATCACAGTATCATATATGGCCATCAGTCCATCACGCCTTGTGACACACTCCATATATGGCCGTCTCCATATATGAAGATCACGACACTGACCTCATCAAACCCATGGAGAAGACTAGATCATCACCTAGATCTGCACATATGGAGCCGGCCAGCAACTCTACATCTGACCTCAAGTGTCCATAAGCACACCTGTTCTGACATTCCATATGTTGATCCTTCCCCACCCGTCCTTCCTCTTTGATGTCTCCCTTTTGACTGATATCTGTCCATTCAAATTCTAGACGGGCCCGCCCCAAAATTATTAGTGCAGCCACGCCGGGCAGCCGGTGAAAAATAGAGTTCTCAACAGGCCCGAAAATTAAGGCCCCGTACACTCAAGACACGCTCCATATATGGCCAGTACAGAATTCATTCCATATGTTGATCTGACCCCCCATGCCAAAGCGCCAGTTCTCGCCCAGCAGTCTGCCGTCATCCAGGCGGATGCGAGGTTGCTTCTTGCCCTCAGCGCGTCTTACTGTTTTTTTTATCAAGAAAACATCATGTGTGTACTGACTGTGCACGGAATGTCTGTTGTAGCATGACCTATTGACCCCTGCAGATGCACACTGAGCAGTCAGCTAATTGGGATCACATGGGTCAAACACACGCACGCACAAACATCATTACAACCCTCATGCTTAAGTCAACAACTGTGCTTGACTCTAAAGGCACCAAAGAACATGTACTGTATAGTTGCACCGCTCAGTTCGCACGGGTGTGATTTTTTATTTAAAAACGTTAAAAGTTTGTTTTCATTGCTATACAGATAAATCGATTTATCATACAAAATGCTCTGAAAATGCATTGCACGTGGCCCACCCATCTGACCACAACCTTTTGTGATTTTCAACTAGTCCCTGATCCAGAAAAGGTTGAAAAGCCCTAAACCTAAACCACTGTTTCTCAACCAGTGGTGTCCATGAATGGCATGATTACAGGTGGTCCATGGGAAAATGTTATAAAATGTAAAATTATAAAGTATAAATGCTTCTTTAAGATCAGTAATGTTAAATATTAACATGAAATAAAATACAAAATAGAATGACTATTATTTCTTATGTTCTCTCTGTCGGGTGGATAATGTTAGATTTCAGGATTCAAATTCTAAAACATCAAAAGTGGCAGATCTGCTACATTTGATACTTTTGTGTGACACTGCAGTATGATCAAGTGTGGCGTTAATTTCCGAAAAAACACAAAGAGTTGAAATAATATATATCATTGGTGTCGAGTTTCTGCCCGACAGCAATGATATAGTAAGTTGTTGTGGGGAGGTGGTGTGCGGTGCAGTGGTTCAGTGGTTCTTGTTGTGGGGAGGTGGTGTGCGGTGCAGTGGTTCTTGTTGTGGGGAGGTGGTGTGCGGTGCAGTGGTTCTTGTTGTGGGGAGGTGGTGTGCGGTGCAGTGGTTCTTGTTGTGGGGAGGTGGTGTGCGGTGCAGTGGTTCTTGTTGTGGGGAGGTGGTGTGCGGTGCAGTGGTTCTTGTTGTGGGGAGGTGGTGTGCGGTGCAGTGGTTCTTGTTGTGGGGAGGTGGTGTGCGGTGCAGTGGTTCTTGTTGTGGGGAGGTGGTGTGCGGTGCAGTGGTTCTTGTTGTGGGGAGGTGGTGTGCGGTGCAGTGGTTCTTGTTGTGGGGAGGTGGTGTGCGGTGCAGTGGTTCTTGTTGTGGGGAGGTGGTGTGCGGTGCAGTGGTTCTTGTTGTGGGGAGGTGGTGTGCGGTGCAGTGGTTCTTGTTGTGGGGAGGTGGTGTGCGGTGCAGTGGTTCTTGTTGTGGGGAGGTGGTGTGCGGTGCAGTGGTTCTTGTTGTGGGGAGGTGGTGTGCGGTGCAGTGGTTCTTGTTGTGGGGAGGTGGTGTGCGGTGCAGTGGTTCTTGTTGTGGGGAGGTGGTGTGCGGTGCAGTGGTTCTTGTTGTGGGGAGGTGGTGTGCGGTGCAGTGGTTCTTGTTGTGGGGAGGTGGTGTGCGGTGCAGTGGTTCTTGTTGTGGGGAGGTGGTGTGCGGTGCAGTGGTTCTTGTTGTGGGGAGGTGGTGTGCGGTGCAGTGGTTCTTGTTGTGGGGAGGTGGTGTGCGGTGCAGTGGTTCTTGTTGTGGGGAGGTGGTGTGCGGTGCAGTGGTTCAGTGGTTCTTGAGGACTGTTTGAAATATGCTAGAGCATTCCAAATGCCCAATATTCCATATTCCAAACAGCTCAAAAGAGGTTGAGAACCAAAATCAAATACTGAGCCGACGCACACATCCCCACGCTACATATACACACATGAGCTTTTATTCAAACATGTACGCACGGCGCACGCACACACACACACACACACACACACACACACACACACACACACACACACACACACACACACACACACACACACACACACACACACACACACTACTACCTTCCACACCTTACCTCAACTCCAACAAGATGACAGCACTTTAAGAATGGCCGGCTAAAAATAAAGCGCCACTAACTTGGTCTTAAATCTTAGCATCTGTGCCAGGTTTAAAAATAAAGAGCAGTGTCGAGAAACCAAGCTGGAGCCATTTGTCTTTCTGTCACTCTGTCTATCCGCCGCTGCCTCCTCTGTTTTCCCATAGCCTACTTTGCTATTTGGACTATGCAGCACCACAAATAGGGGGCCAGGCTTTTTTTCGTAAAACACCATCCGGGTAAGTCACACATAATCTGACTGAGAAGACTATACCTGCAAATACAAAGCCGCTAGAGTTTGGGCAAAGAAAGAAAACCCAGCTGATGAAAGGCTGAGGTGAATCCAAGGGATGCATTAAAGTCTCTGTCGGGTGGAAGCCTCTTAAATCCAAAACTTTTCAGGATTCAATTTCAAAACAGCAAAAAGTAGCAGATCGATTAAACTCAAAACGTGTCGCTTCGTGCCGCGTTTCGAGCTTGCAGATCTGCTACTTTTGAAACGTTTGTGTGACGCTGTAGTATGATAGGCTATAGGGCGTTAATTTACCAAAATAGAGATGGAGATAAGAGGTTTCTGCCCAACAGCAATGATATTATTGTGGCAGTGTGCACACGAAATGCGGTCCAGTGGTTGGCAAGATTAGCTCTGGACACACAGACAGACCCGTCCCTCTTATAGACCACTAGACTCCTACAGATCAATGCTGCATTAAAATAGAGTACTACCGTATGTGACATACTGTATGAGAGAAGGATGTCAAAGCTGGAAGCGAGGGAGAGAAAGAATGCAAGGGAGAGAGAGATGGGGGGAAGATAGGGATAGAGAAAGAATAGGGTGAGAGGGAGAAGAACAAAGCAGGGCCGAGAGACAGACAGAAGAAGTGAGTCACCACAGTAATCCACGATACATTGGGCACATGTATGATGTAGCTTGTAGCCTATCACACCGAGGCCAGCTAGAAGGAGATCAATCCAGCCTTAGGCCTTAGCATGTGTGGAGTTCAAAGCCTGGCCCTGACATGGAGGGGACTGGATTAAGGGGCAGAATTTATGAGGGCCAAAGAGAATACTTGTCATGGAGGATGATGAATAGCTCATCACACCTCTGCCACCTGTCAACCACAATAGACATTGTGTCTATTGGTTGGATGCTTTCATTGGTTGTCTTGTGTCAAACTGTCTGAATGCAATTTGCAAGGCCTTTCTTCCAAACAGGAAACATTGAGACACACCATTTTAGAGGGTTCACAAACTACAGTATATGGCATGTGCAACACTCATTAATTTGAGTATGATTGAAATAATGAACATGCTATAAGAAATGCATCATTTCACCTTGACTTTGAGAGATGCTTAAAATGACTAAGACTTAATGACTTAATTAGTGGCCAATATTCTAAAATTGTTTAGGTTGCGCCTATACAGTACAGACTAACACGAGGTTAGTGTCCTGCTTTCTTCTCAACTGGCACAGTGCTAAATTATAGCGTGGAGATACTGTAGGTCTGGCAATGAGAAAACGGTCTCCTGTTAACCACTTAATATCCAGTATCCGTAGAGGCGCATGAATAACGTGAGTGGCAAATCGAACTGGCAAAGTGAGTTTAACGTTGTTTAATGCAATCAGATCAGACTTTTCTGTTTGCATGTTTGGACTGTCAAGTCCAGAAAGTTGTTTTTTGCCACTCAGTTGTATGTTCCCGCATAACTAATTGGAACAGATTTATGCCATCATCGCAGATTCAAAATTAATAATTTGTTGTGTCGATTTTGTTTGTATCTCCTGTCAATCAAATGTTGCAATTTGAAATGTTAGTGTTGTGTTTCCAATGCATCGACACCACATAGTTTGATTTCCTGGGGAAGATGAAGGCTAACATGCTTTTGATTATCCCCCCATTGGTCATTTATTGTCTCCAGATATTGTATTACTGTCTCCTCATATAGCATAAGCCAGCAAAATCTCCATTTCCATTTTCATTTTTTTCACGGACCACTACCGGAGTGTTATGAGGGGGAACTGGACACAGCTGATCACCGTAATCAATTGATATGAAAAGATAATCCGTAATATCGATCCATATCATCCATAATGACATCTGGAACTGCTGTGGGATCCATAATAACGTGGATAATACCTAATGCGTAGTTTCGTACGAGCGTACTAAGACCTAGAATTGCGTGGTTTCTATAATTATGCAAAATGCATGCAGGTTGCCAGGTCTGGAACATGGAAGGTGCTGGCATGTCTCAAACTGCCCGGATAAACTTTATCATCTTCGCATTTCTTTTTATCAGTCCCCTCATCCAAGGAAAATAAAGGCTGAGTATGTGGTAAGCCATTTGATCTTGATTTTTCCATTTTGTTCTGTCAAATAAGGTTTTTACATGTGTTCATCTTTTCCATCGGAGTGCCTGCACAGTGCAGCGCGGTAATATAACATGTCACTTTGACAGGTGCTGAGTGAATTAAAAACATCCTCTCCACTGAGAACCCAGTCTGTGAGGGGAAACCCCCACCCACCCACCCACCCACCCATCAACGCCACTACCCCGACACCAAATGTAGTACAACCTCACTTTACACGCATGATCAAACACCTACATCTGGGCACCGAGGGCCTCTCTCTCCCTCCCTTTCCCTTTGCAGATGCTAAACGATATCGTTAACATTTTAATGCAAGAGCCATTTACACGCGGGCTGACGCAATTACACTTCTGATTCAGCGGAATCCATACAGACACAGTGTGATCGGTAATTAGATTTTACATTGGGGCGAAACAATGTGTGAGCACACACACACACACACACACACACACACACACACACACACACACAGTCTCTGATGTCTTGCTCCTAATTAGAGAGCTAGTCTGGCTGAAGATCTTGAGGAGGTACAGTGGTACAGCTGACTGGCCCTCATTATACAGCTAGGATGTGTGAACTAGGGGATAGCTTGTTATGATCACACATTTGTGTATTCATTACCCGGTAATGCCGGCAACTTTCTACTGGAATCATGTTGATGATTCAGAATGTGTGGCACTGGCAGCTTAAGACTCATTTATACTTCATTGTAAGACTGCATCGTGCAGTAACTGAACCAAAGTGGGTTTGTATACCTAAGCCCTATATATCAAACATGCATGTTCACATGTTGCGATGGCCACGTTTAGCTTGTAGATTTGCTATTTCCAAATTATACCTTTTTTGGTTCTGAAATTCTTTTGGAAAATGTTTTTATATTTTGGGGAAAATGTACTATTGTAATGGAAATGTACTAATAATACATATTTCAGATTTTGTAATACATTTTGAAATAATAATTTAAAAACAAGAATTGATGACAGTCATAATAACCAGTTGCCTTATTATATCTGCAGAAATGTGCTATGAAATGTAAATATCTGTGTATCTGTATTTGTGTGCATAGGTGTGGAAACAAGAACAGGATCTGTCCATGTGACGCTGTATGTCTGAGAGTGTAGCCTACTACAAATGGAACCAAAGGACCCTTTTAAACTCTGAGACTGTACAAATAGGTCCATTTGGTTGTATTTGTACACTCTCAGGTAGCCCATCCTCCAAAGCTCACGCACAGTCGGTTATAATTTCGGAGGGTACAGCTGGGGTCCCTGCGGAGGGCGGCACGGTAGTCTGCATGGGGTTCCCCACGGAGGTCGGCACGGTAGTCTGCATGGCGTTCCCCACGGAGGTCGGCACGCATTGCTATTCCAATCCCATTGGCTGAGCTATTCCATTGGCTGAGCTATTCCATTGGCTGAGAGGTCGGCTAGATGCAAAAAGTGTCTGGTTGCCTAGAAACGAGGCAGCCAATCAGGACGATAACTCTAAAGCAGCTGGTGAAAATAAGGGACATTTAGTCGGGACCCATAAGAATGAGTCTGCGGCCAAAAAATAATCAGGACCAATTGTTTGGGAAATACTGGTCTACTCTTAGGGCTGTATTTTGCGTGTCTTAAGTACCAGGTCTTATTCCCTAACTTGAGTAAACTAAAGACCTGGAGGCGTGATCAATGCCATTTGGCTATTCTGAGTGGCCAAAGAGCATTGATCACGCCTCCAGGTCTTTAGCTTACTCAAGTTAGGGAATAAGACCTGGTACTTAAGACACGCAAAATACAGCCCATAGTCATATCACAATGTATAAATATGATCCGATTTGGACCAGCTGAGAAAATCTCGGTGTGGAAAGAAATGAGAAATAATTTCTCTCTCCTTCAGACGCCTTGCTTAGGTGTCCTTGAAAAAGGCACTTAACCACCAGTTGCTCGGGTAGATATAGGGTATCTTTTGGGATGTTTGTTCGTGCCATCATCTAATCTCATGAGTTGTGCTATCGCTACGGCAACTGAACCCTAATTGGTAATTAGTAAGCAGACCTAGGGGACCATGAGGGGTGGAAGCTGATCAGGTTTCAAGTGCTCCCTCTTCATGGCTCTGGGAAGCCTGCATACACAGGACCACTGCCACTACTACCGATGATCACATCATCACTGTCCTGTTGGAACCTCATATCTCAACTTAAACCCTACATCAGGGGTCTTCAATGTTTTTCAGGCCAAGGACCACTATATTGTATAAAATTGTGTTTTTTTTGCCTTCTCATTTTTTCAGTAGTGAAAATAGCTGATCTATAGAAGCTCCGAAAACATGCAAGTTGCTGTAAGCTTGTAGATCTGCTATTTTAGAAAACCTATAATGACAGGCAAAAAAATATGGATGCCAGATTTTAAAGTGATTAACCATTTAACCATGCATTGGAACAGGAATGACTTTACTCCTTTTTTATCCAGTTCATGAAAATGTACGGTTTTGGACATACAACGTCCGCCCGACATTATCGTCTCTGGAAAACTCATAATGTTCAAAACTGTTACTTTTCAGGATTTAAATTGAAAAAAATAGCAAGACCAACAGATCGACGAGCTCAAAACGGGAAAACGTGCACATGCACACAAACTTAAACTATGGAGATAAGAGGTTTCTGCCTGACAGAGACAAAATATGCTCCCTTGACATCTGTAAATAGGCTAGGGCTTTTTCCACAGGAGCACCTCACCACTCCAACAGATGGGGCTCTAATCATTGCGCTGCCTTAATTGTCCCCTGTAGATTAACTCCCTCCATGTGCGCCACACACACACACACACACACACACACACACACACACACACACACACACACACACACACACACACACACACACACACACACACACACACACACACAGAGTAGCCTTCAACTCACAGCCAAGTTCATCCAATCTATCTATCCCAATAGCATTCTCATCCAACCTCTCAGGTTACAAATAATGTGGGGTCATGTTAAATTGGCAGGCTAAGTGATGTTGGCAGCCATTTACTGTACTGTAATCTACACTGGGCAAGACACTCTGGAAGAACTTCCTTATATTTTAAGAGAACCTGATGTCTTCACTCTGGCTAAGGTCATGCTTAATTGAAGTAAAAACTCAAATTTGAGTGATCTTAAAACTTAGTCTCAATGTTCATTCATTGAACAAAAAAAGACTAAACTCCTGTTAATACATGCAGCTATATACATGTTGCGATATACAGTAGAGCACAGCTATAAATCATTGCATAGTAGTAAGGGCCCTGCCTCAATATATATTTGCAATGAGAATTTGAGCGAGTCGATTTGAGCTTGCATCTTTTGAGAGGAGAATGCCTCTTATCCTGATGGCTGAAGTGACACATGTATACACTTTGATAGATACAGTGACGCTCTTCCAGAATAATTTGCAAACTAAAATGTGCCTACAGTATGAGCTGGATTTTATCATGCATATGTAATCATGTATAGAATTAAATTGTAAAGATCACAAGGTATTTGCTGTTTCCTTTGAATTCATGCAAATTGATTCATTTTTTAAAGAATGACAACGTTGCAATGATTAAAAGCAGATAGAATGTTGAAACAAAATATTAAATATAGAGATAGAGCTAATTCTTTATGATCGCTAAATTATGACATTGTAATAATAGGAGGCCGTAACACTCACACTCACAGATTTCACAATGTTAATTAGACGCTTAATTACGATTCTGTATGTCACTCATGTATAAGCCCTCTGATCTTTAAAGAAGCAATTAAGTCCTTATTTAAGTACTTCCGGGTTACCTCAGAGTCCAGCCGGGTGGGGACCAACCCTGCACTCTCCTGAATCCCATAATACAGGTTACCATAGAGACAGGCCAGTGAGCATGTGATAGGCCTAACTCTGAAACAGCAAGAATTGTCTAGAAACCAATCACTGTGCTGGCTCCTATCTACAAGGTCACTCATTCATTCTGACAACGCCTGCACAGCCCATGAACACCTCATTCTGATGATAATCCAAACAACAGCCAACCGATGGAGACAACATCACACGGCTAAGCTCCTGCAATGATACCGAAATTAAATTAAATAAATAGGAACGTCTGATGTCACACGATGAGAAAAATGCTTAAATAATTCTTAAATAAAAGCTTAGCAGTGACAGTTCCAAAAAAACAAGATGGGAAATGTTGAATGAGAAAAGAAGAAAAAAATGTCTGCACACTCTCTTCCCTGTATATTGCTTATTTCCCTGTCAGCTGCTTGCCACGGGGCCTCCTCGATAATCTGCTAATAAATGGACACAATCTTGCATGGCAGTTGATCTAATGTCACAGACAGATGATTATGATTAATGAGGATTCCTCATTGTGCCTTTATGAGTTTCTGCCCAAGCTGGGCCGAGGGAGATACCATTTTATGTGGAGCTCAGTGTCAATAAACTGCGCAAGACTGGAGGCTTGCCTAAGCAATGAAAAAGACAAACGGAAACAAAAATCCATTTGAAAAAGCTTATTTTTTATCATGCAGACCAGCAGGAAAAAAATACATTTGTTCTCCCTCCTCCCTCGCCATTTTTGGGGTGTGGGGTGTGAGGGGGTCTGGGGGTGTACAGCATACTATAGGTGCACCATATCGTATAACTAGCCAGCCTTCAATATGCTCTAATGTATACATTACATATACCTCTAAAACCTCACCTCTCTGAATTCAGTTGTGTGGCCTTTTGCTACAAACATTTACAAAACAAAATGAGTTTGATTTTGTTTATATCTGAATGTTCCCCGTCTTGTCGACCATCGTATTTTTTCCTTAGACATGTTTCCATTTTCTCTCCTTCTCCCTCTTCCAGCCTCCCTGTTCTCTCCTTCTTTGACTCCCTTTTTTGTACACACCCTGTCAGCCATATATCCCTCCTCGTAGAAGGGACTAAGCAAATAAATGATTATTTTGAGCTTGCAAACCTAATATATTGCATACAATTTCTGCTAGTTGATTGTGGATATATGGGGAGTGCAAACAAATACAAATGAATGCAGACACACATTCACTGCATGTGTGCCAGACTGCCAGTGCATGCATACACCCACATATACATGCAGAAACACATACTCATCAATATATATATATATATATATAAGATTGGTAAGATTGGACACTTGTAGACTATTTGAATAATATTCAAATGTTAATAGTTTGGGGTGAGGTGGTGTACTTGGGACATATAAATACAATTTTATGTTCCCTTTCTATAATCTTTGTATGCAACATTTTATATATTTTTGTCCTTAAGACATTTCCATGGAGTTGTTTTTCCTTCTATAGGATTTATTCAATGCAAAATACATGCATCTCTTGTCAAAATATTGATGACAAATTGGATATGCAGAGCAGATATTAGGCCTGTCACCCATCTTTTAATGAAAATGTGTGTTGATATACAAATACAATTAGCAGATATAAGTGTGTGTCTGTGTGTGTTTCTTCACCCTTGTATGCACTGGGGTACTTTGAACTTGAAAAAATAAGCTGGCTGTGGGGGAGGGGAAAGGGGTTCAACCAAATGTCCATTATATTATCAAATAGCCTACGTCATGTATTACTAAGGGTCACAGTGAAACCACACTTTAATAGAAAATAGATAAAACGCAAGCTCGTTTACATTAATGTTGGCCATTAAGACTTTAACCTGTAAGGTCACGGCTATTCAAAGTCAGTTTAGCCTAAATAACGCCAATTAATCCCGCACACAATGCAATGCAGGCCCCCACAATTGACCTAAAGAAACATAATTCATCAATTTCGTCTGATTGTTGTTGTGCTTATTAATGTATATTTCGAGGGCAGGGGATATGGGTCTGTATTTAATGATTATAGGGGAACAGAAACGATTAAAACGCAGTTCATGCCTCGCCCGTCTCCCCCATCTATCAAAGGTGACAGGCTTTTTGACAAACATTGGATCTTTTCATGTGGGAACACCGGTGACCTCCATCCTTCGTCTTCAGTCACTTTGCCATATAGCTATATAGTATAATTCCCCTCCGGGAAATAGGTAATAATGAGCATTAACATGAGCAGGTGAACTTACCATTCAAGATGCTCTGGGAAAAGATAAAAGCCAATATCCACATGCCCTGCTCCGTTCAATCCCCCAAGCTATGCTTTCTCGTCTTTCTCCGCACGCCTCGACCGATGCCTCCCTAGAATTCTCTTCTGTGTGCTTAGGGTAAGGTTAAACATTTGCCACTGTCTTGGAGGAACCGGACCAAGTCTCTACTTTCAATATGATATTCACTGTCCCCCTCGCTACTTATTTAGTCTTTTTTCCCTCTGTCTCCCTGCCCCTTATTTGCACTTGGAGCATATAGAATGTGTGATTGTCTTGGTTGGGCAGAGCTCCCGGACGGACGGTGCTCCGTGTCTTTCTTGCTGTTCTTCAAAGGGGATGCTGAAAGGGGAGACGGCGCTCGCGTAAAGCCCAGGTGTGATGATGATGCTGAGTCAGAGCGTTGTGGAATATCACATCCCTATACAAAAAAAAATCCCAACGACAAAATAATAAAGAAAAAAGATAACTGGCTAAACTATATAAAGGATAAAAACGTCAAATCCTAACCCTTGAATAAAACCTCAAACGGCACACACACACAAAAAAACATGTTTGCAACCAAATTACCCGAAAATGAAAAAAAGAAAGAAAAAAAAAGGAGGAAAAAAAAGAATCTATAAACCGTGGAGGGGTCAGTTAATTAAAGAAAGACAAACAAATCCGGGTGAACTGAAGCGGGCGGATTTTTTTTCTGAGATTCCAAAGTCAAATCATCTTCACCGCCTCTCTCCGTCCAGCACGAGGCAAGTACGCGCATCTTCCCCAGCGCTGCCTAAGCTCTAATCGCATTGGTCCTCCGCGCCAACCCACTATACGCTGCCTCAGAGCATTATACAGAATAACCCCTCTCTCCCCTGCCCCTGCAGACGCTTTCATTCCTCATTGCCTTAAAGGAGCAGAGACTGGCTGCCGGTCCCAGGCCAAGCTAAGCTACACATGTGTGTAGGTGAGAGCAGCACGAGCCTTATTGGACGCATTTGCATGATGATGAGGGGAAATTAACTGCACCTGACGCGCCGGGCGCAAGGATAACATTTTACGCACGCTGATATGTATGAATGAGAGCGCTGCCCGTGCGCGCTATTCTTGTGGCTGTGTAGCTCTCTATAATAAGGGAATTGTGGTAGAAGTTGAACGCATAACGTTTTTATTTTTAGATACATAATATGAAAATAGAATATAGCCCATAGTAAGGAGAGCTAATTGGCAATTAAAGGTATAAAGCAAGCACCCAGTAACCTAGGCCTAACGTTGAACTAAATTGTTGAACTAAATTAATTAATGTTTATATTTTTATGGTGTTAAGTAGGCATATGAAAATAATAAATGAATTAATGTTTTTATAAAATTGATGTGATGTGGAAAGACAATGTATTCTCAGAGTGAGAATACACACACACACACACACACACACACACACACACACACACAAGACCCTCAATACCCTCCAGGCCCAGCTCACATGCTTGTAGATCTGCTATTTTCACTGACTGAATCACCTGCTGGTGATATGCCCAGAGTAGGGACACTATAGGGTTCAAGTTCAGAGTGTTTCACTGTCGAAGCCCCTCAGAAAAGGGTCAGAGAATGCAAAACACCCTGCAAAGCAGAAACCAAATGAAAGATCAAACTGTGATTAAAACCCCACACCAACAAAGCTATTTTTAAAATGATGATATAGTGCTCACACTTGCTTGATACTTGCTTGCCAGATTAAGTGACACATTATGTGGCCTCCCGGAAGGAAGTCACTGAGATAGTTAAGCAGCTCAGTGGCAAAGCTCCAGACAAGAGGCTGATGAGATTCGTCCAGAAATGCTGAAGGCTCTGGGTGTTGAGGGGCTGTCTTGGTTGATTCGTCTTTTCAACATTGAGTGGAAGTCTGGGGCAGTGCAGAGGGAGTGGCAGAACGGTATGGAGGTATATATGTTGCAAAATTCGCAAGCGTCCCACTAAAAAAAAAATCACACCCATGTGAACCGAGTGGTGCAACCCCCCCCCCCCCCCCCTCTCTCATTAGCAGGCAACAGTGCAGCACTCTCTCTCTGTGTCTGGCACAACAGCGCCCCTACTGGTACTCATTCTCGTGCTCATTAACGTCACAGACACACATAGGTGAACACGGACAAAGCTGTTCCTTGGAGTGGTTGCACCACTCAAAAAGGGGGATCAGAGGGTGTGTGCCAATGACAGAGGTATCACGTCATTACTCAGCCTCCATGGGAAAGTTTACGCAGAGGTACTGGAAAGGACAGTCCGGCCGATAGTCAAACATCAGATTTAAGAGGAGCAATGTGGATTAGGTCCTGGACAGGCATGGACCAACTGGACCAGATCTATACTCTTGCAGGAAAGGCCTGGGTGCATGCATGTGTTTTGTGGAATTGGAGAAGGTATATAACCGGGTCCCCCGGAAGGTTCTGTGGGAGGTGCTGTGGGAGTATGGGGTGAGGGGTGGTGTGTCACTTTCCAGTCATAGCTGTGCCTTGAGTTGCATGGCTCGCACAGTGTGAGTGTGCTCGCCACCAATTCCGGGTGCCTGACAGAGTGCCCTCAGCCTCATGCTTCTCTCCCTGACCTTGTCTGTGGCTCGTGGGAGGCCTCCGTAGAGGTCCACGTTTCTGATGTGGTCCCCCATGTGACATCAAGAGCCATTCGTGTGATGCGAGTGTTCATGTGTCACAGTGTCAGCCTCGTGTAGTATACATTGATATTTGACTTAATAAAGTATAGGGTCTTTATAGTTAACTCAGAGTGAGTATGAAACCAGATTGACCCATTTGTGTCCCTCATGTATCTGTCCGCTGTTTGGGCTGACCTGCATCACTGAATTCCATCTCTGAACACAGTTCTAGGTTCCTTCAAATGTAGGGCAACAAAATCTTTACATACTAGTGCATATCTAGACAATATCAGTTGCTTAATTCAATGACTTCAAATGGTCTGATAAGGTGACAGTACAGGTAGGAGATCACAAGTGGAGGAGGTTGCTAGTTAATACATACTCCATTGACAGTACTTGGTACAATATTGGCCTATAGATGTCGTAAATGTCATTCAAAACCAGCTATTATTTGCAATGTTCTTTTGAACCTTTGCTAAATTAACGATTAAATTAAGCCCCAAATTAAACAGAAATGTCCTTTCAACTGGAATATGCTTTTCATAGTTTCACATAATACACTGCAAAATCCTGAGTGTCAATGTATGTTATTCTGAGTGTGAATATGGACCACTTAGGGTTGATGTTTTTATAATTGTTACTTGTGAAAGACACAGTAATGTCATGGGAGCTGTGGTTTGAGCATGAAGTGAAACCACATGGATGAGTCAGGGTAGCAGTGGGTCAGCCATCCTGTCTGTCATTCGGAGATTAGGAGCTTTATAGGTGGCTCTATACTAGCTGGATTCTTGGCATGGAAAGGTAAAATGTTCATTAATTAAGGGAGTGAGTGTGTGTGTGTGTGTGTGTGTGTGTGTGTGTGTGTGTGTGTGTGTGTGTGTGTGTGTGTGTGTGTGTGTGTGTGTGTGTGTGTGTGTGTGTGTGTGTGTGTGTGTTGTAGACTTTGCACACACATACATGCATGTGTGCGCCTGTGCGGGCACCAGAATCGGGTCAAATAAAACATGGAAATATCTCTCCACATCGGCTTTACCTTAAATTGCACAGTGAATGGCTGCAGCCTCATTGCATCACCAAAAGAGAAACTACACTAAACTGTCTTTAAAACGATTACCTGGCTTGGCTGGCTGTGATCATCTCAACGTTTTTGCCCATTTGAATCAAACCGGAGCCAACAGGAGTAAAGTTCCTGCATGCCCTCCACCTCGCTGGTTTGCTCCAACAAACACAATAGAGAGCATAGAGCACAATTAATGGAGCATTTCTGGACCCACTGAGAAATTGGCCATTCATTTTTCCAGTAGAGATTTACAAAAATATTTATATCAATTAAGCCTAGAATCCAGCCATCCAGGATCCTGGTGAATCATGACCATAACACCTTTGATTCTGTGAAGAAAGAAAAATGAAAGCTGCTATACAAAGGGTATTTATTATTAACCCATTTTGGGCGGGAACCCCTTTCGCCATTGAAAAATAGCAGATCTACTGGATGGCTGGATTCTAGACTTAAAATAATTGATTTCTTTTTGTAAATCTCCATGGGAAAAATGAATGGCCGATTTTTCTGTGGGTCCTCACCCACTGCTATGATCTATTGGCTGCGTGGGAAGCCAAGCAAGAGAGACAATCTCTGTTGCTGCACTAGCAACTCCTACAGGTAGGTCAGGGTACGGCTCAGCAGGGTCTATCGGAGGAGAGATGTGCTCATATACACCCTCACACATGGCCGATGGTAGTGACCATAGACTGTAAAATAAAATAAAATAAATAAGGATGAAGGGAATGAGACGAAACCCATTGGTTTCTACAGACCCGTTTTTAAGCCTCATGTTCAGTGAAAAATGCAACCCGGAAAACCGTGGGATAGTGGTGTGTGTGAAGGGGAGTGATGGGTGGCCAGGGTGGGTATCTCAGTATCCTAATCACAAATCCCGAAATTCCTAATATATGTTAACGACATGACATCAGCTTGTGACTGCAACTTGTTCCTGTTCGCAGATGACTCAGCACCGCTGATAAACTATCCTTACACCTGGGAAAAACTGAATCCATTCTCTTCGGATCAAATAGTAATCTCAGCAAGGCAGATGACTTCTTGGTTAAAGTGGGTGACAATATTATCACACGAAAAGATGAAATTACCTACCTAGGTTCCATCCTGGAGGCCAATCTTTCCGGTGATAAAATGGCCACCAACGTAATCAAAAAAGTCAATCAAAGAACAAGATTCCTTTACAGGATCTCCTCACTGGTCAACAAAAACACCTTGAAGACCTTAACAGGAGCCCTCGTACAAGGTTTCTTTGACTATGCATCCACCTCTTGGTACCACAGCACCTCAAAGGCCCTTAAAACAAGGCTCCAGACCTCCCAAAACAAACTGGTCAGGCTCCTACTTGGCCTCACCCCCCGAACCCACCTCACCCCTGCCCACTTTGACAGGCTGGGATGGCTTAGGGTCGACGACAGAGTACAGCATCTTGCAATGGGTCTGGTCCACAAGATTCGATACACCATGAAGATACCCATGTACCTGTCTAAATACTTCCTTAATGTAAACGAAGTCCACACCCACAACACCAGAGGGAGTGCAACAAACCATGTACAACCCAGATTCGGCACAAACAAGGGACTAAATTATTTTCGCTCTTATGCCACCAAAATGTGGAACGCCCTACCAACAGTCATTAAGACATGTGAATCCCTTGACTCCTTCAAAACCGCTCTCAAAGGGCACCTACAGATGGCTGCAATTCGAAACTGGCCTCTGTAAAATCTGAATCCCCCCCACCACCCCCCCCCCTTTCCCCTCACTGTATAATTGTATATGTATCCTTTCCCTTTTTGCTTCCTACATGATGAATTCCTGTTCTGTTCTTTAACTACATAGAAGTGTCTATTTGTATGTCTCTAAATGTTTTGATGAATTGAACAATGTGGACCCTGTTGTAAACAAGTGTAATGCTTAATTGGGTCGTCCACTCACAGTTAACAGTCTGTATTGAGTTTGTGCTTAAAATGTACTGTAATTCTACAAACTGTTAATAAATATTTCAATCAATCAATCAAAGGAAGCACGAGTTCAAGTCCGTTGCTCTCCCCATGTCCCCCATATATGGGGACTAGGTTGGTGGAGGGTGTGTACTGTGTAGAGCCCAGGATCACATTAGATGATTGACACAGGGGTGAAAAATGGGTTACAAAATCGTGGGATAAAAAAATTAAATTCATTTAAAATGAAATGAGTTAATCTTACTCTCAGGACTTTGCTGTGAGATTAAAACAAATGCTAATAATTCTTGTGCATGCATGCCAGAGGCTATACGCATATCCATACAGATATTCAACGAATCAAGGAAAGCATTTCTCCTGGTTTAGCCCTTAGCTATGTTAGATCATAAAGAATGAATGCAGCCAGAAAACACAAACCTGTAGCCAAGTGGAAAACATGTAAGAGGACAATCATTATTACTCAGAACAATGGAATATTCATTATTTCATAATTATTATTATTATTATTATTATACATAGGTCGCAATAATGACCGTATATGGTCACGCCTCGTGACATCACACCTCTATATATGATCACGCCTTGTGACATCACGCCTCCATATATGATCACGCCTTGTGACATCACGCCTCCATATATGCCTCGTGACACGTCACGCCACCATGGCCATCTCCGTATATGAAGATCACGACATTGACCTCATCCTACCCGTTGCCCTGGATAACCATACATGGAGAAAACTAGATCATCACCTAGAAAACCACAAACCCTTAGATCTCCATATATGGAGCTGACCTGTTCTGACATATGTTGATCCCACCCCACCCGTCCTTCCTGTTCTGACATTCCATATGTTGATCTGACCTCATCAAACCCTGTACACTCAAGACATGCTCCATATATGGCCAGTACAGCATTAATTGCATATCTTGATCTGACCCCCCATGCCAAAGCGATGCCATTTTCTCACTTCACAGTCTGGTAAGACTCCCATTTCCAAGGGGAGGGATGTTCACAAGCAGGCGAAAACAATGCACAATGTTGTACAATGCACGGTATCTCTTGATTGGTCAATGCCATATTGACTAGTGATGGGAGATTAATTGGCAAACACATCGGTATCGGCCGATTTGAGTTGGTTTTAGATGAATCGGACCGATTAATCGGTCTGTCTTTACAGATAAACAAGCCCAAAGTAACAGCTTGAACAGATCTACAAGCTCACAATATTAAATATAAAGGTATTTAAGTGAAATCTGACTTGCCTAAACCTGCAGATACCCTGTTACGTTATGTATTTTTCAGAATGGATAAAATTATTATTATTTTTCAATGCAGAATGAGATTATATCGACATCGGAAATATCGGTAATCGGCCATAACAGCAATTAATTACAGCGACGTCGCTACACTTTCAAATGTTTTTGAAGCTGTTGGCTTAATACTTTTGATGCACTGATGTTGTTCTGCTATATGCCTATCCGTTAGCCAGGTATAGTGACTTATCACCTTCAAAATTGCGCAAAATTCCGAATTTGCATACCAAAGATGTTTGCATGCACTATTACTGTACCTGGTAATTACTGTACCGTAAAATGAAGGGTTACAGAGTATCTTTGGTCTACAAATCTTTTTTTAATGTTGCTGAGCTAAAATCCACATGGTTGTCTGCATGTATCTGTTCTTCATTAGTTTACATCGTTTTTTCACGCTATGCATGATAGTTCTGTGCCAAAGCAGTGGTGTGAATAGTGGTATAATTGTAACACACATAATATTGTAATCAATGTATTTTCCCATGGAATTTGCTCAAACGCTCAAACTGGTACATCCAGTAATATTTAATAATACCCTTATGTTTCATACATATTCTTATAACATCCATGGTATGAAAACAATGTAAAACTGTTGCTTGAATGAAATATTCAGTAATAGACTTATGCTGAAAACAACCCGTTTATCAATTGAATGATAGAAAACAGAACTCGAGTCACTTCCTAACTTGCCTACGTAATTGATGACGTATGAAAATAGTAAATCAAATAGGACCAGACTGATTAGCGAAGTGAGAAAAAACAAACAGACAATCGGTCTGTTTTCCAGGCTAGGCCGATTCTAAAAAAAAAGGTTTTCTGAAAAGCCTACAGTATGTTTCTATGTCAGTGGTGCTCAACCTTTTTCATGTCAAGGGACCTCCCAGAAGCAAAGGTATGAGTTAAAAACGTTCACTGCGAAAGAATATATATTCAAAGATTTGCACCACATGTTCACGATTTTTGAAAAATAGCAGATCTACAAGCTTGTAGCGCGGCACCCGGTGCTGTGAGATTGTAGAGCTGCTAATTTCTCAAAGGCTAAAGTTTAAAATAATGGTTAAAGGCTAAATATGACACAGATGAGACAACAGACATTGCAAATGTATTAAATAAACTATTTTCACCATGTTACATAATGTTACATATTGTTATATGGGGGATCTTCGTGAAACTCTGTATTCCAAGGAGCAATAATGTGTAGTTAGTTTCACGAAGATGCCCCTGTAGTCCTGCACTTGGAATTTATCGCCCACTCACAAATTGAAGTGTGATATTTCTGAATACGCCACAGAAGGTGGCAATTATACTCATAATTATGGCTTTTAAAGGTGAGGTGAACAGACAATGTACCTCCTGCTAACCACAAATCAGTGACTAGATAGACCTCGTCAGTGGAATTGTGTTGCTATAGGGAACAGCTTGGGTGCAAGGTTATTTCCTGTCACTGATTTACAAACACTGCTACTGAAATTCACAAACACTGATATTCATAAACGCTACAACATCCATGTGATCTATATTCTTTGGAATAAAACCTGTCGGTTCCCATCCTGGAGAAATTAAATGTTGCTGTACATGAAAACATACAGATCAAATGTTGCCGTTGGTGCTGGATTTGAACAGGGGGCACATACATGCACTTATGGAAAACAGGTGGGTCCTTTTATCATTTACACCATGTGGACAGCTGGACAATTGGCCCGGCTTAACGTACAATGTGAAAGACAATACCTTGATTCGCTCTCTGCGGGCGAGAGCCATGACACAGTGTGACTGATAGGATGCTAGCCGTGTTCTATACTATCATGTAGGACATGCCACACATGTGGCATGTCCTACATGATTTGTAGCTCCAAAACATCTATTAGATCGGTGCTACTGACGTATGTTAATTTAAAGGACCTATAACATATAAGATTCTACTTTTTTGGTGTTTGTTTTAGCTCCCCTGTGTATTTTCTATTCCCACAAATATGCAGGGATCAAGGATCAGGATCAGGATTTCTCATCAGGGGCTTTTATGGAAATTGCTCTCAGGAACAGCTCAACTGATTTGGTCATATTTGTGATGTCATCAATGTCACCCTACTTTGTATAATTCCTCCCTCTCTTCAGTCTTCAGTTCCAAATTTGCATTTCCACTTCGTTTACAATGTCAGCCACTGTTGATTTTCCATGCTGGCATGGAATGGAAACAAGCCTGTGTTTATCTAGCATCAGTATTATAATGACTCAAATATTAAATAAGTTGCAGATCAGCACCCCCACCACCTCAGGACATTGTGGTACTGCAACTAAAACAGCTTCAGAAGCAAAAAGAAAGATAGATAGATAGATAGATAGATAGATAGATAGATAGATAGATAGATAGATAGATAGATAGATAGATAGATAGATAGATAGATAGATAGATAGATAGATAGATAGATAGATAGATAGATAGATAGATAGATAGATAGATAGATAGATAGATAGATAGATAGATAGATAGATAGATAGATAGATAGATAGATAGATAGATAGATAGATAGATAGATAGATAGATAGATAGATAGATAGATAGATAGATAGATAGATAGATAGATAGATAGATAGATAGATAGATAGATAGATAGATAGATAGATAGATAGATAGATAGATAGATAGATAGATAGATAGATAGATAGATAGATAGATAGATAGATAGATAGATAGATAGATAGATAGATAGATAGATAGATAGATAGATAGATAGATAGATAGATAGATAGATAGATAGATAGATAGATAGATAGATAGATAGATAGATAGATAGATAGATAGATAGATAGATAGATAGATAGATAGATAGATAGATAGATAGATAGATAGATAGATAGATAGATAGATAGATAGATAGATAGATAGATAGATAGATAGATAGATAGATAGATAGATAGATAGATAGATAGATAGATAGATAGATAGATAGATAGATAGATAGATAGATAGATAGATAGATAGATAGATAGATAGATAGATAGATAGATAGATAGATAGATAGATAGATAGATAGATAGATAGATAGATAGATAGATAGATAGATAGATAGATAGATAGATAGATAGATAGATAGATAGATAGATAGATAGATAGATAGATATACAAATATGGCAGTCAATGTGGAAAGAATGCTATTTAGCTTGACTACCGTAATTGTTTTTTGGAGAAAAACAAGGTTTTGATCTGGTTGCAGTAATTCAGTGTGTCTCCAGCCATGCTTTGAATGTGACGGTCCACCAGTGTGGATTCTAGTGGGGGTAAGGGGAGTGTGCATATGTGGGGATACTGGGTGGGGGTATAGTTCATTTCATCCCCCTCAGCATGATGCCTAAACAGTGGTAAATGAATGTGACAATGAGACCCCTGGGCAACCACAGACAGTCTTGGCCTTGCTGTGTGGCCCTGTGTGTGTGTGTGTGTGTGTGTGTGTGTGTGTGTGTGTGTGTGTGTGTGTGTGTGTGTGTGTGTGTGTGTGTGTGTGTGTGTGTGTGTGTGCGTGTGTGTGTGTGTGTGTGTGCACGTGCATGCGTGTGTGTTTACAGGGGTTAGGGGAACGGCAGTCACACATGTATGAGGCAATACATGAACACTGCACATTCAAGGTCATGGCTTATGCTGCAATACTCACATTGAAATGGGTTTTGTTTTGTTATTATTACTCCTCAGCTGCAGCAGTAGTAGCAGACTAGCAGGAGTAGTAGTAGTAGTAGTAATAGCAGCAGTAGCAGACTAGTACTAGTAGTAGTAATAATAGCAGTAGTAACTACAAAACGTGCCCCTCAGGGCACAGGTCTCCACCAGGAGGATAGGAGTGTGTGTGATGTTTGGCAAAATGTTTAGGAGTAATATAATATGTCTTTGTTTTGTTTTTGCAACAATTTTCTTCATTTTGTTGAGGAAATGCAGAGCCTACCTGAGGATAGAATTCTGGATGGACATTTTCAGAATTTTGTACAAAACGAGGCACTCCTGAAAACTTTGGAAGGCAATCTTAGCCAATCAGTGTAGAATCTGCCTGGTATTAGGAATGAGCAGTTCCGCTGGCTGTACGCCTGGGGCGAGTTGGTAAATGGGCGACTTGTTTGGTATTCAGTAGCAGTATTAGTAGTAAACTATAAATCATTCCATCCAAGAGAAGAAAGGGAGTGGTTATGCATTCTTCTCCTCACCTGCATCATTCTAGACTAGAGCACCCTCCTACTTGACCTCCCTGTACGCACGCACACATGCATGTGCCTCCTCACGGACCGGTCCCTTCCTCCTCTCACCTGTTCATTCCCCTCTCCTGCATGCTGACCCTGGGCCTGGCCTTGGCGTGTGTGTAGACAGGTTGGGTGATGCTCTTGGGACACGGGGCCCCCAGCTTGTTTTGATAACTCCTGTGAGGCCTAGTGTCTCTTACAACAAAACACAGACTGCTCTATCATCAGCAAAATGTCAACCCTCAGACCTGCTCCTAAGTTACCCATGGGAGGATCAGGTTACTTTACACCATGCGACCCATTAACTCAGAATAGAAACAATCTCAGCACTGCCTGGCAATAATGATCGCCTTCGTTTGCTAAGACAATGATGTTGATAAGAGATGAGCAGCACACGTGGCTCCTGATTGAGATGTGTTATGTATTGGGTTTCATGTTGGCCAGACAAAGACTCTTAACGACAGACAGGGCAGTGTGAAGTTACCTTACTAGTCTCAGTGGGATAAAAACACACTTGCGTCACTCAGAGGGAAGACACGTGTGGTCTGGACTTCTATGGAAGGTGAAGGCACTTTGGCTTTGGAAGGTCTCAGCTGTGTACAAAGATCAGCGTGATTTGACCACCATTCTTTTTTACATAATAGGTAGTTAAACTAGTAAAAATCACTACAAGTGAAAGCCCTAGCCCCTCCACTTATGTCCAGCTGTTAGTGTGTGTTCACAAACTTTGTCCTAAACAACAATATATTCCCATTGACAATGAATTGACAATTTTACATCATAGTGTAAACACAAATATTGCGTAACACAAATATTGATACAACTCTCAACTGTCAGTAAGAAGTCGGCGATGATGATGTACAATGATAAGAGTGCCCCTCACTTCACGCGTGTGATTTTTACTTAACAAGACCACAACGCATCACATTATGAGCTTGTAGATCGTCTTTTATTTTATGTGATTTCTTTGAGGGGCACCAGCCCCTCCTATACACAGGTTTAATGTTTGTCTTTAGTTCAATGTTTGTTTTGTAAACGCCATTGACAATGAAGGGAAAATGTACGTCATAATGTGCCTCAAGAGTCATTACATCATATTGTCTCTTTATTGTTAATGGCGTTTCATGTTTGTGTTGGCACCGTTTGTTTTACATCATCATTACATCACCTAATCAACATGAGACTTTAATATATTAGCGGACCACTAATATTCTATATATATATATATATATATATATATATATATATATATATTTACTATATATATATTTGCTGTTCATATATTCAGAACGGGTAAGGACTAGTATATGTAAACGAGCAAATCAGCTAACCATTCACATGTTGGTGGGAGCACTTGGCCAATAAGGGACCATATGTACTTTATGTAGCATAAATTGATGTACACGGGTGTGATTTTTATAAATAGTTTTTACTTGTATTTCACCTATAATGACATGTCTAAAATTAGGAACGCCAGGTTGAAAGAGGTTAGATGCTAAATAATGTGGCAGTTGCCGGGGTCACCCAATCATGCTGTCGCCGACCTATAAGACAGAAGGCTATATAGAAAACAATGGAGCACGTCAGTACGTCAACACTGCTAGGGTTAGTGATTTGATTACCCACTGGCCTGAGACCTACTGTACAGTATATTATGCTCCATGCTAAAACACACTTTGATACAATCAAACCAACAATAATTTGATAATATCCTATATTTCACCTACTACAGTAGCTGTGCTTTCCAAACAACCCCCTCCTGTGATCAGATGCTAAGCTTCTACAGAATGCATCATTTTGTCTTTCCAGCCATTTCACCCTTCACCCTTTAAGAAATCAGCCACTCTAGTAGTAACCTCTCTCCCTCTCTCTCTCTCTGCCCCCCCCTTCCTTCTTTCACTCTCCCTCTATCTCTCTCTCTCTCTGCCCCCCCCATTCCTTCTTTCACTCTCCCCCTCTCTCTCTCTCTCTGCCCCCCCCCCCCTTCCTTCTTTCACTCTCCCTCTCTCTCTGTGTCTCTCTGTCTACCATTTCATGACACCAACGCCCCAGCCTGCTACACCAGTCCCAGCCGGCTTCCCATTGGTTAGCCCTAAGGTACAGAGGAGCATATCTGTATCTGTAGTCAACCTTGACGTGCTAAACTAGGACGCTGAAGGGGACAGAGGATGGAAACCAAAAAAGAAAAGCGAGAGAGAAAAAAATATATTGGTGAAATAGGGAAGGGGTTGAAGAGACTGAGAGAAACGAGCCTGGGAGAAAGAGAGAGGGAGAGGGAAGGAGGTGAGCATGAGTGGAGGGTGGGAGATAAGCGAGAGGTGGGTGGGTCTCTGTGATTTGTCTCTCTTGCTTGCCTGTGCCTGCATGGTCTCCCCTTTCTCAGCTTGGAAACCGAAAAGAAGAAAACAAGAAAAATCAATACACCCACACGGACTCTACCGTATCCCCACACGAACCGGATCATTAAAAAAAAAAAATCAAACACCACAACCATTATTTTTCATCATCGTCGTCATCATCATCAAGCCGTCTCTGGTATTTGTGTATCGTGAGAGCACAACACTCTGACGACAGCACGATAACAACGTGACAACATAATCAATGGCCCCCTCTAATTATTCCGGTGCCTCTAGTTAATCGACCAGTTAACGCGGCCCCTCAGCCTTGACACTGACCACAGCGTGCGGAGACAGGACGCTTGTTAACAGACGCACGCGGCAGAACCGGAGTGCTGCTTCAATAAGAAGGTGGAATATCTGACTTTTTCAGCTTCACAACTCAATCCAACTCAGGGTTGCAGTGTTGCCTAGTAACGATAGCAATAGCACACTATACTGACCTTATATATATGTGGTCATAAAAATGTATGAAGAAGCCCCCCCCCACCACCACCACCACACCCCTTCTCCGTTCAGTATCTCCATCACCACCCCTCTCCATGAACAATCACCAGCATCCAGCCAGCCAGGGGGCAAGCACCCTCCCATACCCCAACAAGGGCAGCACTGCAGTGGGTGATTGTGTGTGTGTGTGTGTGTGTGTGTGTGTGTGTGTGTGTGTGTGTGTGTGTGTGTGTGTGTGTGTGTGTGTGTGTGTGTGTGTGTGTGTGTGCATGCCTAGGAGGAGCTCCCCTTGGGTAGAGGGGGAGCAGAGAGTCTTCACACGCACGCACGTAAGCGCACACAGACACTCCTGCATGTGCTAAAATGAGCTTGCACTCGTGTGTTGGGATATAGATGTGTGTGTGTGTGTGTGTGTGTGTGTGTGTGTGTGTGTGTGCACACTGACACACACACACCAGTTACAGCACTGGTGGGCGGGCAGCGGGAGGATGCGAGGATGCAGATTGCATGCTATGAAACTGATAGATAGCTGTAAGCACAGAGGGACACAGTCAAGCGCAAAGGAGACTCAACACTACACCGCAAGGTGAATCGGTACACCAGCCTCCCTGGCAATATCATTACTAGAGAGTAGAATTCGACTCTGCTATGGCAGACAGGAAACATGGGCCGGTGCAGGGAATGAGACATTTTGAACGTTATTTATTTTACAATTGAAAAAACAGATCATGCACACCGTCTTCGCTTTTATTAACGTTAACGGGCGGACAGTGGCTCAAGGGAGAGCAGCCGCTTGGGAATCAGAAGGTCCCTAGTTCCATCCCTTGGCCAAGAGCATACATGGGCAGCTGGCCACCATCACTTAATGCGTCCCACAGGTTAATATCTGAATAATTATATATTTCAGCTGTTACAACTCCAAACATTCAAACATGACCCGCTTTAATTACTTCAGGATATATATGTCGCTTAATGACTAGTATTAAAAAGTTATTATATATTTTTTATGTCAAATGTATTTGTAATTTGTATTTAGTTCATAAAGTTAACATAACTATAATTTATTTTTATTTTTATTTAACCTTTATTTAACCAGTAAAAACCACATTGAGACTGAAGTCTCTTTTACAAGTGTGAACTGGCCAGAACAATAGGCAAAATAAGTGACACAACTCTGCCAGTAACAAAAAAACAGGACAGACATACAATGCTCATAAATACAGTACCCACTACCGAAGAAGCTTAAAGGGAGAACAGGAACGCGACCAGTAAGGACAAAAAGAAAGAAAAAAAAGTAACCATTTGAAAATAAATCAAAAGGTTACTTTTCAGGATTCCAATTCAAAAATAGCAAAACACAATTCAGGATTTGAATTCAAATATAGTTGCCCACCCTGCCCTGCCCAGCCCTACCTAGAGTTAGTTGATGCTGAATCCCTATTGCTCCCAATGAGCAGGTTTGTGCATGCCTTGCTTGGTTTCATCCACTATTGGTGTATGAATATTTAGCAGTGATTCTCAACCATTTGAATTTGAAGGACCCCCATGCATTAGATTAGGCAACAGACCATGTGATGCATGCCAGTTAGTTTTTTATCTCTGGGACCTCAATCTACACTGTAAAATCGGTAGCAACAGACAAATGAATATGGCATTGGCTAATCTCTAAAAGTCCAAGGATATTTCATTACCCCAAAAGCAATTTGCAGGTGAAGGATGAAGTGTATCTGATCTCGCCCTAATAGGCCTCAGAGCCAGGTTCAGCTTGTCTAATTGGCCATCACCTTGGAGACAGTGATCGTAATGAGGAAACAAGCTCCAGGTGTTGCATCCTGTGCACCCACGGGCGGGGCGTGCGTGTGTGTGACACGGACATGTGCAAACAAGGGCGCACACACACACACACACACACACACACACACACCACCTGCTTGCTCTGCAATTAACACCATCATTATTCATCAAGTCGTTAGAACATGAGTCATGGCTAGTGAGGTGCCAGGCGACATTGACTTGGATCCGACTGTTATGTCATTCATGAAATGCTTAAGCCCCATTGTGTATTTTGTAGAATGACAATGTCTTGCTACAGTAACTGGTGTACAAGCTCAAAACGCAAACATGCATGTGTTGTTACTTGTATATCTGCTATTTATTTTGTTGTTAAAATGTTTTGTTCATAATGACATGCCCAAAATATAGACGCCGGGTTGAAAGTAGTTAAATGATTGATGATAGACCTAGGATGTAATCAAACTACATCAATTTGACTGAAGATAGGTCACATGATGGATGCCCATGACCATTCTGATTTGTGAGCCATGATCAGGCACTTGGAGGTCACAGAATCTGGAAGGTCGGGCATCATCCTCATTCCTCAAGACAGCCACGGTGTCCTTCCCTGCACTTGTCCTTAAACAATTCAATTCAAGTGCAATGCAAGGGTATGGACTAGCCGACCTGACACCAACTCGGGAGCCCTGGATCACTGCCCTCCAATCAGTACCGCTGCTAGGCATACGCACAGTATGCACTGTGCAAAACAGTGCATACAGTGCACTGTGCGAAACAGTGCATACTGTGCACTGTGCATACTGTGCACTGTGCGAAACTGACGCACAGTATGCACTGTGCATATGGCAACACACAGAGGGGGGAAACAAAATGTGCTAAGACAATCCTCATAATAAATTTCCCCAAAAACAATTTCAGACAAAATTCGCTAATACTAATGATCATTGTATATTTAAGAGTTTTTAGATGCATTGACATTTTAACCGTGCAGTAACTGGAATTTAGTAGTGAGCCGCTAACATTGTTGCGTTCAATCAAATTCTGAGAAAAAGGGCTATAAAAGGTTGGGCGGCCCCAGCATTGTGTGCGGGCCGCAAGATTTGTTTTCCTAGGACACTACATGCGTAGGGCAACCAAATGGTCTCCAAATGCTCCCATTCCCTCCCATCCGGTATCAGGGTCCAGAACTATGCGTGTTGCTAGCTTTGCTGTCACACTGCGTTGTCTATGTAGGTGGCGCCCCTCCTTCCCGTTCTAGCATGCCTGGGGTTGGCTCCTACATTGTCAGTTTGCTCGCCATCAGTTTTGGGTGCCTAGCCAGCCTCATCCTTCTCTCCCTGAACGACCGTGTCCGTGATGCCTCCGTACAAATCCATCTTTTATTCGATGCAGTTACATCAAGAAGAAATACTGGGGATAAGCGGTTACGAAAATGTTCCCCTCCTCTCTCTCACTCTCTCTCTCTCTCTCAAAGTTTCCTGTGTCTGACTATTGCTGGGTCTAACCAATGCATTGTCTGACCTATGGTTTTAGGAGTATTGCGTGTAAACGTGTACACAGTACACCACACACCATTACAATCATCTAGATGGGAAGTGATAAATACATGTATCTAAATCAGCAGAGGACAGTAAGGACTTGATTTTTGCGATGGCTCTGAGTTAGAAGCACGTTTTAACAACTATTTTTACTTGGACATTAAAACTGAGATCATAGTCAATGTCTGAACACTTCCTTTTTGGACACTGGTTTCACAGCGCTGGATAAGCTGTCCAGGACGTCTTTTAGGTTTAGAAATCATTAAAAAGAAAACTCACTGCCCTGCATGGAACAGGTCCTTAGTGTGATGATTAATATCATCCCAGAGATCCACACTCCAGCCTCCACCATGCAGCAAACACGTCCTACTACCAAAGAAACATCTGCTCCGTCACGTGGTGCCCAGCGCATCTGGTGGGCATCTGAGTGAACGCAGATGGTGTGTGAGTGTGTGCATGTGTGTGTGTCTGTTTTGTGTTTATGCAAGTATCTGTATAGTGAGTGTGAGGGTGTGTGGTAATACTATGAGTAATGCCCAAAGGCAAGGAACAGAAGGGTGGTAGTAGGGGTTTCTGACTTCCGCTGTGGCCTGCTTAGACACTAGCCACACTATGACTCATCTAGGTGTCACTAACGCCTTCCCTGTGAATGAACAAACGGATGCGGATATGCATGCGATGTGAGACGAGGACGCCACAACGCCGTGGGGGCGTGGGGGTAAGTGTAAGTGTGAAGAGCCTGGCAGACTGCTAGCGTGAGCCAGCCATCCTCGAACATCGCTATGCCATGAGAGATGGCGCACAGCTATGCAAGTACCGTGATTGATCTTAGAAAAAAAAGAATATATATATATATATATATGAATAAATAAATAATATAAAATAAAAACCATCTGTCTTTCATACGGCTGGAAGGATATGGTGTACTGAACTGAACGAGCATTGATGTACCTGGGCTCCATGCATGCAGCTGTTGTCAGTTCAGTCTCTCTGATCTCATCCACCAGGTAGTCCTCATTTAGGCTCCGATGCTGCAGGAGCAGCTGTGAGTGCATACGTATATACCTTGTTAGGAGACGACAGTTCTGGCGGAAAGAGAGAGGTAGAGAAGTACCTTGTTACAGCATAGACTAACACTATGTCACTATGGTATGTGTGTGTGTGTGTGTGTGTGGGGGGGGGGGGGTGCGCTTTAGTCTGGCTGCATCTCCATGATACATTGTCAATGTCATATTGGAGATTCTCTGTGCTTTAAGTTATGTTTTGTTGTTCTGTTTTGTCACCTCAGCAGCAGCATTGCACAGTACATATTAAATTATCCTCGGTTGTCAACGTCAGTTTGAAGCAGTGAGCAGAGAGTCACTGCCTCATATGCCATCAACACCTCCACTTTTCCAGGAACGGGTTTATAGGACTACAAAAAAATAAAATAAAAATGAATGATATTATGCAATATATTTTTGGAAGAATAAAGAGCAAATTGATTCCAACCACTCAAGTAATAACACACACTTACTTTAACAAGGATTTGTGGAAAAAGGCATTGGAAACAAAAACATGTGGCCAGCCAGATCATTGTGACCTATAGCCTGAAATAATGCCAATTTGTTGATGTTCAGCTCCTCTGTGCATGCATGTGCTGGAATGACACCGTGTCCTGTACTGTAACATGGAGATGCAGCATTTCACCGACCAGCCTCATAGTGATTATGATTAGCTTTAATCCCTTGACTCCTTCAAAACCGCACTCAAAGAGCACCTAATTCAAAACGAGTCCACAGCCAACCCACCCCTATTTACCATACTGTAAGTCACTGTACATGTTTTTTTCCCTTTTTTATTTACTTACTTTGTATGATTACCTGTTTATTAAGTGTATATTTGTACGTCTTTTAATGTTCTGAATGTAAACCCTGATGTAAACAAGTAGTGGTTTCGGGTGCAGTACGTTGTTCAGACTAGTCATTGGTCCGACAACAGACAACCCACCTCATCTCCTAACCTAACCATAACCGCAAGCAGGGGAGCAGACGCTAGTCCGACATGCGGACGGATGTCGGACTAATGCCCTGTCTGAATTACATGCGGTCCCCATGGTTTCATGGTTTCGTCCTCAAAGTAGCATTTTTTGTATTGACTTGTAATTTCGTTTGAAATGGACCCATTCTACATACTGTGAAATGAAAATTTCAATCAATCAATCAGGTTGTTCACAAGCCCACTTACAATTGCACTGTATAGGGTAAAGTGTTACTACTTTAATAAACGATGTGCAATATTTTGTACAAGTCATAATATACGTAACTAGTGCACATTAATTCCTCCTGAACACAAGTGTACAGTATAGTTCATCTGAGAGAAAAATCACACCTGTGAATGAGGGGCGCTCTTCGGCTCTTATCATCGTACATCAACATGACGTAAAATAGACACGACTATTTGCTCAGACACTATAACGTTATGTCACATATTACACATATAAAGACCCCCAGGAATGTGTTCTATGGTCTTCTAAACGTCATTAACATTTTTTGTGTCCCTTTAAAAAATGTAATGTAAAAATGTTTTTTTTTTAATATATGAACGGAAATGCCAGCTTCCATGCTCGGATTTCTGGTGTAGTTCCAGACTCTATAGCATCCAGAGATGATGTAGGGGAGGGCTGGGCAATATATCTGCTGCATTAGCAAAAAAAAAAAAAGCTTTTAGCTAATAAAATAATTATATTATTTAGCTTTACCTACTTAGTTATAGTAGCCTAATGATTTTCTGATTTTACCTTGAAAGTGCAGTGCGAGTCAGCGACAAAGTACAAAAATAAATAATACTGGCCAAAACAACGTTCCAATAAAACAAAACAAACACTTGAAAAACTATATAGAATCAAGAGACAAGCAGGAACTGGTAGGCTACAGGCTTTTCCCTGGCTGGCAGTTCTCCCCTGTTGTCGCTTACCTAGCCTCAAGTGAGACTGAACTGCCTCCACCTGCAGCAATCCTGCTCTTAAACAGGTGGGACAAACCATCCTCTAATGAAGTAAGTGGTCATTAGTCAACTCGCCACATTGTTAACTAAGCCTATGAGTAATTCTTCCACATTACTATATAGATTAAAGGAATACTAGATATACAAACACTCAAATATTTCACAGGTCCAATTCATTTAGAAACATAAATAAACCAAACATAATACAGACAGGAACAAACACCCCTCCTCCTCTACAGTACTCCAATCTAGAGACAGGTGACAACTTCAGTGTCAATAAATATAAACATTTAAAACGCTTTCAACCATTGTGTTAATTACTAAAAATGTAATTTGTACAATATATAAAACCGTTACTCCAGTCCAGCCGTTTGTCAATTGATCAAGTTGACTTAACTGTGTGGTCTGTTTGCATTGCAAGGTCCTTGATATTGTCTAAGGGCACGGGCTGCCCCGTGAGTCGTGACACTGTGTAAATTAATTGTGAAAGCATCAACGGACATCCCACAGTATAGTAATAATGATATAATCGAGACAATATTACGATCTAAACTTTTTATAACAGGCACTTGTTTGGCTCGAAAATATTGTGACATTTGATTTCGTTTACATCATCCATCCTTAGTGTAGGGGAAATAATCTCCCTTCCTCCCTCCTTGCCTGCTTGTCTCACACCAATTGTAATGATCATAGATCGGTTACAATTAGGAACCAATGTCCTGGTAAAGGAGCTTTGCACTGCCAACTTTAAAGCCGTTGTCTCTCATCAAAGGACCAATTTGCTCACTCATAGGCTATGCTACAGTGCTTTCTGATTAGATCACTGAATGTACAGTATAGTATATTAATGGCATGGTATGCCCTCTTGTGGATAGCAATGCATCTGCACCAAACTTGACACAAACACTGAATACAGTAGGGGGCCACATCAAGCTACAAAAATGTTATGTTTTACAAAAACACTTTGAAACCATTCGCTTGTGGACGGACCCTTTTTACAGTCTATGGGACGGACACACACACACGCACGCGCGCACACACACACACACACACACACACACACACACACACACACACACACACACACACACACACACACACACACACACACACAAACAAACACAAACAAACAAGAGCAACCTCAAATCATACACTACCCTGAAGAGGTGGGACTTACTTGTTTTTTGGGAGTGGGTGAAAACTCACCAAAACTATGCACAGCTTCCCAAAACACGTGTGTGAGTCTGTGATGATGTTCATGTTGTCATTGTGTTGTTCATATCGTCATCAGTCATCCAGGAAGTTGGGTTTCGTCATCTACTCTTTAGAAAGCATCCAACTTCCGGTCTGTGGACATAACAATAAAATCATTTGTAATACTTTGTAATACCGTACTTACTAGGACAAAAAGCTGTATAGGCTATAGGAGGGGCTATAGCGCCCCTCAAAAAGCCTTCTTAAAAAAATCACACCCGTGTGAAGTGAGGGGCGCTCTTATCATCTTACAACATAATGATGTAAAACGAACATTGAACTAAAAACAAACATTAAACCTGTATATAGGAGGGCCACTCAAAAATCCTGTTCTAATCATAGACTGTAAAAAATAAGGTTCTACTGGGGAAATAATCCACACCCTTATTTTGAAGTACGCCGGTCGGAAGTAAAACGTTTACTTGTACGGCTGACGAAGTTCGAACGCCTTAACAACAAAGCTGTAGTGCCAACTGGCAACTGCCAGTCTGCCAAGAGTCAGAGTGCGAAATGAGAATGCGATACGCGACTACGCGAACGACGTCTTTTTGTGTTTTTACTTTGTAACAATGGATGCTTGCTGCGTTACTCATCCTTAACAACTGAAAAGCTGCGTGTTCACGATGACGATCACAGTGAAAGAGGAGTTTTTATGATGGCTGTGCTGGAAACTAATAAGGCGCAAACTTGCTACGGGGAGTTGGAATTTCTGTCAGAGGTCTAAACTCTCCCTGAGGAGTTGATTAAAAACGAAAATTATGGCACTCAGCATCAGCAATGCTGGTCTCCTCAGGGCATTTGTTTTTAGTTTCTGCTTTGGGATGTGCAAATGTTACTATTCAATTCCACTTAAAATATACTCGGGGAGGTTCAATTCCTCCCTGGAATTGGACTTGTCACCTCTCCAAAATATGCAAAAAACCTCTGGTGGAGATGCCCTCTCCTTGGCCTCTGATCCAGCTGGTCTAGTGAACTTTTTGGACTTTGTCAACAACTTGCAAGGTGACTCTGGACGGGGCTACTACATAGAGATGTCACTTGGTACTCCTGGCCAAAAGGTATTGTATTTGTATTGTAGTATTGACTACATGTATGCTTCATTACTTGTTTTGGGAGACACATATGAAACAGATTATTTTTTTACTCTCAAAAGGTCACATATTGTACTTCAATCTTAACCATAGACTATACCGATCCCCTCCCTGTCTCTTCTGTCTGAAGAAGGGAATTTATTTTCTTCAGCATGTGATCCAGAGGAGGTGGGGGGTTTGTTTACCTGCAGGACATGAACTGGCCAGTCCAAATTGGTTAGGTTATGACCTTAATGGAGATGACATCACTTTATAATAAATACAGTAGAACTCATCAGCACATTCTTTCGTTATTGCTATCTTGCGTTTAACTTGTTTCTGTTTACAGTGCAGGATGCAGCAAGGAAGGAAGCTACTGGGATGTGTAGGCATAGGCACTAGGCAGAATAAGCCCACACTCACATGAACTCACATGATGCATGCAGGCAGCTTGTGAGAACCAGTGTTGCTTGCTTCAATGGCTATAGGCAGCTGACTGGGATTATTATGAGGCGCCAAAGCGAGAGAGTACTGTAGTTACCGTATTTCCACGTTCTTCACACAACACAGGACCAGACCTTTGTCAAACTACCTATTTTTCTGTGGCTCATTGGAACTACACGGTCTACACCCATAATAGTGGTAAATAAAGAAATTAGTGAAATGAGTATAGGAAACATTCCTCCCTATAACATAGGATATAAGTTAACAGAGCTAAATTCATTTGTAAAAGGGATAACCATCTAAAAATAATAATCTGTTCCAGTAGAGAACGGCTAGGCTGTAACGGTTTAATGTTGGTAGTCAAACATAAAATACATAAATTCCACTGCTCTGTAGACGGTTGGATTGCACAGATTAGAACTTCTAGCCTAATGTGATCCCTGGCTCTTTCTGCCATGTCACTGCTACAGTACTTTACTTGCCCTGCCTGGGAGAAGAATGTGCAACAAACTTGTGTACTGTAAATCCTGACCTGAGTGGTAATGAACTTTAAATGGACATGTAAGTGTCTAGTTTTCACTGTCGAGTTAAATTAACACTCAAGTTCTGCTGTATACTAGATACCTGCCAAGATGACCCAAACATGTTTATAGCTCTCTCTCTCTCTCTGCTTATCTGTATAACTGCTATTGATATAAACAATACAAGAAGTGAGGGGCACCTTTGGGGGACACCCACTACGTACATACCATAGTAAACAGTCCACATACTGGACTGCCACATGCCGTCACGGGTGGGCACTGGGCACACACAAATGCACACATAAAAAAGAAAACATACCCGTGTGAACTGTGAGCGGTGCAACTATACTTTTAGTGTGTGTGTGCGTGCGCACAAGGGTTTTAATGACTCCTTCCTGGAATGCCACCCCACTCAGCAGCAGCTGCAGGGGTCAGTAGGTCATACTCTGTAAGCAGAAGGGTCAATAAGTCGTACTGCAAACACCCATAGGGACATACAAAGCTATTCATTGGAGATGGTGTGCACCGCTCAAAAAAAAAGTTAAAGAAGACAGCGGTTTAGCAAGCATGAGGGCAGTCACACATGAGCTTCATAATTTGTCGTAGCCAACACAAGTGGACTCGTGGAGACTTCAGATGGTTGCATTTCCCATAAAAAAAAAAAAACATGACATGGCTACTATACTAAAAGAGAATACGAGTCAAGCAGTAGAGGGGGTGCATCACACTTCATACATTTGTATGACAGTACCAGACGAAGGTTTGAACCGACTCGCAAAAGCACAGCTGAATTGGATAACTGATTACATGAGTACACAAATAAGTGAAAAATGACAAAATTTGTTGTTTTCGCTCTCCACAGCAAATGTGGAAAAAAAACGTAAACAGAGCCAGTAGCCTACATCACTGATTTGGTGGCATGAAAATGCGACGGAACTCTTAATGTCGGCAGTGATGTGATTACAGAGCTTTGGTGTTAAATGAGGCGCTATTCAAACGAGCCACTAATTGTCACATCTGTTAGCTAGGCCGAGGTGTCGGCTGGAACATCTCACATCTGCTAATTGGTACAAACGGGTACCAGATGCATGCCGCTGCCTCTGATCCACTGCCAGTTCACAAACAGTTTATTCAAATGAACTATTCATAAATTATAGGTGAACAAAATTAACTAATGACTTAAAAAAAGGAAAGAAAGATGAAGATCTCCATATTTCTCACTCAGTTGAGCTCTTGATTGTGATCACTGACTGTATCCCCACTCACTGACTGAGTGTATCCCCACTCACTGACTGAGTGTATCCCCACACTCACTGACTGTGCAGGGGTTCCCAACCTTTCTAAAACCATGGACCGGCTTCATAAAATGTTTGCAGACCGGCATGGGGTGGGTTTGCATCACCGTACCAAAACACAGAAAACAGTTGACTGGCCTCAAGTATATTTCTTATATCACAACATAATGTTGTATAATTTACCTAAATGGCCAATGATATACCAACATGGATAGGTCTGCGTACCAGTGGTTGGGAACCTCTGGTGTATACGAACAAAATGACTTGAGTCAGTGAACGAGAACGACTAATCATCTTGTTCACTGAACTTCAGGAGGCAAGCTCTCTCACTCAATGATAATATCCAGCATAATATATCCAGTGAATGACCTTTCTTTGTGTACTAGTTGAATGAGTTGCACTGTGTTCCAGTTCAGTGAGTGGGATAGGCAGGCAAAGCTCTGGTCAAGCACTGAATACTGTAGGTTGTTGAACAAATCTTTTAGATGATGATTTTTGGTACAATGAAAAGAACAAAACCTTCCATGATCATATTCACTATAACCTGGTAAGTTAGCATACTGAAATGGAAGCCATTGTTTTTGCATCAATAAAACAAAATCTTGTTTGAAATAACCAAACCTTCCCGCTACCACTGGTAGGCTGCATGTTTCTGAACTGTCCACACCTTATAAGACACAGTGGGCAAGCATTAACTATTATCCGTGAATTACGCATTTAGGAGCTTCCACTATGCGTAAATGGTATCTTGTGTTGCGGGCTTGCGGCCACTATACCCACTGTACAGTATGCCGACACCTTTATTTGCGGGTGGAGGTGTGTCTCTAGGCGTACGTGTTGATGCACTTTCCCTATAATTGCTATCTTATGCACACAGGTTTAGGACAATGAAAAGCGCCTCCTCAAACCACCCGTAATGCGAATCCCATTTGATATAAAATAATGCAAGAATGCGCTCTGAGTTGGAGCTGCCTTGGCTTGACGCATGTTGCAGAACATTCACAGCTCAGAGATTGTAATTTTCCTATAATCAGCAGTGTCAATTCCTTGTTTCTATTGTGCTTAATGGTCAAAGAAGTTACGCATTGTGCAGCACGATTCACTCTGCTCGTTCAGTTTCATCACCCCATTGCGCAGCAAATATTTAATGGATAACATATATCAGTAACACGTAGCTGATACTTGTGTCAACCAAATGTGTTTTTATTTAAAAGCAATTAAAGGATAGATGGTAAGGAAGGAAGCAACAGGTGTCATTTCCAATGTTATTTCGCCTCAGTTCAAGTCTGTTTCCCATCAGATTTCCCAGACTTTCCTTTTCGCTTGATACCAGAGAGGCAATTCACTCACAATCTATATACCAAATGAAAGCTCGAACTCCATAGATTACACAGCACTTGTTTTTTTTAAATGCTTCAGATTTGAGCGAGTTGTGACTTAATGAAATGACGAGTGTTCTTGGTGCATATCTGGAAAGAAAGTGAGACTGTGTTGGTCACGGAGTGGATAAATAGATCAGTCAGATCACACACAAAACCCCTCCCTTTAACCTATGTGAATGTAGTACATAATAGTGCAGTATGTCTAAACTTAATCCAGAGTCCATTAGCCTAACTGCTTCCTTTTTCCATAGACTACTTTTAATTTATCTATTTTCGGAATGACATTTTAGGAAATTGTTGTTTTAATCTCTCAGAGAAAAGCAGATCTACAAGCCCGCAATGCATCACATCGTGATTCATGACAAGTTATGAGCAGTTATTCCCCCGCTATTCATTGTTTGACAAAGTATATACATGTATAGAGCTTATTTGGTAAATAAAGAGGTTCATACACTGAATCAGACCATTGCAATGTAAACTCAAATATGAATGGAAATGTCCCCAGTTTTCTTCCAGCAATAGGCTACAGTTAAATGTCAAACCTTGCAGGTTTAGTTTGGCCGGTTCTTTCCATGTGTGGGTGGAGTGATGCCATCTGCGGTGCTGGGTCTTTTTGATTTCACGGCCAACAGGATGGTGCCAGGGCCAGCCCAATGAGGAGGAACTGATAAGCCTTAATCCCAGGGAAGAGCCAACTAGGGCTTCCCATGGCCAGTTAGAAAGGTCTGACAATGCCGACAATGGGACAAAACCATTATGTTTGTGTGAATAGAAAAACTATTAGAAAGCATAACGGTGATAATGACGAGTAATTCCTCATTGCTCATACTGTAGAAAAGCAGAAGGGTTGTGTTCAATGAAGCATTAAGGAATGAACATTCTTTTCTTGTTATGACGGTGTTGCATGGCTACCAGGCTACCATGATTGTATTTCAGTTAATGTGCGTAGTCTGCTTACATACAGGATATCAATCCTTCCTGCTCATCCGGTCTTTTAAAAAGAGAACACAAGAATGAGGAAGAAGTTATTGCATCTTGAACTGTTTGCACTGGGCATGGCTTAGCTAGTCACTAGCTAAGCCATGCCCAGTGCAAACAGTTCAAGATGCAATAACTTCTTCCTCATTCTTATACACTAGCTGCTAGTGTATTGAATGGCTTTCTAGCCATAAGCAATTAATTCAGTTTGGTTACCGGTACTTGGTTCATGACTAAGGTCTCCTAAGGTCCCCTATGTCTCCACAGCTACTGAAATTATTTGGATGTCAGCCATGTTATTGATGCCTTTCTGTAAAATGTAAACAAATTTGAAGATTTGTATTTGTATTCCATCCCAGAAGAGGTTAACACAGAAGGTACAGTGGTGGAAGAATGCCAGAACCACACTTGTTAAGTTGTTACTTTACTTAACTTGTCCCATAAACACAACCTTAAGAGCGAGGTAATCATGGCTAATACAATTTAAAGCTTTTCTGGACTGATAAATAAACGTCTTCTGTTTTGAGTTAGCAAAACTCTGTAGAGCATTAGTTGATTTGACGCTACCTCACCACCACCTTAATGGTGAGGAATGTTTAGTAATGACCTTCATGCAGCAAGTGGTTGTAACTTGTAACAGAGGTGGCAGAGGTCTGGCAGCTTATTAGTTCACACCCTCATTGACATGATGCCTTCAAGATATCATCTCAACTACTTAAGCTTACCATACTCAGTCCTCTACACAGTACACACACATGTGACACATTCCGGGACAGGACATTCATTCTTCTAGGAACATGTCCAGAGTTTGTCACATACTGTAGCTTACTGAATTCAAGCACCCCTTTTAATCGGTTTACAATTTAGGCATTTATCCAGAGCAACATAGCAAATACACATGAACCTTGGTCAACAAATGACAGGGCAAATATGTACTGTAGCATGTAAACTTGTAAAGAGCAAAATGTTGTGCCTCAAACTAAGACACTATTACCATGCAGGTAATTATCAAACCTAGCATTTATCAAAAGTATCTAAATAACATTCTTAAAGTACCACTTCACCCATGTTTAACCTATTGCCTTATAATTGCTTATCATTAATAAATGTATTAATTATCATATGCTTTGTGTGCCCACACAACACTTTCAAAATAGTGACCCAGGGTGCCCAATGTTATTTTTGTAATTTATTCTTATTTATTCTTATTTTGTCCACAGACGTCCTGTGGACGTCTTGGGCACAAAATGTGTTCATTTGTGTCTATTAAGTCTGTCTTAGAGGAGGTCTGTGGACAATTCAGAAACATGCTTGCTCTTTCCAGTGATTGACACAAATTTCAAATGAGATTTTTGTTTAACTTAATGCAACAGTTGCTTTTATTTGCATGCAAACATTACAAAAATTGTGGTTTCTATTAGCTCAGAATCCCCATTGATGATGTCAGCCTAGGCAGGTCTCTGAACTGTCCATAGCCCAACTATGGGACGCAGATTGTGTGTACAAAATTGTACCATATGAGCATGAGTTAGGACCAGTTACTGTATATGAACGTGAACATGAGGATGAAAATTGGTGACGTGCTCCTTTAACATTTGTAGTAGTAGTACAGAAATTAAAATCTAATAGAATAGAGTCTTATGCACTTTGCCTTTGAAAGTTAAAAGTTAAAGCCTTAACCACTTAACCCCGGCCTATATACTTCATTGTTCAATGAATTGCATGATGTGTGTCATTATTTTCCATATTGTGAGCTGTCAAGAGTTCCCAAGGTTTGGGTGTTGACAGTTTCAGCTTCTAGCATCATGAACCTGCATGACTGATAAAGCAAACTTTGCCTTATGTTTTTCAGCTTAATATCCTGGTGGATACTGGCAGCAGTAACTTTGCTGTGGCTGCAGCTCCACACCCCTTCATTACACATTACTTCAACATTGCACTGTGAGTGGCTGGAATTAGCTTGTATAATGCTGCAAACGCCTAGCTAGGCAAATTTCTTCTTTTTCTGGGTTTTTCCTCAGAGAATCTCTTGGTTGTCTTGAAGGTGGTGTGATATGTTTTTGCTAAATAATGATATGCTTAATAAGTACGGTAATACATCAAAGCTACAATTAGCAATGTCCGGGCCCTCGTATCCCTGTCCACATTAGGGGCAAATATCGACCAAACAGAGATAAGTAACTCTGACAAACTGTTCAAAAGTTACGGAAAAATATAGAATCCATGAAATATTGACCGGTCAGAAGAGATAAGAGCTAAGTAACACCTTAAAACCAAGTCCATTGATGTGACTCATACGTCTGTACGACAAACCGGTCAAAAGTTATTGCAAAAAATAGGAACTACCAAAAATCAACCAATCGGCTAGTAACACCAAAGAAGGACAAGGACTTTAAACTGAGTCCAATGAAGTCACTTACAAGTGGCTACAAAAAGCAGGGTTACAAAAGTCATGGGATAAACAATAAATTGGTCAAAAGTTATAAAGAATAACCTTTGCAATTTCATATTTATTCCAATATAGTAATCATTTATGTAGAGTGGCTGTTCAGTAACAGGGGCCTCCCCATTTGACTATCTATTTATTAAGCAGAAAATACATTCTCAGGTCGGCATACCAATTTTATCAAATCCGGAGAGAGAGCCCCAAAAGATAATTTATCAGCTTACATTTCATAGTGTTCCAGTTACAATCGTCTGTGCTCATTTATTTGTTTCATCACTTCCAATTCCACTCGTTTATCTTCTATATCCTGTATGAGTTCCCTCTCCTGATTGGATAGAATTGGTGTCGTGACCTGAGAATGTATTTTCTATTTCCAATAAAGAGACGGGGAGACCCGTTACTGAACAAACACTCTGAGTCTATAGCAATGATTTCTATCGGAATTGAGCTATTAACACCAACTATAACTATAAAATTAAATAAAGATTTACAACACTTAACAAGTCCTATTTTAACCAATTTGTGTAAATCTCCTTTGCATGAGTAGAATGAATAAAATGTTCTTCTGCACCTTGTCTGTGTAGCTCTAGCACCTACCAATCTACTCAGCGGGCAGTGGCTGTCAAGTACACCCAGGGAGACTGGGAGGGCGAGCTGGGCACTGACCGTGTCACAATGCCCAAAGGCCCAAATGGGACCTTCACCATCAACATAGCTGCCATCCTGGCCTCTGATGGCTTCTTCTTGCCTGGAGTCAACTGGCAAGGCATCTTGGGTCTGGCTTATCCCCTGCTGGCACGGGTAAGAGAAACCGTGCTTTGATTGGGTTATATTTGCTTATTCAGGTGTTGTTCCCTGCTTAGTGCTTACTTGGGGGGGGGAAGTTTGGCAAGGAGCTGCTGAAAATGGGGTTGAATAAAATGCGCCACGATCGTTAATCAAAACTTGTTATTAATGGGTTATTAATCATTAACCGATAAGAACACATTTTGCTTTCATGTACCTCGGCACAAGCATAATTCAAAATGCCATATAAACAGATTGTTTGCATGGTATTGGCCTGATATCCAACACCAGTGAATAATATTTGTGTCCATTAGAAAGATGACATTGTGCTAGCCTGAAACTAAATGTAATGCCTACAATTCCAAGTGCTTGTCAGAGTGGGGTGTCCCCAGTTCATATATGGCTATTTTGGGGGGTCGTGCCATGAGAAGTTTGGGAACCCTTGGTCTAGGGTGGCTGTAGCGTTGCAGCTGGAATGCGGCACTACCACACTCAGGCCTGACAGACTCTTGACATGGGTCAGCAACCACGAAGATTAGAACCTGTTGAACATGGAGGAAATGCATGGTGGTTCATTGTTCTGTCGGTTATGATTTGTTTTACTCCTGAAATGTGAGACCAGCTTAACAATGCATACAAAGTGGTGAATGAGGAAGAATTAACTCAACTGAGACACAAATACGTTCACTCATAGCCCCATGCGCTGATTCTAACTAATCTGTGTGATCAAATCTAAACGATTGAAGGGAAGATATGCTTGCACTACCAACTTTGTACTGCTGAGGTCTCACTTGGTGCTTAATTTTGGCTTGCCGAAGGGCAGTTAGTCATGCATCACATGCATAACCCTGGCCCTTGACATAAAAAGCTGTTTGAGGTCAAGAAGATAGTAGAGAACATCCTTTCGTCAAGGAGAACACACTGTCTCTATTACTTTCTCCCACTTCTGCACACACATGTATACAGTATGCAGTAGGCTACATACAGTAGTACAAGTTTTAGGACTCAGGGGCGTTTGTGCTTTCTCAATTTACTTAACCCCCAGTGTCAATATATGAAAGGAACATATGTAAACATTGACCTAATTGTATGCAAAGTGTGAAGTTTGCGAAATCCGCCCTGAAAATAAGCAGTTACGAGTAATATTTCCAAAAGGTATCTGCTGTGATCATAATGATACTAATCTCTTGTCTAGACAGAATTACACTGACCGATTAGGGGTGCAACAATTACTCTAAATAATCGATTTAGAATTTTAAATGAGCAGATACAAGCTCATATGTTGCATCGCAATGTGTTGATATTTTTGCATGACACACACTGTCATACGACAAAGTATAAACTAATATAGACTCAGTTTAGTAAATGTTTGTGTTGTTGATATATACAAAATAATGTACCGTATATACAATAAAAAAAGTAAATTGTAGAATAATTGTTTAGAATATGTACTTGTTGCAGCCCTGCAGTCATTCCAGATACACAGAGGGAGACGGGGAGTAATAAATGTGTTATAATGATGTGAATTTGAGTTTATTATGAGTCTGACTAGACCTAGCTTACAGTCACTCGACTGAGAGTCAGTCCTGTGGGAAACAAATCCCTAACCACTGATAAATAATGGTAGTATTGTTTGCCTGTTTCTCTCTCCCTCGGCAGCCTGACTCTTCAGTGGAGCCTTTCTTCAATTCCATGGTGCGACAGATAGGGATTCCTGACATCTTCTCCCTGCAGATGTGCGGCGCTGGGCTCTCGGCGAGCAACACCGCCGAACCCGCGGGGGGCAGTCTTGTGAGTAGTCAGCAGGGGGGCCGCCTGGGGGGTGGGACACGAGGAGGGTTGACTATGAAAAGCAATGAATGAATGAGTTTTTGAGGTTTTCCACTTTAACAAAGACAGAGATGTTTTTGTTCCTATGAATATTCAGGTCACCTCATGATTCACTTACAGATTTTGTACAGAATACTTTCAGAACATTCCTGGCATCCTCCTGGTATAGTCTTTTTCTTTTCTTTCTTTTTTTTACCTTTATTTACCCAGGGGAGGTATACTGTTGGCCACTGAGAAGCTCCACTGGAGCAGTTTGGATTCAGTGCCTTGCTTAAGGGCACTTCAGTGGTATTGGGGGAGGAGTAAGTGGTAGCCATTCACATGATTTCTGATGTGTGTGCAAAACTCCTCCATCCGCTTTGTCAACCGGAATAAATAAAAAAACGGAATTTCAGACTATGGCATTGTGTACCAGGAAAGAGATTCTATTTCATTCAGTTCAGTTGCTTGACTGTGTTAATAATAATTGTATTTATGGAGTGTTTTTTCCAGGTATGCACTTTAAATTGAAATGAATACAGTATGCATTTTCCATCGTTTAACAGGAGAGAGAATATTGTGTATCACACAGTTCAATCGAAATGAGGCATAAAAACACTGCCCGTTATGTCCTGCTTCATACAGTGTTATTCTATACTAGGTTTACTCTATATAATTTGTGTTTAACAACAATGGTGCATACAATACCATGCACTATACATTTATACAGTGTGCACTATTCTCGTCTTGTACTATAACATGGAACGTACATGAACTTTGTATTGTGATGCCTTAAATGCACTCAAAGTTAACACCACAATGTCATACTGTAAATTAATAATGTCTGTAGAATTCACTTGTGTGGTGTTAATTGTACTACTTTCACACCAGAGCCATAGAGTAAGACAGAGTTACGACAACGGCCAGTCCAATGGCAGCTCTTCTAAATAGACTTCTATTGGCGAATAGTGACAAAGGCCTGAACTGGAAGTTGACGGAATGCTTTGGAGTCTATGGGCTTAGTTTACACTAGTGACAAACGAGTTACATGAACCACGCGACCGGGCTGTTTTCTGTCCCCTCAAGGTCGTAACTCTGTCTTACTCTATGGCTCTGTTTCACACAAAGTAAACTGGGCATTGACAGTCCAAACCACTCCAGGGTGGATGAGACATAGCAGCGTGATGCATCTTGGAAACATGATCGCAAGCAGCTTCCTCACATAATGGTTTCCCCATTGGAAGCCCACTCTAGTTAGCGTGGGCCTAATAAGCTAAGATGGCCCCCTGTCGAGTGCAGGTCTGTCACTGTTACATGAATGGCCAAAGCTCGCTAAACCGCCGCTATGTTACTCCTACAAAGGCAGATGGGCTGGACAGTGGGGTGCTGTGTGTGTGTGTGTGTGTGTGTGTGTGTGTGTGTGTGTGTGTGTGTGTGTGTGCAGTATACTACCTCTGCCAAAAGTATACCCTTGATGGTTTTTCACACTGTTGTATTCACCGCACAACTATGGCTAAAATGAACATGCAGATTAATTTTTTCGCTGAATATATAATCTGAGTAAAATCCTCAGTGTTCATTTAACTCTCAGAGTTAAAGTAACACTGAGGACTTTTACTGTGTGGTTGCCATGATTTTGGGGGGAATTATGTCGACCTGCTCGTAGATTAATAGACTGGACTAAATTAAGTAAACTGACACAACTCACGTTTCCTTTCCTTGCCCAGATCATGGGAGGGGTTGAACCAACGCTGTACAGTGGACCCATGTGGTACACCCCATTAAAGGCGGAGTGGTACTACCAGGTGGAGGTCCTGAAGCTGGAGGTGGGAGACCAGAATCTGAATATGGACTGCAGAGAGGTAAACTACTTGCCTTCGGTTCTCTCCTGATCGCCTTGATCTTTCAAAATGCAAGCATTTACAGTTTACAGAATGGTACTTTTTGCACTTTGAGATGCTTTTGTCATGTAACATTTATATTATAGCATTTTTCAATAGTACATTTACCAGTAAATTGCCTCTGTCTGAAAAATAATCAAATAAAACCAAGCAATGCCATGAAGAATAATCTACGTAATAGGCAAACATTCAACAAAAATAGCAGCTATACAAGCTCACAATGCATGTGAGCTCCTGAGCTTGTATATTTGCATCGAAGGTGTTTGGTGTATTTACGTACCATGCATTTAGTACGTAGGAAAGTATTCTGTAGGCGTACGATGACGCGTCAATGTTGTCAGTTACTGGGAAGTCGGACGCCAAGAATTACAGAAAAGGGAGTTAGAATTTCAAGGGAAAGTAGGTATACCGGATTGCCTGGTTGAGTCACCATTATAAAGAAATATGCCCATACTCAATGTAATGTCTGCTCACTGCTCGTCATGCATAAGTTGCAATGAACAGCATCATGAGTTCAATATGGAAGGTTAATTTCTCCCCTCACCCCTACGCCCATATCCCTCCTCCCAACACAACAGTGGTCCCCAGGTTGATTCTCAGTCAGGGTAGTGGTCCCTGGTTCATAATCAGTTGAAAACCCCTGATTTAAAGGAAGATACCAAAATAAACTGCCAATGGCTTATGTAAGGAACTGCAAAGGTTGGACTGGGCAATGAGACTATCTGAATCATAATATTGTGAATTTGTGATATGACATGTTGGTTGGTTTTAAAATCTGCATTGCAATGAAGTGATGTGAACTTACATGACTTGCCTTTACCAATGTATTATGTATACAGTAAGTATTACTGATTATTTATCAAAAGTCTCATTTGAAAGCATCAATAATCATCCCCACAATATGGTCACTATTGATTTTGTTCTTTTGCCAAGCCCTACTTGGAGTTATCACGGTCATATTGGCTGCAGTCAGACCAAAACAAGTGAACATTCTTACTTGAAGAGATAATATCATCAACGTCAGTACAGGGAAATAAAAGGGCAACAAGGCTGTGCAGCCAAGGAATGTACCAATCCTGTTTGTGCACTTTGGTACCGAAGCAACTTCCTCCTTAACTTTGTTTACTCAAGGTTTCCATAAACCATAGATATATATATATATATATATATCGCCCTCTTTCTCTCCTGTTTCTTTCAGTATAACATGGATAAAGCCATCGTTGACAGTGGCACGACGTTGCTGCGACTTCCTGTGAAAGTCTTCAATGCGGTGGTGGAGGCCATAACACGTACATCTCTGGTATGACAGCTACTCTCCACCGACACCGAAGAAAGGCATTCTCAGGGCATATACACTCGCTATTCCAAGGACACAACTTCATAAGATATATATACAGTATATTGTACAGTACAGTTCATGCATATCTTTGCACATGCCTTATACTGTACGATTGATTCGCACAATATAAAATAGCCAATCTCCAAGCTCACAGCTTGTAGATCCGTTATTTCAAAATACTTTCAGTTCTTTTATATTTTAGGCTAATCTCAAGTATACTTGGATCAATAAATAAACAAGCGGTCAGCTGCTACCCCTTCATCTGTTCACATACTACGTTTATCTGCCTGTCATTTCTTTCCATCTTTGAATTCATTATATGAACATGTGTAAATATTGTCAGCAACCGTGCATAATTATTATGGCGTGCTGGTGGTTGGAATGGTGAGTCATTTCTACGTGAACGGAAATGGTATTACTATTTTATCTTAGTAAGTCTTATGTTGTGATCTCATCTCTTTCCCTTGGCCTGTGTCTCTTACCCAGATCGAGGACTTCTCATCAGGTTTCTGGGCTGGCACTAAGCTGGCATGCTGGGGGAAAGGGGAAACCCCCTGGAGGTTCTTCCCCAAACTGTCCATCTATCTGAGGGCCACAAACACCAGCCAGTCCTTCAAAATCACCATCCTCCCCCAGGTACCTGGATACTACATCACATGCACTTCCCCAGACTCTCTAGATTAGAATCTATCCACGGTCAACGTTAGTTCTGTCACAATTATTTGAGCTAGTTGTAGTTATTTTGCATAATTGTTAGAATCGTTTCCATTCATCTGTATTATATAACACATTACTAGTATAGAGGGTATGCACATGACATCATCGTACCTGCAAGTTATGCGGGAACGCCCACTGAGTGGCAAAAAACTACTTTCTGGCCTTGACAGCCCATTCATCCAAACAGAAAAGTCCTGTCTGATTGCATTAGTTTTTGTTTCATAAAAATCCACCATAGAAACGTTATGAGCTACTTTGTCAAGAAATGCCCTGCATTTTGATTATTTTTCAGAGTCAGACTTGGGAAGTGCTTGTTTTCAATAACACAACATTTTGCTGCATTATGTGACATTTAGAAACGGGTGGTACACAGGACTGTTGGGTGATTTCCAACAAGCGCTTCCAAACTCCAACACTCCATGCTGCTCAATGTTTTGCCACTCAGTCTAGATGAGGGGGTGTGTCCTGATGGGAAAATCATGCATGTGCATACTCTCTATAGAGTGCCGCAGTCCCTCCCCCTTTCAGAAAAACGAGTGGCCCAGGAAATGAAAACAAAATACATTCTCCCATCGGCACTTCTAATATAATTTATTTAAAGACGGTTACGCCGCGGACAAAGCCAACTCGGATCGTGACAAATCATGACAATGAACACAATGTTTTGGGCCGATCAAATAATTTATGAGACGAAAAACAAAACAAATAGTGTTGTCTCCCGACTTTCTTTTCTTCTTTCTAATGATTTGATCGGCCCAAAACATTGTGTTCATTGTCATGATTTCAGAGGTCGCATCCCTTCAGGCAATGGGACGGTAGCTATGCTATACGCAGGAGCATGGTGTGTGTTAGTTGGCCAGCTGTACCAGTTTACCGTTATGTGGCTTATTTATACCCTATAATGTTTTCAGATACATATTTTAGCGTGATGATGATTAAGTTGAAATCGAGTAATACACTGTCTGGATGTTATCTTGAATGGGAATAAAAACGGAGGATTTCTGTAATCAGTAGCAGCTGTGCTGGATGGATGCGCAGATATGGGGAATTAAACGGTGAGCTTCATTTTGATTGGCTTTTATCGATGTGTATCTTTACACGTCATCACGCAGCACGTTTTCAGGAAGTAATTAAAAACATATTTTTATGGACTTTTCATATAAAAACAGAGATGAGAATTTGCCCATTTTTTTGGCATCCATTGTTAGGTAGGCTATGCCCATATGATGACCATGGATATGGTCTAAAAGTGTGAAAAACGTATTTTTTATTTCACTACGCCTTTAACCACTTCCAACCAGTTTCACTATTTGGGGAAGTATTTTTCATGAAGGTTCATTAAATAAATAGGATGCGGACTGTTTCGGCATGTAAAATGTCATGACCGTGACAGCCCTGGGTCTACCAACACATTGCTCTGAATCAGTGTCTCACTCAAGACTCTCTCTTAGATCTCCATTTACACCACCACCAGACTGCTACAAATCATGCCGGCCGGCCCATACTCGCATGAAAGCCAACATTATGTTGTTGACCTGTGTCTGTGTGGATCCTTCCCCAGCTGTACATCCAACCAATCACGGACGTGGATGGCACAATGGACTGTTTCCGCTTCGGCATATCGGCATCAGCCAACGGCCTGGTGATCGGCGCTACCGTCATGGAGGGCTTTTACGTTGTGTTTGACCGCATCCAGCAGAGGGTGGGCTTCGGTCTCAGCACATGTGCAGGTGAGCGTTTATATGTCCAGGTCATTTGGTAACTCATGCTAGTGATACTAATCAGTCTTTCTGCCTGCATTACACATCCTACTAGGGCTGCGAATCTTTAGGTGTCCCACGATTCGATTCGATTCCGATTCTTGGGGTGACGATTCGATTCAAAAACGATCTTTTCGATTTTTCCGATTCTCGATTCAAAAAAGATTTTTTTCGATTCTAAAGCAGTTTTTTTTTTTAATTAAAAACAATTAAATAGAATTTTACTAATTTTACTAAAGTATTTTTTTTTTACTAAATGTACTCTGCTTTCATGCCAGAAGACTGGAGTCTTATGGCATGAAAGCAGAGTACATTTAGTAAAAAGCTTGTATAATTGTAAAGGTTTTATCAACTGAATGATTTAAACACACAAAGGTTAAATCCAAGAGTAAGAACATGTCTCATTGATTTAGCTTGCACAAATTTGAACCAGTACAAAAGTTACAAAATCTCTTCTCACTCAATACCAGAACAATACATTAGTATTAAAACAGGTGTAAAATAAATACAATTGGCAGGCTTAGCTTAGCTCGTAGTAAACGCACTATGCAGAAACCCAGGCCATAATGCATTGCATGCACAGGTACATTTGTACATTTGTTTTTTAGAAAAATCGATTTTTGGAAAATGAGAATCGATTCTGAATCGGACGGCATTAGAATCGCGATTCTAACTCGAATCGATTTTTTTTGACAGGCCTACATCCTACTATAAAATGAAGGAACCTATATCCGTCATTCTGTCTGATCCCCATTTTTCTACCACAATGGGTTGACCAGTCGATCTGAACTTGCGCGCAAGCATTGATCATATGAGCATATGAAGAGAGTGACGAAGCCAATTATCCCCAGTTCCAGCTGTATATTACAGTTTTTTTGTCAACGGTCTTCACAGACTGGGATCTGTAGTCATGGTTCGACTAGTGTATTGTGATTACCTTATCACTGTCTGTTAATATTAAGACCTGATGTCAATTCTACAAATGCCTTCTAAATCAGTAGTTCTCTCACAATTTAAAGATAATAAAAAAAAATAGATGTACAAGCTTGTGTATCTGCTATTTTTTAATAGCTAACGCTAAAATGAGACGGATGCTTTCCCGGTTTTAGTTTTAGCTGGTCCGCAATCACATCAAGTTAAGAGCAAGGACAATTAATGTGTAAATATAAACCAATGGACAAAGATGAAAGATGGAGTGGACCACAATGGAAACAAGCTTCGTCTTTTTTGATGCCAATAAAAAAAAACAGATTCAATCCAATTACTGCGATACGTTTGGGAAATGACTTGCAGTACAAGACCTGCCCTTTAGATACGTGTTTCCTCTGAATCTTTACATCAGCGTGAGAAATTGTTCTGTGCACCGTCTGGCCATTATTGCCTGTCAGGCAAGCAGAGATGTGTCATGTGGTCTACATTTACCATGCTATGGTACAATATCTCTCAGTCCAGTCCTTGTACTTTTTTTACATAACGTAGTAGAAACTTGTCTTTGGCCTATTGCACTATACACAGTTACACACACCACGTGGACATTTTTAGTGAACACTCAATTCAGTTGTACATTTCTAAATGTACCACTAAATTGATTTAAAAAGCCTGGGATCCCTTTATTTATTTCACTTTAAATGTGCCTGAATGATAAATACAGGTTTTTTCCTTTGTCATTCCACTTGGTGGAAAGGTTAGTTATGGGCCTAGGAAGAACCGATTATCCTACTACACGACTGGGCCACGGGAGGGTGACACAATATGCACACAACAGATGAACATAATGCCACAGTATTTTGTAGTAGAAAAAAGTAGAAAAAATACGATGTTCATGAGCTCACCAGGGAGAACTGATTAACTTACTTGATTGAAACCTATATTTAGTTTGCAGAGAGAGACCAGATGGAGGTAGGAGGAGGGACTCACTACTGCCACCATGTCAGTCAGGTTAAATCCTGCAGACTTTAGACGCCAATGTTAGCCATTGGAATATGAAATAAATCCTGTGAAAGATCACAGGACTATAGATATTGTGTAAAGATTTGCGGGATTTTACAAAAGTCGGGCCTCCTGGTGGTGCTATAAAAGGCAGGTCAAAGGTTTTTCCTTGGCCTCTAGGGAGTGTGCATGCAAAGTTTCACACAGATTGGTGCAGTTATAGGTAAAAATCTGCCTCATGGTGGCGCTATAACAGGCCGTTCTAGACAGTCTGGGGCAGATTGACCGTTGGCACCCAGGGAGTGTGTGGTGGTGCAGTAAGTTGAATCGTACCCATGCTCTGTTTGACCTACAGCCATTCAGTATGCATCTCTTTATGGGGAACAAATTGACCTGACCCTGAGATCTTCCGCCATATATAGAATTTTACGAAAAGGTTTTTTGAGCAATCTGCACAAAACATTCTTCATGCAGACTTTGGACTGATATCTAAAAAGCCACTTGAAGAGAAGGTTGTATGTGGAACAAATGAAGCTTCCATAAGCCAATTTGCAGTTTTAGGAAAATATTCTCCTGCCTCAATTTATTTTCATCAATGTTCTTTTTTTGACATGTCTCTACTCTCTAGTGAGTGGTGGGTCGCCGCTGTCCGAGATCGCAGGACCGTTCACAGCAGCAGACGTGTCGGCAGACTGCTCCAGCGGGGCCCTGAGGGAGCCCCTCCTCTGGGTGATCTCCTACGCCCTGATGGGGGTCTGTGCTCTGGTCCTCCTCGTGCTGCTGCTGGTGCTAGTGCTGCCGTGTCGACGGCGAGACCGCTCGGGGGAGATCACCGACGAGTCCTCGCTGGTCCGCAATCGCATCAAGTGACTGAGAGGGCCGGGCTGGGAGGTCGGGGCCGACTGGCTGAGAGCAGCGGGCGAGGAATCGACCGGTTCACCGTCGGAGGTGGGGGAAGGGGCTCATGGCGCTCCACTGACCAATGGGACTTGTTACCCGGAAGACCGTAGGTCATCGGGTTGACCCGTAGTAATATGAGAGGATCCGCACCGCTCTCAAAGACAATCATAGGAGAGTAGGTATAGAAAAATAGGACCGTCTTGTTTCTGCTATCTCTGTGAGGTAATCTATTAATCATGGATTCTTACTTAGTTTAAATGACTTGTGGAATAAATTACATTTGGGCAAGATGAACAAGGTTTCCAATTGGTTTACAGTTTCATCAAAAAAGCCTCTTCCTTACTGTAGTTGATGCTGCTCTCATCCACAACAATATTTATACATTTTCAAATAGGTAAGGCTATTAATAATAATATAGGCTATCCCTAACCTAATTTTGTCTAAGTGAAGGAATCTAACCAGTGCCTTTAAGTTTGTCTTTCAGGGAGTGAAATTATTCATTATCTTTATTCAATTGATCACTGTCAACAAAGAATATCACCAGGTTTCATGTAATGTTTACAATGCCTGTAGTGCCTTCTGGGATCATCATAACTCCTCTCCAGGGACATGTCAGTGGTCTGCTAAATTGCACTTTTTATTGTCGCATCAAATAACATAAAAACTACAAAGGTGCGCTCAGTAGAGCGCAAATCTCTGCCAGCAGGCGTGCTCTAATAATAGTGAGGTATGCAGGTAATCTGACCACAGCCATCAAAGAGTTGTACATCAACTCTGTCATACACATTGTCTACCTCTCTCCATCTTTCTCTCTGCTTTGGCGATCGTCAGCAGTGCACTGCATGTTACTTCACTAAAGAAGCTAACTGGCTTAAATTGTCATTGTTTTCATTACATTTTCCAGAAAAATACTTAAAGCAGATAAACCGCTCTAAAAGATCAGAAACATCCAACTAGGATAATTATTCACTGTATGAACGCTACCCAGTGCACTACTGCATTTACAACATTTACCGCTAAAGCCAAATTTATACTTTGTCCACATGCCAAAGAAAAGAGTACATGCAGTCAACAAGCAAACTCCAAACTAGATTAATCACTTAAAACATCACCATTTATTTTTCAATTCACTGATTATTTGAATTGGTAATTAACTGTCTCTGATGTATTGTTACATCCCTGCTGAACAGCCCTATTATGTGAGATTAACTACACACACAATTTAAGATTTTAATGTAATTTTACTAATACTGTATACATGACCCTTTCTATTTAAATCTACTTGAATGTGATTGTACAATATATTATTCCAAAAAGCTACAAAGTATTTTTCGCGAAAATATGAAGCACAAAGCAATGCTCCTTTTCTTATCTACAGTAACTGTCCTCAAGTCTTAAGAAATTATTTAATAAAAAACGTTTGTCAATATTTGATTAATTTCTGTTTTGTGTTTTAAGGGATGTGACATGGTGGTCAATAGTCCTATTAGTCCAGATTCTTTCGACAATATCAAGCCAAATGTGTGGTCAGAAAGCCACAGCTGAAACGGTGCAATCAAACAAACTGGCAGTACTGTTTTCTTTTCTGGGTCTTGTGTGCCAAATTGTAACGTTGTGAACGTTTTATTTGTTTAACAATCGCACAACTAAATATTCAACTGTTTTTGTTCTGTGCCAGATTTGTGATTATTCTGTAAATAAAATAACCTGGTCATTGATTACACATTCTGACTTAAGTTAATTCTAAATATCTTTCTGTTGGGGACAAGACATATGTCTTGGGATTCAATGGAATAGCAGTTTGTGAGTGACACCTTGTGTTTGCACTGGGTATTACATTTAATGACTTAATTATGATTTTGATGACTTGTGATTTTTTGTATTAATGTACTGTAATACATAATTCTATATACACAATATAGTAAATTGATTATCTGTGATCCTACAGTATATAAACAATGTATTCAACAGGCAACATTTTTTCCTTACAATATATACTACAAAGCCAGATAGTGAGTCTAATGTACATGTTGTACATTAGACTCATCATTAGCATGTTTGCTAATGATAAAATAAAAACTGAGCATCAGAATTCATAAGATGTAATATAGCAAATAAATTAAGGTAGTGTCACTAGACTTTGTACACAGCCAACAAAAAGTAAAACAATAAAAATGACAAATCACGCTTGGCCTTTCTTTTGATACTTATTCGTCTTGATATTTCTGTAAATAAAACGGGAATCAGGATTAGTAAAATGTTTTATACAAATAATGGATGTAAAGATAGTTCTATGTATCTAGGAGTAGCATTATTTATCTTCTATGTAATCAATATACAGTATAAAATCTAAGGTATAAACTATACATGTTCTGAAGTCCTGGGGGAGAGTACTTCACTTTAGTCTGCAAGCAGCATTAGTCCTCTGTATATGGAAAACGACAACACAAGTAAGCGGTGTGGTGTATAGTTTAGTTTAATCAGTCAAATCTGGTATTTGGAAATTGATGAGATGATCATGTTTTATAAATTCTATAAGCAACAATACAAAATTCTCAGAGACTCAGCCATCGCTATAGCTCCAATCATCACCCACATAAGAAACCTCTCAATTAAACAGGGACAGGTCCCCCAAGACTTCAAACTTGCCAAAGTAACCCCCCTGCACAAGAAAGGGAGCAAATTAGACCCCAGCAACTACCGCCCTATTTCTATTCTTAGCTCCATCTCGAAAAAAAACAGTCTATGAACAGATTGAAAAGTATCTTGCCACAAAAAAACTAATGTACGAATTCCAATCTGGCTTCAGAACATCCCACTCCAGACTCCACTGACACACGCCTCCTCTATTTGAGCAATCACATCAAACACGAGGTGGATGCTGGCAAATACTGTGGCATGCACCTCCTGGTACCACAGCACCTCAAAAGGCCCTAAAAACAAGGCTCCAGACTTCCCAAAACAAACTGGTCAGTCTACTACTTGGCCTCACTCCCCGAACGCACCTCACCCCTGCCCATTTTGACAGGCTGGAATGGCTTAGGGTTGACAATAGAGTACAGCATCTTGTAATGGGTCTGGTCCACAAGATTCGCTACCACCAACACATGCACCTTTCTAAATACTTCCTTGTTAAAGCTGCTATAAGCAATAATATGTCAAATTTTTAATGACCATGGTATTCAGACAGCCAGCAATAGGTAGGACGCTCCCAAGAAAAGTAGTCTCTGTGACACATCTAGGGGCCGCAATCTGCATTCAAAGATGCTTATATTCGGCTCAAACAAAACAATGGATTGAATTAATTTAGCTCCTATGCCACTAAAATGCCTGCCTAAATATGTCCCAAACCGCCCCCTAAGGTCTTCCACTGCTGGCCTGCTCGCTTTTCCTAAATAAATGTCAACTAAAAAATACGGGGAAGCAGCTTTTTGCTTCTACGGGCTGACGGCATGGCACAAACTCACACTGTACCTTCAACAGGCAGCCTCTGTAGACATTTTTAAAGCACAGCTCAAGACCCACTTCTACACCCTTGCTTTTAATTGATCTTTTATTTTTTGTTATTCATGTCCTCACTGTATTGCATTACTGCTTGTTTTTTAATGTTTATGCCTTGCTTTTCTTTTCTTTTTTCTCCATTGCTCGAGCTGCATTTCATGTCATGAAAGGTGCTATACAAATAGTTTTATTATTATTATTAAAATGTGGAACATTAAGACATGTGAATCCCTTGGCCTTGACTCTTTCAAAACCGCTCTCAAAGAGCTGCAATTCGAAAATAAAGTCTGAGTTCCCACCACTTTTTCCCCATACTGTACATGTTTTTTCCCTTTTTTTACTTTCTTTATATGATGATTTCCTGTTTTTATAGAAGTGTATATTTGTACGTCTCTAAATGTTCTGATGAATTGAAAACGCTGGACCCTGTTGTAAACGAGTGTGAGTGCTTAGTCATGGTGTGTCCAGACTCGAGTCACAGTTTTTTTATTGACCTGTGCTTTTGTTTGAAATCTACCCATTCTACATACTGTGAAATAAACATTTCAATCAATCAATACACAGCTTTGCTTCATTGACACATCTTAAAGTTAGGTCTAGACTTTCATATTAGCACACCGACTATGACCGCTCACCTCCATCTGATGGGAAATCCAACCCAGAAAATAGGTCACATTGCCATAGACCCCTGGTTTGTTTCTCTGAGCACATTGCTCTCCCCAGCTAGTGTCCCCTAGCAGCCACCATACGCCATCCGTCTCTGACACCAAAGGCCCACCGCTGTCTCTCTGAAAATGACATAAGTTCTGTTCATTAGTTATTGACCTACCCACACACACACACACACACACACACACACACACACACACACACACACACACACACACACACACACACACACACACACACACACACACACACACACACACACACACACACACACACACACACACACACCTTGGCCTAGTGGGGATTCATGGGTGTCAAAAACAAAACGCTTTAACAATAGAAAGCAATACATGATTTGTTTTTAATCTTTTAATTATTATCATTACAAACTAATAAATAAACCCTTGAGTTGTCCTTTAAACCAGTGTTTCTCAAACATTCTCATGTCAAGGATCCCCAAATGATTTAATGTGTAATTGTCCACATAATTGTCCACATATTTTGTGCCAGGGACCCGCGTTCCAGATTTGTGCAGTTAAACGTTTCAAAATGATTTCACCTTTTTCCCCAACATTCTTTTGTCTTCGTAGACCTGGCTCTCACAAAATCTGCCTAACGCATGTGCAGAAAAGCTCTCTGACCTGGTTCTCCTCCTTGCTCCCCGACCAACCTGTAGTCTCTAGCGTAGTGACTGAGATCCCCCTGCCATTCCAGCATCCTCCTAACATGGACAATTGTTTTCATTGGAGCCAAGCCAGGGGCCACCGAAGGATTCCAAACCACTAGTCTTGTCAGTGCGTGATGTGCAGGGAACTGTGCCACCCAGATGCCCCCTCTGTGATGTGTCTTACCTGGCAGGAATCCCCTCCCCCCTCCATTTCTCCTGCACAGATCATGTCCTGGGTGATCCTGCCGTTGTAAGACATGGAGCCGTTACAAACAGTGCTGTCTATCAGGGACACCTCAGCTTCCCTCAGGTCCGGGGAGGCATTACCTGTGAGGGAATGAAATATACATTTGACAAACTCTGTGAAGTGGTATTCAACTGCTTGGAGCAGCACAGCATGTGAGGTGAGACAGCCCCGAATGGGATTGATTACCGTAAATTGTTTGAATTGAAATTAAATTAATTACATGCTCACTATGATAACCTCAGTTTGTAACCAAAATAAATTAAATAGGATGGGTTTACCTCCATTGACTGTCCTGCCAAACCCTGATATCCAGCACTTCTGGGGAACAGTGATGTTTAGTCCAACATTGGGCAAGCAGACAGGTCTCATATCTATAGATGCTACACAAACATAAGGACGACAGCATTAGCTGTTAAATAAAATAATAGATATAAATCTTTTTGTAAATCTCTATGTGAAAAAGGAATGGGCGTTTTTTTCAGCGGAACCAGAAAACCACGCCCACTGCTATGCCCTATACTAGTATTACAAGGATACCTACATGTAAGGTCTAATGGGTTGGAGAGCCTCATCAGAGCAATGTCATTCCTCATAGTAAGGCTGTCAAAACCCTCATTGACCACGATGGAGCTGACTGAGCGACTGGGACTAAAGACAGTACCTAGCTCATCTACTATTCCTGCATAGACCCTCCAGTCTTCAGGATTGGACATCCTAGGGGGAAATGTGTAAGTTAACATTAACTAGATATTGTCTTACTGTGGGAAACGTCATCCATCATGCATCATTCCAGTGGCATTGTGTGGTGAGATCAGTCAGACTCACCCAGCCACACAGTGTGCTGCAGTGACGATCCATGAGGGGCTGATGATGGAACCTCCACAGACGTGTGAGCCCTCCACACGCAGGCTGACCTGCCACGGCCACGCCCCCTGGACAGCAGCTTGGCCTCCGATGATTCTCTCTGAGCGTACCCTAGTCCCACAATCTGAACACAACACTGACGTTAGAGTGATTCTCTCTGAGCGTACCCTAGTCCCACAATCTGAACACAACACTGACGTTAGAGATGATTCTCTGAGCGTACCCTAGTCCCACAATCTGAACACAACACTGACGTTAGAGTGATTCTCTCTGAGCGTACCCTAGTCCCACAATCTGAACACAACACTGACGTTAGAGATGATTCTCTCTGAGCGTACCCTAGTCCCACAATCTGAACACAACACTGACGTTAGAGTGATTCTCTCTGAGCGTACCCTAGTCCCACAATCTGAACACAACACTGACGTTAGAGTGATTCTCTCTGAGCGTACCCTAGTCCCACAATCTGAACACATCTCTGACGTTAGAGATGATTCTCTCTGAGCGTACCCTAGTCCCACAATCTGAACACAACACTGACGTTAGAGTGATTCTCTCTGAGCGTACCCTAGTCCCACAATCTGAACACAACACTGACGTTAGAGTGATTCTCTCTGAGCGTACCCTAGTCCCACAATCTGAACACAACACTGACGTTAGAGATGATTCTCTCTGAGCGTACCCTAGTCCCACAATCTGAACACAACACTGACGTTAGAGTGATTCTCTCTGAGCGTACCCTAGTCCCACAATCTGAACACAACACTGACGTTAGAGATGATTCTCTGAGCGTACCCTAGTCCCACAATCTGAACACAACACTGACGTTAGAGTGATTCTCTCTGAGCGTACCCTAGTCCCACAATCTGAACACAACACTGACGTTAGAGATGATTCTCTCTGAGCGTACCCTAGTCCCACAATCTGAACACAACACTGACGTTAGAGTGATTCTCTCTGAGCGTACCCTAGTCCCACAATCTGAACACAACACTGACGTTAGAGTGATTCTCTCTGAGCGTACCCTAGTCCCACAATCTGAACACATCTCTGACGTTAGAGATGATTCTCTCTGAGCGTACCCTAGTCCCACAATCTGAACACAACACTGACGTTAGAGTAATTCTCTCTGAGCGTACCCTAGTCCCACAATCTGAACACAACACTGACGTTAGAGTGATTCTCTCTGAGCGTACCCTAGTCCCACAATCTGAACACAACACTGACGTTAGAGATGATTCTCTCTGAGCGTACCCTAGTCCCACAATCTGAACACAACACTGACGTTAGAGTGATTCTCTCTGAGCGTACCCTAGTCCCACAATCTGAACACAACACTGACGTTAGAGATGATTCTCTGAGCGTACCCTAGTCCCACAATCTGAACACAACACTGACGTTAGGGTGGATGGGCGCACTTTTACATTATTTCTGCATTGCAGTATCGATACTTTTACTTCTCAATAAATGATAGAATAATCGCTAAGAAAGAATCTGTAGTTGCAATACAGCCCTAATGAAAATCAACAGTTTGGCATTGCAATAAAAGGTTTTGAATAGACATTGATTGTGACATACCAATGCAACGCAATGTCACCACGTTGTTGTCTGGACAAGTATTGCTGGGGATGGCAAACAAAGTTGATGTTAAATGAATGTTGGTTTAAGTTTGATCTAAATACTGTTGTTTTTTAATCACTTGAACCCTAGGATCCCTATTCTGGGAGGAGGAACATATTTGCCAAAAATAGATCTACAAGCTGGGAGGCCAGTTCACAAACCTGTGGTCAAGTTGTTGCAGTATGGGTGTGTCCAGGCTGAACTCAGGTTTCACCAATACAAATCCATTACTATTGGCAGCCTGCTCTTGGCCCGATGTAAAATATGTGTCCCTGTCAAGTTTCAAGTTTATTAGAAAACATCATTGCATAACAGTATGAATTATGATATTTCTTACAATTCAATTCAAGACAAGAGGATCGACCATCAAAACACAACAATAAAAAACGTTTCTATTACTTCTGGTAAAACTTGTATGCTCTTGGGAGGAATGACAACTGGTGCGTTTTTATGTGACTCACAGGACTGCACATGCTGTCAACCTACAGTAAAGGGCATTTACAGTAGTACCTTTATCCAAAGTGTATGAATGTGATTACATTTCTCACACACATTCACACCGTGGTGAAAACCAATGAAAGGCACCAACCAGCTCATGGAGAGCAGTTAGGCCAGGGGTGTCAAATGTATCCCCCAAAGAGCTCCCAACATGATTACATGAGTAAAAACATACATTTTATGACTCCCTTTATTGATATGTAAATAAAATAAACATACATTTAATATACAGTATAGCTACTGTAACACTGATCCAGAGAAAATGAAGCGTGCGGAACAGAATAATCTTACATTCTTAGATGATTATATTAGTAATATTAGCAAACTGTAGTGATGTACAAGTAATTAATTTGAATTGTATTACAATTAATTTACAATGCTAAGTAAAAATCTATGTCTTACTTGCTATATCCAATGTGCTGGCAACTTGCTTTCCCTTGCTGATCTGTCCAACCAGATGAACACACAGGCTTCCAGGATCTACTTTGTGAAGAGTAGATCTGGAGGAGGAAACTGGAGCCATACAATCTCACTAAATGCAAACACAAAGAAAAATGGGACATTTTGTTTGAGGTAGGACAGACCATAACTCAGCCTTAGATAAAATTTGCTTTCAGTCAAAGTATACTTAATAGATTGTATGTCAGTCATTAAGACAACTCTCAACTCTCAAGCATGTTCAAGAACTATGTGAGCCGTGAGGGTTTATCAAAACATATGTTTGAACAGGTCTGCCCGAACAAAACACTATGGCCTTTAGGCTACCATTTCATATTCTTACTGTTGGGACTAACTGGACAACTGACATCTATTCATTCAAGCTCAACTACTGTACGTGCAGCTCCTTGAATTACATTCTTTATATATTATTTACCAGTAACCAGAGCGACTTACTTACTTAAGTGCAAGATCAGAGTAATCATAGCAAGCATGAACCCTGGAATCCATGAACCATGGCATGAACAATAGGGCAAACAGTCACATAAGTACAGCGCAAAGAGAGCAACAGTGCTTCAAATAAACTAGGACACCAGGTAAACATTGAACCTTATCCAAATAACATTCATTATTTGTTGTCAAGATAAAACAAATCTAAATGACAAAAATGTAAACAATTAACCAACATACAGTATTGTCTTCATAGTAAACTATCATCCATCGATAACCTTGGGATAAGAAGGGATACAATGAGAGAGGAGTGCTTCTGAGTCTTCAGACTACAGCAGAAAATTGGAGTGAGTTTACTTTATTACCACAGGAAAGTGGTAGACAAAGTGCCAGATAAATATGAACTGATTCATGAGTTGAAAAGTGAGGAAAAAATGTATGGATATGTATGGTGTAGTGTGACCCTCACAGCAGCTAGCCTCGTCCTGACCTCCTGGACAATCCTTGACCCCGTTACACCAGTCTGACTCCCACACACAGACCTCATCACCACATGACATCCCGTGGACACAGCTTGACGATACTAGAAGACAAGAGGGACAAAGAGCATTGTGTCTCCTTGACTTCACAAACTAACCCATCTGGTCAGTCTATTGGGGGAAAAAGCAACAAAATATAATTCAGAAATTAATGCTATTGATCCTATCAAATTAAAACGAGTTAATTGCTGTACTTACAGTAATAGCCAAGGAGTACTCCAGCCACCAGCAGGAGGAGGAGGAGGCTGATTACAGCAGCCACAGTGTATTTGATGCACTTCTGTCTTCTACCTAAGATCCACAACATTGTGATTAGAACGGTCTCGGACTCCAAAATCTGCAAAGTAATCGAGGGGAAACATACTTGATTCTCCCCTTTTAGTTGATTTAACCCTGTGATAACAATGCTGATTCTACAATCAGTCATTCTCACAATTTGAGTGGTGCAACCACTCCAAGGAACAGCAATGTCTGTGTTCACCTATTTGAGTGGTGCAACCACTCCAAGGAACAGCAATGTCTGTGTTCAGTGTTCACCTATGTGTGGTTAACCTATGTGACATTAATGAGCACCAGTATGAGTACCAGTAGGGGGCGCTGTTGTGCCAGAAACAGAGAGAGAGAGACAGTGCTGCAATGTTGCCTCCTAATATGAGAGAGAGAGAGAGAGAGAGAGAGAGAGAGGAGGGGGGGGGGGGGGGGGGGGGGAGTTGCACCACTCGGTTCACACTGGTGCAATTTTTAAACAATGTTCAGAAATAGCAGATGTATGGTAGAAGCTTGCAGTGCGGCTCGAACGCTGTGAGCTTGTACATCTGCTATTTTTAAATAGGCTCAGAATGTATTGAAAGGATAGCCCCTTGAGATGCATCTCATTTTAGAGGGAGGGAAAAACATTACATACAGTACAGTGCAGTTACACAAATGGAGTGCACAATACACAATACAGATAGCTTGCTCTTCCTCAGATTAGTGTATAGTACATACAGTACAAATCACAATGCAAGTTTATTACAGTAGGCCTAATTAGAATTCATAGCAGCAGTACAGTACATTAACTGTATATCAGGGCAAAAGTGTGGACTACTGTACCTTTGCCCTCAGGGATGGAGTCTGTGATTTCAGGGGGAGGCATGGGACCAGGGTCCAGGGCCAGCTGGTGAACATACTGGGGCTGAGGCTCTGACAGTCTCCCCTCAATATCCTGAAGCCTCCCTTTGATGAAAAAAAGATCTGAGTCCAGGTACTGTTGACAGATACACGTAAATATGGAATGAAAGTGGGGACAGAACACAAATTCTGAACAATATAAAAAACAAAAATCACACCAGTGTAAAGTAAGTGGTGCAACTCCGTGTGGGGGTCCCCGGAACTTCCAGACCCACAGGAACGCGCCCAGGGTGCCGGTTGAGAAATGACAGTTACCGTGTGCAGGGTGCCCAGGGGTCCCTCTACTGTATTGTACTGTCGCTGTAATGTCACACCCAAAATCATCATATATACAGTTAATGTGTGTGTGTGTGTGTGTGTGTGTTAGGCTGCGCAACAGTGACACTTGGTCAAAACGCTATTTTCATGCTCGGACAGACCCAGCCAGGGACCCAGCCAGGGACAGACACACATAGCTCATTAATTAAGTGGTTGCACCACTTAAAAACTAATATACCGTATAAAGTGTACACACACACACACACACACACACACACACACACACACACACAGACTTGTTTATAGCAACATGAGGATTCATGGCTTTCGCCAACAATCAGTCACATCAACTACTGTACATCAAATGACATTGAAGTGTGCTTACCGGATTTGCAGTCATTTCCAGTTAAAAGTATACCTGGTAAGTAAAAAAAGAAACAAAATAAATCCTCTTGAAATTATTAATCTTTAGCTAAAATGAATCTCATAAATGTTGATATCCTTGATGAAAATTATCTCTTTACAGTTATTTAAATTGTTTTTATATTAAAAAAAAGAAAATTCCACATTGTGTTCCACTGGCATTCTGAGCAGACCGAATGGCCAATCCTGAATTATGTCATCACTTTGTCAAATCTGTTCTAATATAAATAAAGGGGGCGGCAAACTTCAGAGAGCACACAACATTTAGAATGGTGGGAACTTTACCGAGCAGGGGGTGGGGGGGGTTATCTCAACAGCGTCAACATAGGTATTGTTGGTTCAGATACATGGCACAAGAAAGGCCACAATTTTGTATGACTAATGCACAATATGTTAGTAATTTAGTCAATGGGTGACTTCACTTAACATAGAGCAAATTAAAGAAACCAGTATCACTAAATTGGGATATATCTGGAATAAGAATAGTTACAATGTCAGTTAAAATGTAACTCCTTAAAAAATTAGAAACACATTAACCATGACAAATGAAAACTAAATTGAAACCTAATTTCCACTTTTTTTTAAACAATTCAACACAAAATGTACAGGAACATTTTTCATTATACAGTGACTTGAATTACTTCATTACTATTATTTTACAACTATTGTACAAGAGAGGGTAAAAGTAGTAAAAGTTTCCTGAACAATGCTTGTTTCTTCAATAGTTTTTATTTTTTAGATCTTATTGCTTATAGATCATATTCACACAGCGGCCATCTTGAACTTGAATTAGTTAAATTCCACCTCGTTGCCACCCCGCTTTATCAATGCAAAATCACAACATGGCCATCATGTGAATATAGTCTATTGAGGATTGACAGTCAAATTCACATTACAATGCTGTAATTACCATTAGCTGATAACTGCTTACAGTATTATTACTATACTGTTACGAAATTGGATAATCAGTGAAAAGTGCATAACAGTATTTTCATTTAAACAGCCAACAGCATTTGGCTTCGTACCCCGTTAAAACTCTACATGAAAGAATACAGTATGTATACTGAGGGACAGTGAGTGCATTTTCTCAAAACATTGCTGCTGCAGCTCTTTTTGGCTGCTGTTGAAACTTCAAACATTTAGAAAAAGGGCCTTTCCGTATTATTAACCACAATATAAAATCAAATAAATTCTGTTATTTGTTTGAAAACACAAACAACCAAAATGGCCACATTACATTTGAATAAATCATAACATGGAGGGTCGCATTAAAAGACTCGTTTATTTGTACAACGCAACGGAGTGGTCAGAGCGCTTCCTCACATCCTCATGGCGTTTGGCTGGGCTTCATTGAGTCAGGGAATTTGCTGTACCACCAACCAAACCTTTTAAGTAAGTGCCAAACTTCTCAACATTAGTTTGAACACTAACATCCATATTCTGTGGGGAGAAATTCACCAAAAGCAGCCGATCTATATGCTCAAGTTGTGAGTTTGTAGATAGTGGACTCAGGTGGTCGAAGGCACTCAGGTTCACATCAGCAGCAGTTTGGTTGTGGGTATCTCTTCACTGCGACATTCTAAGTCCTACAGGGCTTGTGCTTATAATCACGCCCCGCTTCTGTGGCCAACACGGAAGTGCATAGCATACAACAACTACGGACAGTTATTTTTGGTCGATAAAGTATAGTTTTTGATTGCGATGGAGGCTTGCCATCTCAAGCGAACTTGGGCAACGCGAAGCGAGATAAAGCGAGCGAGTGGCCGTTCTGAACGTTGTGAAGTTCCATTGAGCCGACTCTGTGCCGTTCCAGTTTCGACCCGATAACACATAACGGTAAATCATGTTCTGGCAAGAGCCTTTTCCCCCCCGACTGCCACTCAAAGTGGCTACTGGTCAATCACAGTGCCTCCTTGCACAAGTGCACCGGGCCAATCACAGAGCGTCCTTGCACAAGCTGTGTAGGGTTTGGAACGACGCATCTACACCCAGGCCTGCCACCCGGGGAACAGCCTGCTGAGGTTGTTGGGGTCCATGGCCTGTTGGATGAGCAGGTTGACCTGCCCCCCCACGCTGAGCACCGTGCCCTCCTCCACCCCCTTCAGCTTCTCCTGCAGCCGCAGCAGCACCCGCTCTGCCACCTTGTTGAAGCTCTGGCTGTCACTGCTGGAAGAGCTAGGACAGTAAGGACACATGACAGAGTGCATGTTTCTACAACTGTGGTTCTGCAAGTGGGGTCAAATATAGTTTTTTGATAAATGCACAGAAGCACACAGTGCACACACACGCGCGCGCAGTGAATGACGGTACCTAGTTTTGCGGTGGTTGTCGATGTCGTCACCTCCCATGGTGGAGTTGAGCGTGGCATTGAGTTCCTGCTGCTCGTCATGCTGCTGCTGCAGGTAGAAGGCCTTCAGAGGGCTCATGGTCCAGTCAAACAGAGGGTCGTACAGCAGAACCTACATACACAGTCACACGCTCATCAAATGTCTGATATTAGGGATGCACCGATGTATCGGCCGATATTTGCCGTTATCCGTAATTATCGGTATCAAGTGACTGACATTAACCGATATTTATCTGTATTTGATAAGCATACATTTTGGGTTGGCTATGTTGGTTATCGGCAGCCTACCAAACTGTATTTATTTTTTCTATTGAAGATGTATTTGTTTCCCTGCTGGCACAAAAGGGGGAAATAAAAACAACAAAAATGAAATAAACATATCTGTATCAGTATCGGCTAATATAAATTGTAATTTTATACATCGGTATTGGCCAAGAATTTCCATATCGGTGCATCCCTATCTAATTTAACAATTGTGGAGTTGGTCACGTGCCAAAAGCGGTGGACAGAATCTGTAGACACTGCTGTTGCCACAACAGGGGCAGAAACAAGGACTTTAACCACGCTACTTACACACACTGCAACTCGCTTACAATTCGCAAACCTGGCAACACTTCTCCGTGTTCTCATAGGCCCTCCAGGCCCGCCCCCACAGCTACTTTTCAGTCTCACAATCGGCCATCTTGCTTTTTACTTCGATGCGCGAGTGGACATTTAATGCAAATACATTAATTATAGCTCCAGCAAGCAAACACAAACACCTCAACTCCATCTCATTGTGAATAAGAATTCCGAGGGGAAAAATAATTTTTGGAACGCCACTTTCACCCAGTATGAAGCTAAATGTGGAAGCCGTGTGTGTCACACCAACACTGGTGACCCAGAGAATCCTGTGCCGATTCTCAGGCATCTGGCCTGAGGCACTGCCTGCGAGTTGGCTCTGCGTGCGCTTTTTCCAACTCTCACTGATTTATCCAGCTCACACGTCAATCACAGTCAGCAGCTCTCAGCCTGCACACACACGCACGTCTGTCTTGCGCACACGCGCACACACACACACATACACACACACACACACACACACAGAGACACACAGGAATAGGCATGCAGGCTAAGGCGAGTGGCAATTTAATGCAAATAAATTATTTATAGGTCCAGCAAGCAAATCATGATGGTCTGTAGGTCACAATCACATTCCGATTTGAGGGGTTGTGTTTTGTATGACATTTTGGCCAGTAGTTTTATATCTATCTCAGCTTTTGCCTGATAGCACACATGCTAACAGTGCTGACCACAACGTTAGCAGCATTTGATGACAGCTTGCCATAGCAACGTACAGTGTGCGCAGACCTAACGTGAGCTTCTGGGACAGAAACTTGCGTTTTCATGACAGCAGCAGCTGCTGCACCCTGTGATAGATACTGTGCTAAAGATGCTAAAGCAACACAAAACAACATCCACACGCAAACCAAACCAAAACAAACCAGGGACCAGGGTTGCCACATATCGTGGATGTGAGAGTGAAACAAGCAACCAGGTCTATAAAAATGTTAATAGGCCAGTTCAAAGTAGGTAAATCAGAAATGGTCCGGAAATTAGTCTTAAAATAATCAATTATAGTGTTGACTGTCACACTTTGTTGTCTAATGTTGTTTCAGAGCAGTGGAACTCAAACATTTCCATGTCAAGGACTACCAATAGATAAACAAGTCCAAAGTAGCTTATAATGATCAGACTTGGCAACACTGTCTCTAGGTTGAACGTTCGACTTTACAAGCTCACACATATGAAATATGTTTTTTTGAATCTTCAAACTGAGACATATTTGATGATAATACTGTTAGCACAGTCATCATACTCCAAGAGCATACAAATGGAACCAAATGGACCCTGATTTTCCCAGAGAGCAAATGGTATCAAATGGGGGTCTGTGGCCTAATGCATTTCAAACTGGGGCTTCTTGGTATTATATTCTCTGCATATCTTATCAACTTGGGGTGAATATTTCACCACAATACTTTACTGAATATTTCACAAGAATATAACACAAGAGTCAAATGTACGGTCAAATGTAATCACAATATAGGCTACAGATGTAAATATTTATGACACAGTAAAATGTCGAAAATTAGTGCTATCCCCCCCCCCCACACACACACACACACACGACAGGCAAGGCTGTTGTTTGCATCGTTAGCAGGCAGCAGCTACCTTGCCACTGCTCTCTGTGACTGTAGTTGTTTCACCATGTTTGCGTATTTATGAGAAATAAAAAACACTTTCTGTTATTATAATAATTTATAACCCATCCGTTACTACATGTGCAGGGCACACTACTGAGTTTAAAAACACAGCTGAAACATGAAGTGGAGTCTGTCAACTCGCAATTTCCTTCTTCCCATATTGTGCTGCAATGTAACTAGGATTCGCCGGCCGAAGGCCGGCGAAATTCTAGTCAGATATACAGTAGTAGTATGATAAAGTATGGTAAAAAAAAGAGGGGGAAGCATAGAGGGAGAAAGAGAGGATATGGGGAGAGAGAGAGAATGACTGTGTATTCAATTAACACTGCGATTAATTTACTGTGTACCTCTACAATGGTCAGCAGAGCTTCTTGAGAGTTCTTCATGACTTCCATGGTCTTCTCACAGCATCTGAACATTATAAACAATCGGCAGTTCAGTTTTTAATTCAGACAGAAATTAGATGCAAAAATGTATCCTGAAGGTGGTTTAAAAGGGGGGAACCTCACAATGAAATAGGCTTTAAGTGAACAAAAACAATGTGCAAATGTACCCTGGCAAGGATGTACGGAACGACAAGGATACTTAAACATCCACACAACACACACACACACACACACACACACACACACACACACACACACACACACACACACACACACACACCTTCTGAAGACGCCCTCCACTCCAGTGATGCCCATCCCGTCCACAATGTCTCTGGACAGTCTGAATGGAACCGTCTCCGGAGTGGGAAGAATCTTTCCCTGCTCAAAGGCTACACCTGAGGACAGACACAAACAAGATACATAAATATGACAACACTGATCCGCCATGTTTTTAATTATTTTAAACGGAATAAGTAAAACAATCCATCTTTCAGTGACTTGGGCTTATTTTTATTATCCTTTCAGTCTTCTCACTGCACTATAATTATATTCACTTTATTAAGTCAATGAATACACAGCTCAGTCTCATCCAACCCAACTTGATACTGTGGCTGTGTGTAATGTGTTTGAGCTTACCTAAATCGATGTGTACCAGCTCAGCGGTTTGCTCATCCACCAGAATGTTCTGGATGTGTCTGTCACCCAGACCGACTATGTAGCCAACTGTCAAAAGAAAGGGAAATGTCACACACACACACACACACACACACACACAACAGCCATTAAGACATGTGAATCCCTTGACTCCTTCCAAACCGCTCTCAAAGAACACCTACGGACGGACGGCTGCAATTCCAAACTGGCCCTCTTAAAAGTCACCCCTTTTTTCCCATACTGTACATGTTTTTCCTTTTTACTTGCTTTATATGATGTTTTTCATAGTGTATATTTGTAGGTAGTAGTGTATATTTGTAGGACCCTGATGTAAACAATTCTTGGTGCTTTTCATGGTTTCCTCCTCAAAGTAGCAGTTTTTTAATTGACTTGTGCTTTCGCTTGAAATACTGTCAGGGCATTATACTGTGAAATAAATAATACATTTTTAAATCAATCAAACTTATTCCCCATTTAATTGTCAAGAGTCCCCCAGGGCTCTATACTAGGTCCATTCCTTTTTTCTAGTGATTTCAAGTGACGTATATGAAGTTATCTATGAAATCTATGATAAAGTACAATCTGCAAAAGTATTATACAATATGTAGGGGGGGTCCCGGCTTCATCTCTCTGATCTATACTTTGCATTCAAGCATCCATCCATGTACCTATAGAGGAGGTGGCCACACTGCGGGTGTAGGCTAGACGTCTCTCCATCCACACCGCAGGGTCCAGGAAGCGCTCCATGCAGAAATACCTGAAGACTGGCCTGAAGTTCTTACACACCTCGTTGTACGCATGGAGCTTGTCTTCAGAACTCAGCTTGTGAGCTTCCTGCAGATAAGAGGACAGGAGAGAGGGGCTTATGACACGCGGATGTGTTCAGGAACATTAATTCAGGTAGTATGTAAGAGCAGAGTGGGCCTTTCATCTGTATGATGGACCAAGCTTATTATTTTAGGTGAGAACCCTAATGGGGTTCCTTTCTCACCTGCACTTGTTTCAGTGTCTTTCTGTACTGTTTTTATTGTGTGAATAAATAAATAAGCTGGTGCATTTCTTCTCGCCGTCGGTCTTGCATTTGATTCACCTTACCAATATTCCATATAGACCTTTCTTTCACGACAGATTGTTGACATGCCAGTGCCACTAAAAACACATGTGAGTGCTTTTTATTCAGCTCTGCTCCCAAGTTCCCTTTGCGAGTTAACCGTTAACTGTGCTTAAGTCTTATCTTTGTATTCAACTATAAGGGATCTCAAACTGGGGGTTGAGAACTCTTGCAACGGAATGGCTGGGAAATGTAAATTACCGTAACACCTTGTATACATTCTAATAAAACTGTGGGGGGCCTTGGACATGTATACACGTCTTTAGGTCATATTTAATTATATCAAACGGGATCGCTGACATCCATTTAATTTTTCTTTCTTTGGCCATGCCTTCTTCAGCGATCCTAGACATAGACATAGACGTTTCGCACATGTGCACTGCCGTTCACTTCCTTGTTTACGGCCCAACAAACGGTCTAATCTCTCTAAAAGAAGTGTAAAGAGTTTACATAGCACACGCATATGATTTGATAATGATTATATCTGGTTTCAGTATTTATTTATTATGCATTTACTCTACGATTAAGGTTGTTCCAGGGGGCAATTTGTATTGGGGGTGGGGCGGGAGGTCGCGAGACATGGCCAAGGCATTTCCGAGGGTCCCCAGCCACAAACGTTGAACTATATATTTATATAGTGTATACATACAGTATATTATAACTCATAAATGCAAACACATCACGAAACAAACAGAATGTAATGGGTGACAATGCTATGTGCTCTCTCGCCCTTTTCTTCACACAGAGCTACATACTCACCATCATCTTCCTACGGCAGGCTAGGTTGGTCCAGTCCTGAGTTCGGAAGCGTTTATGGGCTCCCTTAGCCGGGTCCACCAAGAACTCTCCAATGGGCACCGTGCCAGAGCACCACTCTAACACACCACTACGCTGGGAGAACGGAACCACCTGCACGGAACACAACACAGTCAGCACCACTCTAACTACACACCACTACGCTGGGAGAACGGAACCACCTGCAGGGAACACAACACAGTCAGCACCACTCTAACACACCACTACGCTGGGAGACCGGAACCACCTGCAGGGAACACAACACAGTCAGCACCACTCTAACACACCACTACGCTGGGAGAACGGAACCACCTGCAGGGAACACAACACAGTCAGCACCACTCGAACACACCACTACGCTGGGAGACCGGAACCACCTGCAGGGAACACAACACAGTCAGCACCACTCTAACACACCACTACGCTGGGAGAACGGAACCACCTGCACGGAACACAACCCAGGCAGCTGGGGATTGACATCCTGACAGACGATATATTGTATGCCGATTGGTTTGATTTGTGGTTATGCGTTGTGTTGTAACTTGTAACTGGATATTTGATGGCACAACATACATATGAATTCTTTAACAAAGAGTGAGTCCAAGATTAAATGGATCTCGAGAGAGAGATCTCATAGTAAATAAGTGCAAAATCTGGGTGGATAAATTCTCAGATTTCACACATTACCCGTTAATGTGAAAGCAACGAAACAAAAAATGTAGTTTGAAGTTTGAAATAAACTTTAATTTGTAAAAAACAAAACGAAAACATCCCTGACCCATTCAATTCTATTAGTCTAAAAAATAAAACCAATTCAGAGACAAAATAAGCAGGAAAGAGAAACAAGAACCTTGTATCTCCTGATGTTGAGTCTCCTCTTGCGCGTTTCACTGTTGCGATGCAGCAGCATGGAACACATGCTGAACACTTGCTGCATGACAGCATCCTGTCGCAGGTCGTCCTGACCCTGCACACACGCACACACATGTCAAGATGGGTGTACTGTATGTACAGTATGTAGTTACATAGAAAGAAATTCTAGCATTCTTACACCCTTCATATTTAAATATATAATATAATATAAATAATATTTAAAAGATAAATGGATAGTGTGTGTGTGTGTGTGTGATATTTATGAAAGATGAGCCTGGACCAGTAGAAGTGTGTATTCTTTGTCTCTATAAACTCATCACATGAAATGACTATAAAGAGTTAGTAGTTGGATCCCTCAATGAGGCCGAAGCGGGTGAAAACCTGCTATTTCACCATGACCACCACACTAACACTAACACCAAGGAGCGAGCGTTCCGAGGGCGATATTGTGCGAAAAACTGTCCTCACATGCAGCATCGGCAATATAAACTGACTTATTTGTCACAGCACAAAAACACAGAATGAATAATTTACCAACGTGGAAAATAACTGAGATCAAAGCTCAAAATAACAGATCACAGCTGAATGTTATCAGGTGCTCTCTTGTACTGCTATTCATTCGTTTCTCAAGATGGGTGCTTTATCTTCAAAGGTAGGCGACTTGAATAGAACCTAGCCACACGCAGAAGAATGTCTTTTCAGAATATGTGTGAAACAAACACTTAGCAGCACAAAGGCATAGTTTGTTTAAAACACAAGCACACAGTGCTTGTCAAATACGCACATGCAGTGGTTGACTCAAACAAACACACACACTCTTTCTCTCTCACACACACACACACACACACACACACACCTTGACCAACTGTCTCCTGCTGATGCCGTCGGAGCCAACACAGTCGAGGATCTTGGGCAGGTTAACGCCACCAGCCAGGTGGTAGTGGGGCTTGAACGACCTGATGGTCACCACGTCGTCATAACTGCCTGACGGGTCCACCTGCTCGTTTACAGTTACACAGTTAATCACTTTTGACTGTCTAACAGTGCACATACTGTAGCTCAAACTATTTTATTTCAAAGACCCCCATAACTGAGTGTGTACAATGTCCATTTGGTTCCAAATTTAGGAAACAAATGGACATTTGGTTCCATTTGCCGCTGTTTCCACTTTGTTGGTTTAGGAATCCTACACCAACAAAGTGGAAAAAGCAGCGCTCCAAAATAAAAGATGCAAGACTGGCTCAGATGCAATTTCTATTTGATTGAGAATGCTCATAGCCAGTCTTGCATCAATTATTTTTCAATAGCCAGCCTTGCATCTTTCTTTTTGGAGTGGCGCTTTTTTCACTTTGTTGGTTTACGAGTTAAGTTTTATTTAAAGCTGACCCCACTTTGAGGACCACTGTTACAGCTCCACACATTGAAACATATTGGTGATGCCACTTACTTCATGCAAGCTCTTCAATAAAATCATGTTTGTTTTGGGAGACGGACGAGTACTGGTTAACACTGCTAAGTGAGACTTGGAATGCCACTGGTCACCAGTACTTTGAAACAATGTGCTAAAGTACAACCACATGCAGTAACAGTAGGACATATACAAGATAAAAAAACAATCACTTCCCACCCTCCGTTAATTACTTGAATACTAGCGTCCCGATTCAGAGGCGAACATTCAGTGAAAATAGCAAATCCATAAGTAAGTAAGTACATTTTATTTATAGAGCACCTTTCAAAACAATGTTACAAAGTGCTGTACAACAAGGCAAAACAATCATGTTAAAACAAGGGCATGAAACAAACAATAGAAGGTAAAACATTAAAATGCAACAATAAGCGCTGCGACCCATTGTGAGCTTGAAGATCTTATATTTTCGTCAAAGGGACTTGGTGTTGAGTAAAACAAAAAGGAGTAGACCTCGTATGGATCCCTGGAGGAGGTCAATGTATTGCAGAGCAGACATTAGAACACATTCAGTCAGTCATTCTATACCAGTGGTTCTCAAAGTGGGGTCCAGGGTTCCTTGGTCTGTAACTCAGAGTTATGGGGTTCCTTGACTTTTAAAAGTGTGAGAAGCAGTGTTTTCTATACCTTGATCTCCATTGTAGGGATGATAACATCGCTCAGGTCTTTGATTTTCATAATGGGCTGGTCGGCAGGAATAGGGATAGCTTCTGCAAAGAAAATAAATCACACCTGTGTGAACTGAGTGGTGCAACTATACTTTTATTGTGATAGTTACTGTACTGTACAGTTTTATTGTTGGTAATCAAATAGACAGAAACGTTGTAATTTCCATTAAACTTGTTCTCTTGCACTTGGCTATTTCTTTCAGTACGTTGAGGCAATAGTCTGGTGTACACACCTTTGTAGGTGTGAAAAATACTTTTCATATACCGTATATACACCGGTATTTAAGGAATTACAATGAACACAATGGTGTGTATTGTGGGTTTCCTCTTCTGCTGGCAGGTTACAAAGACGAAGAAGCCACTCTGGCGTGTAAAGAAACCAACCTCCTGAATTTGGGAATTTTCATACACAAAATAGCTTGTGTTGTCCGTTTGTCATTCTGCCTAAAGCATGTATGTATGTTCTAAGTGGTGCAGCCTGTGTGTACTGTACGACAGCATGCTCGGTCTACTCACTCTTCTCCGTCTTGTGTTTGCTGGCGTCCATGTATGCCAGAGTGATGTAAGCATCACACAGACGCTCTATGTCCTTAATCATCTTTCCTTTCTTCTTCCTAATCACACTGATGATCTTCGTGGCTACATCCGAGCGTTCCTGCACATAAAGGCACATTAAACACGACGTGCTTCATTCATAAAGAGCGAGGTACATTTTCAGCAGAATTCCTTTGATAAATGCACAGTCGGAAGTGATCAGTACAGAATTAATTGAGGTGAATTGACATTCATGCATTTTACTAATTAAGGCCGCAGCCATACAGAGATTTAGTATCCATCAAAAATGTGTTGAGTGACTGAGTGGATGTATTTTTCTCTACAGCGTAGAGTCCTACCAGGTCTAGTGGTGAAACCTGTCGTGAAGAGCTCTTTGACATTCGGGACTTGGAGATAGTCTCGTCTTTGTTAGCGTTCACCAGGGCCAGGATGATGAAGAGCGTGTGGTGGGGATGCTCCAGAGATGCACGACAGATGAGCTAGAGGACAAGAAAACCTCAGATAGCTTCAACTAGGCAAGGTTTTTGATTTTGTAAACGTTAAAATACTGTACATGTGTTTGTATTTTGTTTAATTTTATTAAAAATAAAAACAAACAGCAAAACGTGGAATTACATCTTTAAGGACATCATGGAAGCCCACATCTTCAGGGACAGCGGAGGACATCTTGGATCCCATGCGAGCTGCCAGCTGGTACATGAGAGGCAGGAACTTATATGATGGGATTCTCTGAACTCCTTCCTGAAACACAACCCAAGAGATGTCTCACAACACTTCCCAGATGACAGACATACTGTATACCAGTCAAGTTGGAATAATAAGTTGTATTTTTTCCTCTTTACCGCTCAACTGTTATTAATAAATGACATGAACATAAATTGTCAAAGCACGGGTGTGCATTTTAGTTTGTGTGTGTGTGTGTGTGTGTGTGTGTGTGTGTGTGTGTGTGTGGTAGATGATGTTGTGGCTTGCCTTCATCAAGTCGTTGACAGCCTTAACGTCTGCGTTCTCCAGCCAGAGTGAGGCCAGTCTGAACACCCAGGTGTCGTGCTCGTCGCCCTGCTGCAGACACAGGATGTAGTTCTGCACCGCCTTGCTGAGGAAACGGCGCCGGTCTGTCTGCAGGTTGGACAGAGCCTTCTTGTCCAGCTCCAGTTCTCGTTGCACCTTCACTGTATACCTGAGAGGGAGGAAAACTGGTTACCTTCACTGTATACCTGAGAGGGAGGAAAACTGGTTACCTTCACTGTGTACCTGAGAGGGAGGAAAACTGGTTACCTTCACTGTGTACCTGAGAGGGAGGAAAACTGGTTACCTTCACTGTGTACCTGAGAGGGAGGAAAACTGGTTACCTTCACTGTGTACCTGAGAGGGAGGAAAACTGGTTACCTTCACTGTGTACCTGAGAGGGAAGAGGGAGACTTGTTGCCTTCACTGTGTACCTGAGAGGGAAGACAGGTTACCTTCACTGTATACCTGAGAGGGAAGACAGGTTACCTTCACTGTATACCTTAGAGAGAAGAGGAAGACTGTTTACCTTCACTGTATACCTGAGAGGGAAGAGGAAGACTGGTTACCTTCACTGTGTACCTGAGAGGGAAGACTGGTTACCTTCACTGTGTACCTGAGAGGGAAGAGGAAGACTGGTTACCTTCACTGTGTACCTGAGAGGGAAGAGGAAGACTGGTTACCTTCACTGTGTACCTGAGAGGGAAGAGGAAGACTGGTTACCTTCACTGTGTACCTGAGAGGGAAGAGGGAGACTGGTTACCTTCACTGTGTACCTGAGAGGGAAGACTGGTTACCTTCACTGTGTACCTGAGAGGGAAGACTGGTTACCTTCACTGTGTACCTGAGAGGGAAGAGGAAGACTGGTTACCTTCACTGTGTACCTGAGAGGGAAGACTGGTTACCTTCACTGTGTACCTGAGAGGGAAGACTGGTTACCTTCACTGTATACCTGAGAGGGAAGAGGGAGACTGGTTACCTTCACTGTGTACCTGAGAGGGAAGAGGAAGACTGGTTACCTTCACTGTGTACCTGAGAGGGAAGAGGAAGACTGGTTACCTTCACTGTGTACCTGAGAGGGAAGAGGAAGACTGGTTACCTTCACTGTGTACCTGAGAGGGAAGAGGAAGACTGGTTACCTTCACTGTGTACCTGAGAGGGAAGAGGAAGACTGGTTACAAGGGAAGGACTAAACTGATGTAAAGAGAGAGTGAAAAGAAGTGCATACAAAACAGTAATGCTTACAGTTGTTTTAACAAGTACTCCTACATACAATTAAAGAGCACATGATTAAGTGCACATGACTGAAACTATCGATTATCTTCTTCTTTTACGTTTTGTTACAACCCTAATAAAAAGGAATGACCTTTAGCTTTCTCCAGCAAGGTCTGAAACATTAAAAACATTACCATGATTAACTAGAGCTTAATATCTGTCAATCGTAGTATTTTTTTAAATCTTCATTTACTTCAGTCCGTCACTAGTAAGACAAGCCTGTGCCTCCACTGGTTGGTGTAGATATTGCTTAATAAAATCTCATCAAAAATGTTGTCGTTTGCGCCTCCGCATTACCGCGGAGGTTGTGGGTTCGAATCCACCGTGGTGCATCCGGCTTTGCAGAGCGTCTATACGAACACAGTTGGTCCATCTTCGGGGGAGGGAAGCCGGGCGAGGAGGGTGGAAAAACAATTGAATGACAGGCACAAGGTGTGCTGGCCAACACACAGGTTTTGCTTACCTGTTGTCGTTGACTTTACGTTCCTTCATCAGGTTCACCTCCTCTTTAGCTTTCTCCAGCAAGAGCTGTTTGTTCTCAAACTCTGAGGAGTTCATGTAGTTCTCTATGCTCTGGTATTGAGCGTCTGAGAAGCGGGCCAAAGACAGGAAGGCCTGGTTTCTCTGACTCTGCAGCCTCGACTCACGGCCGTCAGTGTGGGCCTCGATCACCTCCACTGCCTGAGAGAGAAGACATTGAGGAGCAGCAGTTTAACACGTGCTGTTGTGCTGCTCAATTGACAAACATGTTGTCCTTCCTGATACAGATACCTGAACTTGCATAACTTGCAGTCACATCTTGCGTGCGTGCATGTGTGACTATGTGTGCGTGCGTGTGTGTCAACTTCAGGTTATGAACTGAATGGTCTTGTAGGCACCCAAGTATACAGTACCATGCTCAAGTTCCAAATTTGGCAATTAATTGAACCAATAGATCAAAATGAAACATTATTGTTTTTAGTCAAATACGTTTCACAAATACAAGCTCACAACGTGTTGCATGGTGAAGCATTGTGAGTTTCACTTTCAGGCCTAGTTGCCTACCCTCTCCAGGTAGAGTTTATTTTCTTTTCTTTTTTTTTGCGGCTTACGCATTTATTTTATATATTTTTTTATAGAGGGACAGACAGTAGGCTTACAGGAAATGTGGAGAGAGATGGGGGAGTGACATGCAGTAAAGGCCGTCGGGATCGGGAGTCGAACCCGCGGCACACTGCCAGACTGGATTACCAGCCAAAGTGCCTGGACTGCTGAGCCACGGCCCAGGCCTCCAGGTAGAGAGTTTCAGCCCTAGTTGCCTACCCTCTCCAGGTATTTCTCCAGGATGACTCCAGGGCTCTCCAGACAGGTCTCAGCCAGCCAGTTCCCACACAGCCTCAGACACTCGGTGTAGACTGGAGCCACGGCAGGGTTGAAGTCCACCTGGCAGAGCATGCCAAGAAAACATTAAAAACATTACCATGACAACTAAAGCTCAATAACATTTAGTCATAGAATGTTTTTGGTTCTTCATGCACTTCAGTCTTTCACTAGTAAGACAAGCCTGTGCCTCCACTGGTTTCAGTGTTGATGTAGATATTGCTTAATCAAACTGAATCTCATATTTTGTCTAAATTTGTGAGGCGTTCGTGGCTGCGCACCACCGGAGGTTGTGGGTTCGAATCCACAGTGGCTCATCCGTTTTTTCGAGCATCTATAGTATACAAACAAAATTGTCCCGTGTTCGCAGGAGGGATGCCGGGTGAGGAGGGTGACACCTGTCTATGCAACTATTCTTCCGGGCTGATGGCGGCACCTGTCAGCAGGGAGTGTTGCACGGGAGGAGTAGGACAAAGGCTCTACATCCTCAGAGCCTTCACAAAAATGTTGTGACCATAAAAGTAGTACAGTAAGTCAGAGAGGCTTATTGTCGGTATCAGCAAGAATACGGGAGTCTGTCCCTGTTTCACAGTGCGCTAGACCCCCGGGAGATGGATCGCTGAGGTGGAGCACCTACCATCAGCTCCCAGTACAAAACTATTAAATGCATGTGAGCATGTCTGTACCTGCTCCTCCAGGGAGTGTATCATCTGTCTCAGTAAGCCCAGGGCCAGACCCTGCTCTCCCTTCGCCCAGAACACCTGAGCTTCCTCCAGCTGCCATGAAGACGAAGAGTCTCCAGCCTCTTGCTGCTTCATCTGGAACACAGCTCGCTCTGCCAGCTGAGGAACACAGGACACCACACACAGAAGACGGGGACAACTCACAATCAAGGTTTTGTTTTGTTACAGTGTCATTGATCCATGTGTAGAAACACCTATCCATGCATTTAAACGGTTACCCCTAGAACACTAAACTTAACTTTTGTCAAACCATCACTAAACCTGGGTATATTTTACCTGATGCATATATTTCTCATCAAAATATATTGAAGTACAGCAATACATAGCAACTTTAAGTACTCTTTAATATTTCATCCCGACTTTTCACAAAAAAAAACGTAAAATAATAGATATCATGGGGGGCAACTATCATAGGGGGCGAAATGGGTGAATTTTTATTATTATTCAACAACAAAAAAAGAAATGGAGCTGGGAACTTCTCCTTGGTCCACTCATTCCTGGGACATGTGAGAATGGTCCAGTGAGAAAAACAAACTAACAAAAAAAGCCCATTGTGGGTATATGGTATTTTTCTCTATCACTCTATCAATAAACGTGGGTGAAATTCACCCAAACAACTACCTTCTGTGATGTCACTGAGCATCATGAAGGTACTGAAAGACCTGTCAAAGAAATCTGTCGGTGAGCACTTATAACATAGTTGAAACAACAATAATGAGACGGACACAATTCAGAGTTCCAGAGTATTGGAATAAAATGTATTCGAATACGGAGACAGCAGTGAAGCGTTACAATGGAACACCGTACTGACTCAACACATCTCAGTCAGGCTTCAGCTTAAATACATTATTACCCCCCCCAGAGGTGGGTGGGTCTTGTACACATGACATCAGAGGACCCCTCCAGACACAGACCACACAGCTCACAGAAACAAGCTTCTCATGGCTTGGTTTATGACGTCCTTAAATGTACAAGCATTCCACATTTCCTTGACAGACCCACCCACCTCAGACATCAGCAACATTATGAAAATTACAAAAATATAAATGGCCATATCCATATCAATGTGGGGGTCTTTGACATGAAAACCACTGTTGTGTTCCCACACTCCTACACACACTCTACCTGTGTATTCCCAGCGTTGCGAGCCACCCGGCAGAGCTCCATAAGGTGGTCAGTGAGCAGAGAGCTGAGGTACTTCTTGGCGTCGGGGTTCGTCACCCTGGACATGAGGGTTTGCTGCGCCACAGAGCGCACGGCCAGAATGGGCTCCACCAGAGCAAAGTCACTGTCAGCCAGCAGCTGGGAGTGCTGCTGCCACTGTCTGCACACATCCCTGGCAGTGACATCTGAGAGCGCTCTGTCACACCAAAAAATACATTTGAATATGTATAGGTACAGCCATAGGCAGCAGTTCAAACACAAATGACAATGGAATGAGTTGAATTAGTGAAGATGATGGAAAACACAATTTACTTAAATATTAAATAATCCTCACTGAAAGTGTTACAAGGCCATTCTGGATTCTAGCTGATATGGGGAAACTTCTAATATATGTTATATTAATCCATTTTGGGGCGGGAACCCCTTTTTGTGTTTTAAACATTATGCTATAATTTTGCTATTGAAAAATAGCAGATCTACAAGCTCATAGCACGCCACCGAGTGGCGCGCTTCGAACTTGTAGGTCTGCTATTTAAAAAAATTGAGCACCACTAATACAGAAACATGTCAGAATTTAGAAGATTTTTTTTAATTTCGACATCAGGCCTGAATGGGTTAATGTATATTATATACATGACTTATACTCGACTAAACTGAACAGAACAGCAAAACTGCTCATGAATTCTCCTGTGAATTTGCAATTTGTCTTAATTAAAATGTATTTTTTAGAGCATTTAGTATGGAAAATGAGGATACAATGAACACAATATATTGAATCTAGATCATCACCTGGAGAAGAGCTGCCTGACACTTTCCAGTTCTCTGATGCTCTGCAGGTTCCTCAAAGCAGGGTAGAGAGAAGACACAGCCTCCAGACTGCCTCTGCACAGCTCCTCCACCTCAGCACCCCTAAGCACACACGCACACACAAACACACCGTCAAATAATGTAGGGGAATGATTTTCTTATTTTCTCACTGTGCCATTATGTTCGTCATACCTGGCATATTTCAAAGTTTGATCAAACATGGAGAATTCTTTGTCCCTCAAAGCCTGCAGGGCACAGAACACTGATTCGTTGAAGCCGGGGTTGGATTTCTCACTCCTAGCGAAAAACAAAAACAAAATGTAAGGGGAGAGAATTCAATCAAAAGCATTGGTGCTAAGAGAGCCGCACATTCACTTTAATATTATATCTCTTGATTCTCTTCTCAGTTCAGAAAGCATCAATGATCGTCTATCTATGGAAATATGTTAGCATGGTGTGTGTGAAGCACCAACATGTGTCCCTTGTGAACCAGCATAAAGGCAGAGAGACCAAATACAACAGCCACAGTGGTGTGCTACTTAAACTGTATTGACACACTACCATACAGCTTGGCCAAAACAACATTTATTCACTTTTCATTCATTGGATTATTTTAGTTTACATGTCCTTTATTAGCGGTAACTCATTTTTCTCAGGTCAATGCATACATTCAAGACAAGACAATAATATCAGTCCAACTCAAACAATTACAAACAAAACAGCAGCACACACATCACTATAAAGCTCCTAAACAAGCCATACATTCCTGGACCCCCCCATTTTTTCTTCCTTTTAGTCCCAAATACCCCACATTGGCCTACAACAGGACAAACAGAAAAAAACACACTAAAGAGAGATGATTCATGGACAGAGCTAAATTCAGTAAAAACTGTGAAAGTGCCTCACCTTTCTGACAGGTCACAGTCCCACTGGGTGTTCCTCCAGGCAGCCTGGAAGCGCAGCTCCCTCAGCTCAGGCCCCCACTCCACTCCCTCGCTCTCCAGACCCCTCAGGTAGGTGGTCAGGATGCTGCTCAGACCAAAGTTCCGCAGGCCCTGGTTGCCCCATGGAGGAGTGATAAAACATCAGCACTGTGTCCCAGCCTGTGGGCCGCGGGGCCCACTAGACTGTGGGCTAGTGCCCACTAGACCGAGGGCCGGGGCCCACTAGACTGTGGGCCAGTGCCCACTAGACAGAGGGCCGGGGCCCACTAGACTGTGGGCCAGTGCCCACTAGACCGAGGGCCGGGGCCCACTAGACTGTGGGCCAGTGCCCACTAGACCGAGGGCCGGGGCCCACTAGACTGTGGGCCAGTGCCCACTAGACCGAGGGCCGGGGCCCACTAGACTGTGGGCCAGTGCCCACTAGACCGAGGGCCGGGGCCCACTAGACCGAGGGCCGGGGCCCACTAGACCGAGGGCCGTCAAGATGTTTGTAAAATGGGCTCCAGAATAAATTGGCAGAAAGTTTTATTCATAATAAGGCATGAATATATAAAAAACATAAAAAGACCTTCAAGTATACTACATTATTGTTCCATTGATCCATTATTGTTCTACACAATCGTGTCGTCGATCATTAAAATAAACATGCTCTGAAAATTAGCCTAACCATCTGACCACTTAACGTGATCAGATGGGTGGGCTGTGAACATTTCCACATTTTCAAGTGAGCCCAGATCCAGAAGAAGTTGGGAACACAGGAATAATACATTTATAATGTGTTGTCAATTCCATATGTGAATGTTTTTTTATTCTTTTTTTTTAACGACTGCACAAAACGACAAAAACCAAATGCAGGATGTGTAAGTGTCTTAACAACTAAGCACAAAGTGCCTTACCTCCGCTATTCCCACATGTCTGGTGACCTCAGGCAACGTACAGTGAAGGTCATATGAGGTCAGGGCTTTCCCCCACATTGCCTCATGCTCATATGTTCGGATCCTACAAATTATACACAGAATAATCAACAATTATGAATAATCAAATCATGGCTTAATTAACCTATCAGTTCCATTTGTACACTGTGATCTGTGGCCTAGTAGTGCATATCAAACTAAGGCCTTTACATTAAACGGAGAGAGCCTCATCGTGCCACTCAGGATACATACAACTCCACATCAGAGTGTGAATGGAATGTACAGTATCTACCTGGTTATAGGACTGGTCAGCTTCTCTCCTCCACATCCATACAGGCTGTCAGGTTCTCCAATACTCCGATACACCTCAATTAGCAGCTCCTGAAAATGATTAATTGAATACTTTATTAGTCAGAAATGGAAACAGCGGTCTACATTATGTCAAACAATTCAAAGAGTAGCACATCTACCTTTGCAGGGTTTAGTGTCATTATTTAACAAGTGTCAAATTTGTGGACCATGGACATTATCTGACACCACTTAGTAAAGCTTTTGAAAAGAGAAGGAAGATTTACCTGTAGACTGATGCCTGTGTCTTCAACACTCTTCTCTGAGAGTTTGGAGATGGCGATGTTCTGACTGTTCTCCTCGAAGTTGATCCTACGCGATATTCTGGACTTGGATCTGGGAAGTACAGGTATAAGTTACTTGGTTCATGATCAAGCATGGAAACAAGTTTCGGAAGGCCCAAATGTAAAAGCGTCAATATCAGTGCATACCTGTGCGTTTCCTCCATGGTATCCTTGATTTTGTCGACATAAATCTCAGAGTACAGCAGGGCGGTGAAGTGGGCGGAGCAGAATTGAGCAGCTCGAGCCACTTCCAGGTAATTTAGCTCCAGCCAGAAGTTAGCATGACAAACCGTACCACAGTAGTCACTGTGGGATGAAAAACAGGGCAATCATCAAATCAAAAGGTAAATAAACACATTGTATTCAATTGGGGAGAAAAGCTGGAAAAAAACACACTACAATACATTGTTGAGTATGGAAAATCTGAGACCTGAGCTACTGAGACCACAAAACCATTGCACACGTCCACTGCTAAAGAACACACAGATTTAACACATTGATTGGTGAGTCACAACAAATACATTGTGTTCAATGGTGGTAGGTACAGTAGGATGAAGTTTGTAAATGCAGAAAAAGACCTGTCAGATGCTAGTGGCCTGTGTTGGCGTCTTAGGTAGTCGATGACAGACAGCATGGTACGTAGTGACACCTTGTCAAATGAACCCTGATTGGCAACGTCTGTCTCTCCTGTCAAGATATTACACAGGTTAATAATCACAGTTTGCATGCACAAATAACACCTACAGTAAGAGCATTAGATAAACGTTGAATTGAATACAGGTTGTACAGTATCCAGACCATAGTCAGTTAAAAATTGCTATTTATGCTTGTGTTTGTTTTGAACTGTGGTGGAATACCAGAATAATTGAATAATTGTGGTGGATTGTACAACATCAGGACGACTTTAAATAATGTCATACAAGATTACAACAAAGGAAGATAGCAGGGCTGCCTGGATACATTTGGTGAAAAAAGTGGCATTGGTTAGGACAAAATCAATAGAAACAACGAAAAGCAAAACAACAAGGTGCGGTATGCACATGGCATCATCATCATACCCGGAAGTTATGCGGGAATGCCTACCGAGTGTCAAAAAACGACTTTCTGGCCTTGACAGCCCATACATCCAAAAAGAAAAGTAATATCTGATTGCATTAAATTACGTTAACCCTTTTGGTGTTTTAAACATTATGTTATAATTTAGCTATTGAAAAATAGCAGATCTACAAGCTACGAGCTTGTGGGTCTGCTATTTTTGAAAAGTCATTAAAATGAGCGTGAAATCTTAAATTTCGATGTCAGGTCTAAATCAATCTGAGAATCCCATCGTCAAATATTCGGGAAAACAGCGCCTCCGCTGAGAGACTAGGTCTAAATTGGTTAAACTGACTTGGCCACTCGATTTGCCATACCGTTTACTGTATGTATGTGCATACCCTCGATACCGGCGGTAATACCTGTGTTACAGCCCTGGTAGCCCAAGGTGATAAACACAGTATAATAATGTGACCCAAGGCTGATACAGACCAGACTCAGTGATGAGTGGGGTGGTGGAGCGGCTGCCGGTCTGGGCGCTCCGCGAGTAGAAGGCGAAGCATTCCTGGATGTGTGTGGACAGAAGCTCTCTCCACGTGCCGTCAGAGTCTCCCAGCAGGATGGAGTGAATGATGAGAGGCAGAACCTTCTGGCAGAAGTCTGCTCTCACCTGGGAGAGACGCACACGCAGGGATGCAGCGGAACTTGGTCAACTGCACCGAATTAGCTACATCGGATTGCCGTTTGTGATCAGTAAAAGAGACCTCAATTAGAGTTTGTTATAATTCTAGCTGTTTAACAGCGAATAATAATACAATGGTATCCCAGGCTTATTTTAAGGCAATACTACGGCAAATACAACTTTTTTTCCTTTTCATTATTTTCTTGCTCTCTGAGAATTGGGGGCAGGGTAAGGGCCCTGGATATTGTATAGAAAGGAGAGCACCGAAACCGAAAAAAGGTTGGAAACCACTATTCTAGCATAAGAACCACAATCTATGTACTTACCACACACAGAGGTCGTGACAGAAGCAGAGCCTCACTCTTGACTCCCCCACTGTCCAGCAGGGCAGTACAGAGGCTCTTTAGCCAGGCCTTGTGGTTCCCTGCCAGAGGAAGCCACAACTCCCGGCTGGACAGCCGCTCCCTGTCTTCTGAGTTCACCTCCACATTCACACTGGCCACCTGAAGGGGTCAGTGATGCCACATCCATATTAACGTAGATCTGCAACTATGGATTATTTACTTAGCGGTTATTCTATCGATCCACTTATTCGAATAATTGAAAAGCAAGTTTTTACATTTACATTACACGTTTGTTTTATATTATATTTTTTTTATATCAACAAATCAATGCCTAAAAATGTATACAGATTAGCCTGATTAAACAATCAATGGTTAATCAGACTAATCTTCCTTAACACGTCGGGACCGTATGACAGGTATACTCCTGAGTAATTAATTTTGCGCCATGACGAGCAGGCTCGTCTTAATGCGTTTAATATCGCTAGAACATTGCCTCGCTGTGTTTCTTTTTTTAAGCGCTCCGGTTGCTATGCACCGTTGCTAGGGCTCCGCCCGCACCGTTTGTTTTCACTCAACCACACTGGCTTCTGTTTTAGGCTGCGCCTTTGCAGGATTTCTTCTCGGATACTAAATCGCTATCTGTGGTGTTGAACAGATCCGCGATGTTCAGAGGTCTTTTCTGATTATCCGGTGAGCGCAATGGGAACATTGGCGTTTTCTAGAGCAAGTATGGACCTCATTTTAGATTGGTAGCAGTAACGTAATGCTTTAGCATCTAAGATGGAAGACAAAAACGGAAGCGCATCATAGTGGAATGGTCAGAAATCCCCAGCACTGAAGCGCCATACCACCTTCGTCCAGCAGGCAATGTATTAAGGGGAATACTGCAAATGTTCAACACTAGAATTTCGTGCGCGCTTCGCGCGCACTCATCCCAGAGCTACTTCGCCACGCACTATGGGAAGAATTAAATGGCGGGAGTTGACTCCACATGTAGTAACGGATGGGTTATTGGAAATGTACCATTGTTTTGTCCTGAATATTTCCACAGCCTAATTACTAAAGGATTTTGACTGTGGGACAGACATACAGTCTGACATACAATAGGCTACACGTGTGCACAGTGAATAAACAATGACCTATATGCCCAGAGTTCTTAAATTAACATAGTTGGATTTTAACAGAAAGACAATGCCATAAATCAGTCAAAGTAAGTGACAGACTCAACAGTAGCACACAGCATGCAAGGCAGCGATGCATGCATGCAAACATGTTTGTCCAGCTGAGATTTAGTGTCTCCATCTCTCTGTGGAAGAGGTTGCACATGACCTGTACGGCCACACTGAGGCGCTGCAACACAAACACAGACGCAAAACAACACCACGCTGTTTGTCCAGTTGACCCAAATCAACACCAATACCTAGCCTGTTTGTCCAAAACACAGTATCTGCTGGCCACGTTTCTACTTCGCCACAACCTAATGTTAGTAACAAATGTAGGGGAGAGCCGCCAAGGTTGTAACGCTTCACGGTTGTAACATGGACGTTATATCTTGATTGGTCAACGCCACCATGACGCCATCGCGTCAGTATGTGTACAGCAACGTACTCTACGTGGCCAGGAAGTTTGAAGTGTTTACCTTCAAAATGCGTATAATTTTACACCTGGAGTATATGTGTGCTACAATTTTTGTCTTTGGTGTTGGTGAATAAAAATCCACATGGATGTGTTCATGCTTATGTTCTTCATTAGTTTGCATCGTGTTTAGACGGAATTCACGTTCATTCTGGTCTGTAAGCAACTGCAAAGAAAACTTGCAAAAGCGGGTCATTTGTAACATGTGTTACAAATGGTCCGCTTCCATTCAATGCGATATGTAATATTTACATATTTGACATATTGGCCAATATTATATGTTCTGAAATTGTATTGTATTGTGTAGTGTATTCTAAAAGTAGTTTAGGGTTGTATAACATTGTACAACTCAATCAATCAAACGTTTGTTTAATCAATGTATTGCCCCATTGAAAAAAAAGAAAAGGCCAAACTGGTACACCTGATACTATTTAATATTTCCCTTATGTTTGATATTTTCTTATCACATCCATGGTATGAAAACAATGCTAAGGAGTTGCTTCAATGAAATATAATTGCTTTAAGCTGAAAACGGGTTATTAGTTATTATGTGTAGTGTAGTGTAGTCAACATGTTAAGGCTCATACACACTGCCCGGTATTTGCTGCGATTATGCTTTCGGGGAGCATTGTTGGCGCTGGCCGACAAAAAACCCTGATCTGACGTTAAGTGGTGCCCAAATGGTAGATCACGATCTACAAAGGCTTTGCAGGTAGACCATATGACATGGCAGTAAAAATATATATAATTTTAATTTAAAAAACGATTTTTGCATCTTCCGCTTTAGATGACCTGAGATTACTTGAGTGATTGACATAAAAAAGGGCCTGTCAGCTCAAACACACAATGCAATACTTGTTGTTGCTTACAATCATCAGTAGCAAAGTCAAATACCAACAAAAATAAAAGCCTACGATTTGCATTTCCCCCCCTCTATTTCCCATTCCATGTGCATTTGTCTTATATGTAGCCTATATGAAAGGCCCCTCAATTACATTTTGTCACTATTTTCAGCAATGGGATGATAGTTTTATTTGGTGGGTATGTTGAGCTGGTCGTTTTGAAAGTAGCTCTCAAGTCCATAAAACAAACTAACATAGGCTACTTCTCTATAAGCAGAATCATGAATAGGCCTATTTAATTTATACAAAAGGAGAAGAGAGAGAGAGAGAGAGAGAGCAATGTGTTTGTGGCTCAAACTGTGTCTAATATTGTTTTAGAGCAGTGGTTCTCAAACATTGTCATGGCAAGAGCAAAGGAGGCCCAATATTTTTTCAATCTACAAAAATAATCCCAAAATGGCTGATAAATTAAATTACATTACTTACTAATCGCTTATTTGGCAACACTGGCCAGCTTTTTGTTGCAGCTCCGTGGCTGGGAGTTGGGAACTTTCTGTTACAGTTAAATCAATATAAAAGTACCACACAACTGAAAAGTTGCGCGACTGTGTCCGCAAGTTAGAGACGTGTGTGGCTATAATGACGCACAGCTGTTATGTAATCGCGCGTCTCTAAATTGTAAGCGTGTGTGTGTGTGTGTGTGTGTGTGTGTGTGTGTGTGTGTGTGTGTGTGTATATATATACATTCCGTCGGTAATTCCCTGTAGGCTTCACGTGAATAATGTTGTGTGCGCGCGTGCGGAGAAATAGTTATTTAATGAATCGCATGTTGGTGTGTGTGTGTGTGTGTGTGTGTGTGTGTGTGTGGGGGGGGGGGGGGGGCAGTTGGCTGTGTGGCGAAAATAGGCAAAGTGATCGGTGTAAGGGTGATATTTCGGCACAATCCGATTAATGAGAAAGAACAATGTTGATGTAACTAAGGGAATCGTCGAGTCATTTATTTTGTAAACAAAGAGATTTAGATGGAATAAGCGAAATAGCGATCGTATAATTCTCCCCCTCCTTCTTTCTCTCATCAATGTCCTGCGCGAGATCAGATTCTGTGCTGCGCGAGATGACATTGTCAAGCTAGGGTGGGGGCGGGCCTGGTACACACACACACACACACACACACACATGCACGCACGCACACACACACGGTCGCCTGCAGACCCAGCTCCCAGCGAGTGCTGCTGCTGCAAGCAGTGAGTGTAGAGTAGGCGTGGCGCAGCATTAGAAGGGCGCAGCAAATACGACATTGAGGGGTAGAAACCATCCCGGGCGCGTGGTTCATGTAACATGTGTGTCACTGTGAAAGACTGGCCCCATTAAGTGAACGTAGTTGGCGTAGTAGACGCCAACATGACGATTTTGGTAGACGCCAACATGACGATTGTGACGTAGGCTGTTGACGTTGAGCAATAACAGCGTGTTTCATATAAAAGTAATATTTGCAGAGTAAATAAGACACTTGAACGGCTAAAAAATAGTCTATGTCAGTTCGGGGAGCGTGCCGAATTTATTTTGCATATAGAGATGTGTGGTAAAAGTGTGGTTCGGTCGGAGATAGAGCACAAAGAATGAGTATGGGTACCACTTCTCACTTGTATAAAGAGATGTGCGTGACCTACCTTTTTCTTGGAGGTTCTGAAGGGGTTGAGGTACACCAACATGGGATCTCCGTTGTTTTTATGTTGCTCCCAGAAGTCTGCTCCAGACTGAGAATTGAGGATGTGCTGTACACACTGGGCTGCAGCCTGCCTCACCTCAATGCTGAGATGACATAAACTAATTAGATACTGTAGATAAAATAGATTACACTGTAGGTAAGATAGTTTAGATGCTGTAGATACACTAGATTAATTCCTGAAGGCCTACCTGTGGTGAGTGAGGGCATTGTTCATGCAGTTGAGGATGATGTAAAGGCTCTGAGCTTCAGTGGAGGAGAACAGAGAGACAGCCTTGGTGTAGAGAGGGTCTCTGGAATGGAGCATAGCGATGGTGGAGAAATCGATTGGGCCGAGCTCCCCCAGACAGCTACCTGCTGCCTCTGCAGGGTACATACAGTACACACACACACACACACACACAGGAATCAACTACAATCCCCACCACATACTGTATTTGTACAGCGACTATCCAATTGTATGGAGCCCCGCAGTAGCCGTTGAGAGAGATATTTTTTAATTACTAACTTGTGCGCTCAAGTTAATAATTAATAATTATTTTTTTTCCTCTCAATGGCCACTCTGGGGCTCCATAGAAATGCATATGCACACACTTGTATGTACGGTGGAACAGATTTCAGATAAAGAATAAAAATAAACTAATACAAGATTTATTGTAATTATTTGACTTAGGATGCGGCATATAAAAGTGTTTACCGAGGATGTCACTTCCTCCCGGGTGATTGGCTGCTAGCTTACAGAGCTGCAGCAGATTGAGCACCAGCTTCACCAGTACACTCTCAGAAGGGTCTTCTGTGATATGGAGGTGGAAAGAGACATTTTACACACAGGAACCAAGGAGTGAAGATAGCAAAGATTCATCAGTGATCTCACAACCCATGTAGCACCGTGTAGCAAAAGTGCTTCAGACGGTGTGCAGACTTACTGTACCTCTTACGGTAAGGGGGTAAGGGCCTTAGGACCCCATTTTTTTAATTATGAAAAATATTATAAAATAGTTCAAATCTACACTATTTTTCTTTTCTTCTTGGTTTCACTGAAACCATTTAATAAGCGGTTTGCAGAAGCACATGGACACTCCTGTCCTACCGTGACAGTCTTGGAGCAGCCCTCTGATCTGTCCCTTGTGGGCATGCAGCTGCCTGGTCACTTCCTTCAGTCCCTCCAGTCTGGTGAGGGGCAGTGAGTCACAGGACGTCACTGACAGGAAGTGGTCAATCTCCTGTGTAGAGGATCGATCATCATGGAGACAGTTGATGGAAAACAAAGATTTTTTTCATTAGCAGAACAATGTGCCTATCCATTATTTTCGTCACGATTTTTCTATCGATCTGCACTATCTCTTTATACAAGTGAGAAGTGGTACCCATACTCATTCTTTGTGCTCTATCTCCGACCGAACCACACTTTTACCACACATCTCTATATGCAAAATAAATTCGGCACGCTCCCCGAACTGACATAGACTATTTTTTAGCCGTTCAAGTGTCTTATTTACTCTGCAAATATTACTTTTATATGAAACACGCTGTTATTGCTCAACGTCAACAGCCTACGTCACAATCGTCATGTTGGCGTCTACCAAAATCGTCATGTTGGCGTCTACTACGCCAACTACGTTCACTTAATGGGGCCAGTCTTTCACAGTGACACACATGTTACATGAACCACGCGCCCGGGATGGTTTCTACCCCTCAATGTCGTATTTGCTGCGCCCTTCTAATGCTGCGCCACGCCTACTCTACACTCACTGCTTGCAGCAGCAGCACTCGCTGGGAGCTGGGTCTGCAGGCGACCGTGTGTGTGTGCGTGCGTGCATGTGTGTGTGTGTGTGTGTGTGTGTGTACCAGGCCCGCCCCCACCCTAGCTTGACAATGTCATCTCGCGCAGCACAGAATCTGATCTCGCGCAGGACATTGATGAGAGAAAGAAGGAGGGGGAGAATTATACGATCGCTATTTCGCTTATTCCATCTAAATCTCTTTGTTTACAAAATAAATGACTCGACGATTCCCTTAGTTACATCAACATTGTTCTTTCTCATTAATCGGATTGTGCCGAAATATCACCCTTACACCGATCACTTTGCCTATTTTCGCCACACAGCCAACTGCCCCCCCCCCCCCCCCACACACACACACACACACACACACACACACACACCAACATGCGATTCATTAAATAACTATTTCTCCGCACGCGCGCACACAACATTATTCACGTGAAGCCTACAGGGAATTACCGACGGAATGTATATATATACACACACACACACACACACACACACACACACACACACACACACACACACACACACACGCTTACAATTTAGAGACGCGCGATTACATAACAGCTGTGCGTCATTATAGCCACACACGTCTCTAACTTGCGGACACAGTCGCGCAACTTTTCAGTTGTGTGGTACTTTTATATTGATTTAACTGTAACAGAAAGTTCCCAACTCCCAGCCACGGAGCTGCAACAAAAAGCTGGCCAGTGTTGCCAAATAAGCGATTAGTAAGTAATGTAATTTAATTTATCAGCCATTTTGGGATTATTTTTGTAGATTGAAAAAATATTGGGCCTCCTTTGCTCTTGCCATGACAATGTTTGAGAACCACTGCTCTAAAACAATATTAGACACAGTTTGAGCCACAAACACATTGCTCTCTCTCTCTCTCTCTCTCTTCTCCTTTTGTATAAATTAAATAGGCCTATTCATGATTCTGCTTATAGAGAAGTAGCCTATGTTAGTTTGTTTTATGGACTTGAGAGCTACTTTCAAAACGACCAGCTCAACATACCCACCAAATAAAACTATCATCCCATTGCTGAAAATAGTGACAAAATGTAATTGAGGGGCCTTTCATATAGGCTACATATAAGACAAATGCACATGGAATGGGAAATAGAGGGGGGGAAATGCAAATCGTAGGCTTTTATTTTTGTTGGTATTTGACTTTGCTACTGATGATTGTAAGCAACAACAAGTATTGCATTGTGTGTTTGAGCTGACAGGCCCTTTTTTATGTCAATCACTCAAGTAATCTCAGGTCATCTAAAGCGGAAGATGCAAAAATCGTTTTTTAAATTAAAATTATATATATTTTTACTGCCATGTCATATGGTCTACCTGCAAAGCCTTTGTAGATCGTGATCTACCATTTGGGCACCACTTAACGTCAGATCAGGGTTTTTTGTCGGCCAGCGCCAACAATGCTCCCCGAAAGCATAATCGCAGCAAATACCGGGCAGTGTGTATGAGCCTTAACATGTTGACTACACTACACTACACATAATAACTAATAACCCGTTTTCAGCTTAAAGCAATTATATTTCATTGAAGCAACTCCTTAGCATTGTTTTCATACCATGGATGTGATAAGAAAATATCAAACATAAGGGAAATATTAAATAGTATCAGGTGTACCAGTTTGGCCTTTTCTTTTTTTTCAATGGGGCAATACATTGATTAAACAAACGTTTGATTGATTGAGTTGTACAATGTTATACAACCCTAAACTACTTTTAGAATACACTACACAATACAATACAATTTCAGAACATATAATATTGGCCAATATGTCAAATATGTAAATATTACATATCGCATTGAATGGAAGCGGACCATTTGTAACACATGTTACAAATGACCCGCTTTTGCAAGTTTTCTTTGCAGTTGCTTACAGACCAGAATGAACGTGAATTCCGTCTAAACACGATGCAAACTAATGAAGAACATAAGCATGAACACATCCATGTGGATTTTTATTCACCAACACCAAAGACAAAAATTGTAGCACACATATACTCCAGGTGTAAAATTATACGCATTTTGAAGGTAAACACTTCAAACTTCCTGGCCACGTAGAGTACGTTGCTGTACACATACTGACGCGATGGCGTCATGGTGGCGTTGACCAATCAAGATATAACGTCCATGTTACAACCGTGAAGCGTTACAACCTTGGCGGCTCTCCCCTACATTTGTTACTAACATTAGGTTGTGGCGAAGTAGAAACGTGGCCAGCAGATACTGTGTTTTGGACAAACAGGCTAGGTATTGGTGTTGATTTGGGTCAACTGGACAAACAGCGTGGTGTTGTTTTGCGTCTGTGTTTGTGTTGCAGCGCCTCAGTGTGGCCGTACAGGTCATGTGCAACCTCTTCCACAGAGAGATGGAGACACTAAATCTCAGCTGGACAAACATGTTTGCATGCATGCATCGCTGCCTTGCATGCTGTGTGCTACTGTTGAGTCTGTCACTTACTTTGACTGATTTATGGCATTGTCTTTCTGTTAAAATCCAACTATGTTAATTTAAGAACTCTGGGCATATAGGTCATTGTTTATTCACTGTGCACACGTGTAGCCTATTGTATGTCAGACTGTATGTCTGTCCCACAGTCAAAATCCTTTAGTAATTAGGCTGTGGAAATATTCAGGACAAAACAATGGTACATTTCCAATAACCCATCCGTTACTACATGTGGAGTCAACTCCCGCCATTTAATTCTTCCCATAGTGCGTGGCGAAGTAGCTCTGGGATGAGTGCGCGCGAAGCGCGCACGAAATTCTAGTGAGCTTACAAGACAGGTCACTTCCTCCTGCCCCGGAAGTGATAGCCGTTCATAGTTGAGTCAGATTCTCATTCCAGGCGATGCGTCGCTGCAGAATGGTTTCACTTTCTTAGCGTGATCAAAGTTTAGACTTTTATAAGGTCTCAAAGATGGCAGTTTGTCTCATTTTGAGGAGAAAAGGGACTATAAAGCGTGTAGTCCATGTGCAGATCCATGTGGAGGCTGTCTAACATGTGAGTAAAAGCAAAACAATATATATATATATATATATATATATATATACACATGCATATTGTACATTACTGTACACACTACTACTATAAATTACTTTTTTTAATAATCGACTAAACTTCAATTAACTTTGGCAGCCCTACATGTGACTGAGGAATGCCAGCAACAGAATGTAAAGTGATATGTACAGTAAGTTATGTGTGCCTATATTAGCTGGTCTGTTTCCATTACCTGTTGCAGAGTGAAGGTCCTAGAGCTGTATTTCAGCTTGTGCTGCACAGCATGCAGGTCTTTGAACTCAGGCCTGTCAGGGAAGGGCTGCAGCCTGCAGATGGCTCTCTTCAACTTCTCCTGGTTCTCTATCACCAGGAACTGCAGCAAGCCCAGCACCTGAATGGCCAGGCAGCAGTCCATGGAAGAATCCATCATGAATGGCAAACTTAAACATACCGCTAGTGTAAGATGTATATATATTGGTGGATGCTGTTAGTGACTACACCCTCGTATCACACAAACTTGCTTTGGTAACTAACAAACATTATGAAATCGGTTCATCTGAAAGAAAACCCACTGACAGGCTGTAGAATAACCTTTTGTCTAAATTGAAGGCTTGATATGTGATTAGTAGTGTATAGACTGGAGTCTAGGTAGATGGAATCAGAAAATGGCCACCACTGCTAAGTAAATTCCCCCCCTCCGTTTCTTTTACAAATCGAACCCTGGACTGCAAGAAATCCACAACCACGACACTGAAATGTAATGCAATGCAAAAGCCAAAGTAATGTGTGTTGTTGTACATGGAGCCCAGTGTTTACCTGCTGCGAGATGGCAGGCCGGCTGGTCACCTGCGCAGTGAGAGTACCCACAATGACCTGCAAGTGGCTATCTAGAGCATCACCACAGTACTGGAGGGCTGCCCGACACACCTCAACCAGCAGGTCACAGCAGAGAGACAGGCTACGGCCAGACACCTCTTCACACGGGCCTGGTCTGGTGGAACGTTCAAACAAACGCACAAATATTTAACATTTCAGTTTCACAAAATGGTTACTTCAGGGGGCTGAGCACGGAATGTGATGTATGATGATAAGTGCCCCTCAGTTCACACGCGTGTGATTTATTTTTAAACCTAGCATCCCTATTCTTAGGAGAACTTTAGCCAAGAATAACAGATCTACAACACAACAAGTTATGAGAATATGGAGAGGAGAGGTTTCTGCCCAGCAGCAGCTATACGTGCACCCGTGTGTGTGGCGTGCATGCTTGTGCCAAGCCAACCTGCTGTTGATGTGGTGTATCAGCGTGTAGATGATGTCTCTGAGGACAAAGGCCCAAGCTCCGCCCAGGCCGTCTTTCACCTCACTGAGCAACAGGCTGACGAACAGGTGGTACATCATCAGAATGCGGTGGCGTTCGTAGCCGTTGGCCGTCTCAGATGCCTTCTCACACACGGCCAGCAGAATCCTCTGGATGGAAATCTGCAACGTCGCCATTGTCGCAGCAACGACCACCACCACCACAACAAGACAACACAGAGAGAGCGAACAAAAGTTAAGTAACATATACAGTACCGTGTGGTGTACTCCCACCTCTGAGAGAAACTTTTATAATCTTATTGCACACAAACACTGTCTGACAATATCACTTGCCGTTGCTGTAAATCGTGTTGTACTTATCACTGTGCATCTTACCGGGGTCTTAGACAGAATGGCTACTATTGACTTGTGGTTGGCACTGTGACACTTGCTGAGGTAGTCCAAGGTGGCCTTGATGACGTAGGAGCTGAAGAATGGAGGGTTTGGTGCAGGGTCCAGTTCTCTATGGGGAGGTAACCAATTGAGTATTAGACATTTTCATAATTCTGCAGATTCTCTCTAAAAAGATTAGATTGGTTGTTTTAAATCCCAATGTTTGATGAACCATTGTAAAGCGCTTTGAGCAATTGGAAAAGCGCTATAAAATGCCATTCATTAAATCACGTTGGGGGCCATTTGGAAATCAGAATAATATAAACAATACAAAAAGGGGGTAACATTATTTATTTGTCACTTTCAGACACTAACTTGTCATTTTTTACATCACTACATAGTGTGACACTTTGCCTTGTGTGTTTTGATGACACATTTACAAACACTTTGACTGGATGAAGTGTTTTAGTTGCTCCTACCCTATGAAGCGCTTCAGGTCTCCTGTCTGCCCTTCAGTTCCTGGTCCTTCATACAGAGTCATCAGCAGTTCTACCACTATGTCTGCCAGGTTACTGTGGATCAAGCTGTCAATTTTCTGTGGACATAGAGTAATGTAATACGTAACATAACACAATGCAACGCAACAGAATTGGATAATATTTCGTTATATGACAAATGTGAGTTGTAGTTCTGCTTTTTTTGTTATCTTCAAAATACATTTTAGAAAAATTTCCCCTAGAATACCCCAAAACAATACTCAATACTTCAAATACCAATGCTATGTAAATATATGCACTCATGGAATACCCTTCAACAAATATAATGTGTAAATGATGAGGTAAAGAAAAACAGACAAACACTGGCATATGTTTTGATTCTACAGTATATAAACTTTAACCCTCTCACCTGTTTTCCCAGGCAGTTGCTGTCTTTCAGTAGGTCATAGACCTTGTGGGCCTTCTCTCTCTGCAGGGCCACCTGTGTGTCCTGGCCAGACAAGGCAAAGTATGGCAGAATGCTGACCATGATCTTAGGGAAGCAATCTGCCAGCAGCTCCCTCCAATCCTTCCCAAGTTGGCTACCGATAGACTTCACCTGCTCAAAGTCATCCAGGAAGACCAGGTGAGGGACCAGCACCTGGTAGGAGGAGCTAGAAGACAACGAAACAGGCTAGCATCCCATGTGATGACATAACACTGAGTAGAGTTCTGTGAGTCTCTGAAATGCTGCTGAAGTTGTGCTGAAAGGTTTACTATACAGCAAAACTAATAATAAAATGACTTCTATCGACACCTGTAGAAATCGTTGAGCGTGTTGTGGTCGAGCAGGGTGTAAGGGAAGGACTCCAGAGTGTAGCTGTTGTCATTCTGTTTCTGTCCCAGCCACTCGGTCACCAGGTAGTACAGGTGTGAATTAACAAAACTCTTCACACTCCTGTAGCCCAGGGTTCTGCATACATTGCACAACACCTGACGGGTGGACGATAGAGAAACAAACATGAAATTGCTTGTCCTAGTTCGTTTTAAAGAAGGCGAGTTTGTAGGTAATTAAGCCCGTACCTTTTTAATGAGCTGTTCCTCTATATTGTTTTCTTTGTATGACTGGAAGAGGGCAAACAGAGACTGCTTCTCACAGACAGGACTGCAGCACAGGACCAGCGACAAACTCTTCAACAGCGTGGCCTTGCGGTTGAAGGCCTCGTCTGAAGAAAGGTCATCTGAAGCGCCGCTTTTCTTCACACACACACACACACACACACACAAACAAGATTAAAATAGGGTGCATTTTATGCCCTTATAGTTAAGGGACGCAATAAAACAACTAGTTTATTTTGCTAGCTTTAGTTATAATAATCATTTCTTCTTCTATTTTCTACATGAACACACACACACACACACACACACACACACACACACACACACACACAGAAAGAGAGGAATATACAGTAGATAAACAGCAGATTGGTGGCAAAACTGCAGGTGAAAATGTGAACTTACTGGGAACCTCATGCCCTCCTGTGCCTTCAGGTAGACATTCTCAAAGGCCGCCTGCTGCTGTTTCTGGGGGAGCATCTTCGTCTCCTTTGGGCTATCTGGTCTCATCTCCAGAAAGAGCCTTGACACAGGGACAATGAATGGTGATGTAGTAATAATAAGAGATATATATATATACATAGGATTGCCTGGGCGTTGACCCCTCGTGATGACCTTGCCTCTAATCTAATGCAGTGGTTTTCAACTGGACCATTATTTATTTGGCATTAGAGCCACGGACCACCATTTGATGAGATTTTGCCTCTCAGACCCAAGACATGGAATATTTTGTTGTCGTTCCATAGGCAAACATGGCAAACATTGATCAAAATATCAATTATTCTACAATCTCAATCTGTGTAGACTTCTTGTAAATGCAGATGTTTAAGAATAATTATTAAATTAAACCAAGGGGTCCATTTGGTTTCAATTTACTCTCTCAGGAGTTAAAGATCTATCTGTCCATCTGGTTACCAATACCAACTCTCCATCATTTACCTGCGGACCACCTGGAAACCCCTTAAGGACAACTGGTTGGAAACCACTGCTGTTAACCTTAGGCTAAAAACACTTATTTTATTTTTCTTATAGCTTTTTGTCATTTCATTTAGCATGGTTCACTACCTCTCCACAGACATGGCTGCCAGCATGCGGACATGATGGTGAGAGTCTGAGAGGTGAGATGGGAGGATTACAGACACCGCAAGCTCCTCCTCGCTCAGGTCTAAAACTGCCCACTTACAGCATGGATCAGCCTAATGGAGGAAAACATGAAATCAGAAAATCAAAAATAAATTATACTACAGAAGAGCAAAACTGTGCCAAAGTGTGTATTGAAAGCTGACCTCTAGCAAGGCAACAAGACACTGCACCAATGCAGCTCTCACAGTGGGTGTGCTTTTCCTTTGTGCCAGGATGCTGCAACAGAGCAGAGACAAACATCTATTACATTACATTTAAGATGAACCATATTTTTCGGGCTGGATGGCTGTCTGTCTATAGAAAATCAATCATAGCTGTATATACTGTATGTATAAATTGATATACAGTATTGTGGCCAAGTTATGAAGAATGGATTAATTTCATCTCCTCATAGAGCTATTAACAGACAACCGACATACCGGTATTCATAATAGCGAAACTGTTCATGCCATTGCTATACAAATATGTAAAATACCGGTAAGTAAATAGTGAACATGGTTAAATAACATTCTTCAAATGTGCAAAAATAAATAATCATGATTACAATAGCTATACCAAACAGATACTTTATTATGTGAATGTTTAACTCATTTTTGGCGGGAACCCCTTTTGGTGTTAGCATTATGTTATGCTTTAGCTATTGAAAAATAGCAGATATACAAGCTCATAGCGCGCCACCGAGTGGCGCGCTACGAGCTTGTAGGTCTGCTATTTTTGAAAAATCGAAGAACCACTGACGTAGAAACATAACTTTTTCAGAAAACTAAGAAGACATTTTAGAGCTCAGGTCAAAATGGGTTAATGTGCCACTGACCAGAAGCCCGAGACGACTTTGAGCAGTGCTCCATGGACGTGTTTCATGTCCTCGGGCATGTGCCGGGTCTGTCCAAGGCTCCTTATGGCCGGTAACAACCCCAGCAGCACGGTGGCACACACCTCCCGGTCCTGGCGGTACAGCGAACACAGGTCCCTGCGGAAAAAAACATGCTCCAATTGGTCTTGAATCAATAACTGCTTTTTACATTCAAAAGGTCCTACTGTAATACATTACTGTAATTGTAATACAAAAAACATAGGACATGTATATTATTTAAAACATGTATATATATATCATAATCCATAGATATTAGTGTGTGAGGGAAATGCTTTCTTACGCCAGAGGTCTGAGCAGTGCATCGAAATCCTCTGGTGAGAGAGAGTCTTCCACGGGAAGCATCTTCAACAGGACAAGGTACTAGAAGAGGAACAAGATCAATGTCCAGTATTCTACCTACCCGATTACAATGCTACCAACTGGAATTATAAATAATGGTATGGCTTTATTAATATGATGCGACTACACACAACAAAATAAAATACAGATTTCCCTGCCAGATGTCATGTTCTCATATACTATACCACTATCATCATCATTATCATTCACTGTTTCACAGAATCCACACCCATTTGTGCACAAAAACACAGCCCATCTACAAGCATGCAAAGTGTTGTGAACTTACAGAACGTCTATTTCCGTTGTGCATCACTGTCACGCAACTATTAATCGGGCTTCAGCGCTGCTCACCATGTTGAGGTGCAGGGCCTTGCTGCAGTCCATGTGCTCCAGCAACAGCAGCAGCCTGCGGCGGACCTCCTGTGGTTTAAACAGGAGGCTGTGGTTGGGCAGGACAGACGAGCACGTACACAGGAACTCCAGACTGGCAAGAAGTGCCAGGTCATGTTGGCCCAGACACTCCTCCTCTAGAACACTTTTAGCACCTGAGAAAAGGGCCAATCCAGGACATTCCATTAGTCATCATTCAAAGTTAATTTACACAGCATCTTGGTACAATCAGGTGGGTATGTCTTGATGTTCCATATCATGGACACTTATATTGTCAGGTATAAAACCTGAAAAATAAATCTATTTCCATGCTTTATAATATTTCATAAATGAATGCCCTATTTTATAGCACAAACTAATCTAAATGCTCACTTCTTTTTTGTAACATATTGAAAAAGAATTTGCCCAAATAACATGCCCAAAACAGAGACACCAGGTTGGATCTTGCAACTTCAATATCCATATCCAGATTCTTATTTTTTCCATTTCCTGATAAATAACGGTTTTGAACATACCGTATGTACGTCCTTCTCTACAGTGTGTACTCTACTTTGTATGGTCAGCCCCTGCCTTCCACTTTCTTACCGGATGCACAGGGAGCATCACTGCCATCTCCGTTCGGCCGGTGGGCTTCGCTGGTGCCAGGGTCACTGGATATGGAGATGTCCATGAGGTCATCTTCCTGCTGAGTCCTGCTCAAGTCCCAGTCGTCATCCATGGGCTCGTCCTCATGTACAGGTTTGGACAGCCTCGATGCGCTGCTCATCTGACGGGACATGGGAACAAGTTCAGTTCCAATGAGTGAGCTTTGTGTCGGTCAATAGGACACAGAACTAGGGCTGTCACCATTATTATTTTACTTTACTTGCAGTTGACGATTTAAGTTTGTTTAAATGCTGTTATAGATCTGCTATTTCCACAATTGTTTCAAAGAATTGCCATTAGGCGATTATGTAATTGTGACAGGCCTACATAGGACTGACTACACATAAACTGTGTAGTCAGTTTATGTGACCAACTGTGTTGGTTACATTTCTACACACTCAGATTTATATTTTTAACAGGTTTACACAGTACAATCTCATTATCACATGCAATAATGCTTTGGTGACATATCTTAACTAAATTAAAATGTAGTTACTAATACTGAACTAATTTAGATGTATTGAATTCGGATGCAAAATTATCTTTTATTTTTACCTCTTTAAAATATATATTTTTTTTTTTTACCACCATGGCATTCCAAATATAATATTACATAGCAACGCCTATGATTATTAATATAAGAAATAATATATACTGATTGTACATAGTGTGACCTGACCATTTTAGTATGCAAACTGTGCTAGAGGTACTTATCGCTTACCAACAGTTTGCAAATCTCTGCCAGATCACTGAGAAGTGTGGAGGGCAGAATCCTAATGAATAGACTGGAGGAAATGGAGCCAACACTATCCTGTGAGAGCAGAACAAAAGACATTTAGGTTTAAAACCCATTCCCGAAATGCAAGCCAAAGAACTACAATAGTGCTGTGAAATTCCCCCAGCACTCACCAAAAATCATATTGGTGAGATGCGAAAATACCTTTCGCTGTACTGTACTTTATATGCAGTACTGTATATTGACAATAAATTGAATCTCATCATCTCATATTGTAGACTATATGCAATATAGATCAATGCTAGGAAGACAATGTAGGTTGTTTTTTCAAACATTTCTGGGGCCACGTTTATTTATAGGGCCACATAAAGCACTGTTTCCAAAATAGTGGTTCGGGACCCATTTGTGGGTCACGGCCAAATTTTTGTGGAGTCGTGACCCATTTCAAAATTTGTATTTTCTTTTCTTTAAACAAACAAACCAATCAAGCCAATCTATCTACAAGCGGCCTTTTGGCCACCAACCTGAAAAGTTTGGGAACCACTGCTCTAAAGGCACTTTATGTTGTGAATGCTGGCAGGCTCAGTGGGGTAAACAGTAGAACCACTATATATCTCTGTATGACTAGTATGTATTACAGCCACCATCACCATGTTTTACTTCTTCCAATACTACTGCAGTTGATGTGATGCCATTTCACCTTGGTGTTCCTCCCAGCAGACAGTGTGCAGAGCTTCATGACAGACCTCAGTACAGTCATAGTACCTTCTTCGTTCAGCTTCACTTTCACACTGGAGACAAACTCACTGAAGTCCTGAGCCAGAGACTGCAATATAAAGATATATATAAATATAATACAATATAAAGCCACCGTTAACATTAGGCATGGGGTCTGTTGTTGAATGTACTGTATTTGGTGGGGGGAGGGGGTAATAATTGCCCTTTTCTGGCTATTGCAAATGAAGCTTGGTGAAGCTTGATGACAAACCATTCAAGAATAGTAATTTAGTAAAGTAAAGGTTAGAGAAATATTGTTGAAAGATTGAACACTGTGAAACCCCATCATCTTCTATTCACATGCGTTCTGGTTTTTATACCAGTCATATATTCTAATTAGATAATCCAGTGTTTATTTTTAGAAAGGGAAAAAACTAAAACAGCTAGTTAACATATACGTAAACTAAAGTTACTTTGTTGTTGACCAGTACCTTGGCCTTAGTGAAAAGCTGAGAACGACAGGCCTCGTCTTCCGTTAGGACTCCAGTGGCAACATATGCAGCCAGAACTCCAGTCAGCAGACTGAAACAGCGTACCAGACACTCTGGAGACATAGTCTGAGACTGAACACAATATAGAGAACCATAAATCTCAGATTTATACACAGATAAAATAAATATTAATATTAATAATATTAAACAAAATAAAAAACATTCTGCCATTTGACTTGTGGACACTTTCTCCCACCATAACACACACATTCTCAAATCTAACTGACCACTACCTACATCAGGGGAGTAGCAGTTGAGTACATTCTGGGCAACACCCAACAGTAACTGCTCCATCCTTTCTCTGAGGCTGGGGACGACAGGGATTTGGCCATCAGTTGTCACTGGGCTGGCAGCCTTGTCCTTCAGTTCTGAGGGCAGTTCATCAAAACTGCACAGCAGGCATAGTCTCTCAATCTCGGCCAGCGGGTCTTCAGATTTGTACCCTGCTTGCTCTTGGAACAATGCACTATGCACAGAGGAGAAGTAAAATTGATCCCAAAGGAATTAACCTTTTTAATAAATGTAATTTTAACCACTTAAACCATATAATTCATTGGCTGTGGTCAACGCAAAATCTCTCAATTTATTATGTTTAATTAATTAAAATAAAAGAATAAGAAATAGGCTTTCAGGACTTTTATTGACAAAGAAAAGCATGGTTAGTGTAAGCATTTAGGACACTGGTTATCTTTTCCCTTACCTCTCCAGTACTTGAGAGCCGAGAAGGAAACTCAGGCCAGATCTGGTGTCTTTCAGGGTCAAAGATACTAGAATGTCTGCTATCAAATTGTGAGGAAAGTCCCTGAACACAAAATCATGAGAGATCAACTTTGAGGCTTTTCGTCATTAGCTGAGCAAATACTGAAAAAAATCAATATTTAGAAGAAGCTTCTCTCCTGTATGTGTAGCTTTAAGCTGTTAGGGGCAAAAGCCCCAAAGACAGGCTAGTTAGGGTCCATGGCAAAATAAGGAACAGTTTAATCACTTAAGCCCTATACAATTTATAATTTAATACGATATACTAGCTTGTATATCTTGTAGATATGCTAGTTTCTGTAGGAGAAAACTTTCGCAAACCTAGAAATCAGGCGTATGCACAGGTGCGTAGGCCAGTGGACATCAATGAAAGCAATAAGGTACACCCGTACACTGTGTATTTGCTCGGTACATGAGTATTTTCTTATTTAATGAAGCAACGTTTTGGTCCCTCCGGACCTACCTCGGGCACTAGATATGCTAGTTTAAAGACTCCTACATATCTGTCCAAACTAAACATCCACACTCAACGATATAGGCCAGGGCCTGAAATGACAGCAGTGCTGACCTGGAGATGATGGGGTGAGGTCTGGAGCTGTCCTCCACCTCCTCGCTCTGTTCGGTCATCAGCAGCCATGCTATGAGGATCTCCTTCAGGCTGGGCATTCCGGAACCATCCGTGGCTCTCACGCAGTCCCAACCTGCACCCAGGGCGAGGCTCTTAGGGACCAGGCATTTCAACAGGGCCCAGGTGAGACAGAAAACAGCAGCTCTGCATATGCACAGACAAGAATATAAGACAGAGGTCATCAGATGTTGCTGATGTGTTCACATACACAAACACAATGAACAAAGGCACTATTTCCAGTGACGGATATACATTTTACAAATTATACAGTGAATATAGTACTAACTGTGACAATTTGCATGCTGTGCCAGAGAACAGCTTCCAGAACTCTCCGTCTACAGCGATCAGACCGCCTTGGACGATGGTGGTTAGGAGGTCCAGACTGAAGGCCTCTGTGTGGGGTGAGCTGACTCCTCGCAGTGCCAGGACCCATACCCGGACCCACAACCGATCCAGCTCTGCCTTGTGGGCCAGGGCCTTCCCCGGGTTGCTGGCCTGGCATCGTGCCACTTCCTTCAGGCAACGCAACACATACGTTGCCCTCTCTACTCTGCGATGCTCCGCTAGGAGTTGGCACATCACAGAGAGTAGAGGGATCAGCTCCTGGCTGGGAACCATGGACGGGTACTTGGAGGCAAGTATTGCTGTAATCTGGAGCCTATTTAGAACAAAAAAGTTCAAAATAATAGTGTACATTACTAATATATATATATATATATATATATATATATATATATATATATATATATATATATATCGTATATCGAAATTAAAGTTTTTCAATGGGTTTTTTTCACGGCTTTCGCCTTTATTTTATGGAGGGACAGACAGTAGGCTGACAGGAAATGGGGAGAGAGATGGGGGGGGAAGACATGCAGTAAAGGCCGTCGGGATCTGGAGTCGAACCCGCGGCACACTGCCAGACTGGATTACCAGCCAAGGTGCCTGGACCGCTGAGCCATGGCCCAGGATATTAAAGTTTTTAGGGGGGCTAGTGAATTATGGTGTGTGATGTGAAATGTGAGCTTTAGTCATTCATACTCCATCATATTCAAGTGCTTTGGAGAGAAATTAATCACTTTCAGTAGTAGAGCACTGTAGAGAGGAGCTGTGTGTGTCTGTTACTGTACAGGTGATGATGGTCGTTGTGACTGTGCCCAGGTCGTTGATGCTCATCATCAATGTAGTTAAATACAAAATGTGGGAAAAGCTCGGGGGGGGGGGGGGGGGGGGGATAAATTATGTACAATTAATTTATTTCTGGAAAATATTTTTTGTTTAAAATATCGTGCAAAATTGTATCGTGAACCTCATATCGTGATACGAATCGTATTGTGAGTTGAGTGAATCGTTACATGCCTAATTACTATGTATAAAGGTGAGCAAAGCATATGTTAATGTTATCCCTAGATACCTTTTCGATGTAATTTGTCAGATTTGTAGCAGGTTTTCTGTACAACTGGTGATTTATTTTATTTTATTTTTAGCCTGCCTGCTTCTTCAGGAAATAAATGGTCAAAATTCATGTCAGACCCTGTGTCTAGGTGAGACATGACCTTTCACACAATCTAAATGTCTCAATAGAAGAGCAGGGAGACGAAATACAGCCACCGCAAGTTATTGTATTACATACTCTATTCACATTGGACACATTTCTATTAATACATTTCTATTCATTAAAAAATAAATCACGCTTGTGGGAAGTGAGGGGCGCATCATTTCTTTATACAAACATCGTGCATAGACTTGACTGCCATACGTAAATTTCCAAAAGCCAGATGTAGGAGGTGATAGCGTCCCTCAAAAGTTACATAGTTTTAATTCAATAAAGGCCCTGACAAACTGTAAGCGTCAGATGCACACATTATCAAACGCATCAACATCACTAGAGGTGCCAATTGGACACATCAAAACCTGATGATGCGTCTCTCAGAGCTCTGTTCTATTTGGAGAGTCGACGCATGGCACAGACCAACCAATATGAGTTGGAACAACTCAGAAAGGTAACCTCTTTTCATTTCTTGTCAAATGTCAGTTAAATGGTGGCTACAAAATCATGAAAATAAAATATACAATCTTAATGGATTATTCTTCTACTATGTCATATTAAACAGATTGCTCACCAAGGTATGACGTCAAAGTCATTGTGCTGGGGCTGCAGGTGGTCTCGAAGGACTTCCCAGCCAAGTTCAATGCGCCTGCGCTTGCTGGGTGTGCTGTGGGTGGGACTGCCCCTCTGCGTAGCTCTAGCATGGACTTGGGTTACCTCCAGGACCTGAAGATCACTGTCCTCACTGTACAGCTGCACCACACAATAAACACAGGAACAAGAAGTCAATAACCATAGGAGAGAACTGTTTTTTATGGACTTTAACAACTGTGAAATTGTACATTTAAAATGAAGTATATATAAATGACTAAGCAAGGTACTAGAGCCCTGCGCGGGAGTGATTTATTAATCCCACTCCCACCCCCTCCTGTTGAAATTCAGAACAATCCCGCCCGCTCCCGCAATTATTTCATTTTTTACCGCCTGTCCGCCGCTCCCGCCCGCAACAGAAAAAAGTCCCATTTAGTCCCGAAACCATCCCGCAATTATTTCGTTTAGTCCTGCTGAACCAGCAATATTCCATTGAGATCGGGGGAAAAATACATTTACCCAAACAGTTGCTGAGATTGATCAGGCGTGCATGCACGAGAGAGGAGTTATGTATTTGTGTGAGGAGCTGATCACAGTCACAGATAGAGGGACATTTTTATATTAGGCCTATTATGCTATATTATTATATTGTGCCACGGACACTGTGCCGTGCAGACTGCGCACACAGTGTGTGGAGAGACAGAGAGAGAGAGGTGCTGGTGGTTACTAGTTATAAAACAAATTGTACTCATCTTTGTGTTCTGTTTCACGTTATTGCTTAGTGACAGCACAGGGAAAAGCAAAAAGGGGTTTAGAAGCGAGAATGTCCGTCGCGGGGAAAAGAAACTGGGAGCGTGCATCCGATCAGTTAGGGATAGGGTCACAACCTGCATTATTTTTTTTGTTTGTTTTTTAATTTAATCAAAGGCCAGAGCTCAAGGTCAATGTTTAGCTCTATTATATATTTTCACCTAGTGTCACAGCTCTATCTGGGGAAAGCACAGTAGTGTGCACTGTGCATGCATGAATGTTTCTGGGTAAACACAGTTTCGAGTTTCAACCAAACATTTTCAGTCCCCAAAGCCAATACTCAGTATAGCAATTATTACACCCGTGAGTTTAACTTCACCTGGTGACAGATATCAGCTGTGAGCACTATGAGGTCGTCTTTGACAGCTATGTGTCGAGTTCCTGTGGCGTACTTCCCTCTGCTGCCAATATGGCTGATCTCTCTGACCAGAGCGTCATACAGGTTGTACAGCAGGCTGTGCCACTTGGTCCAGTCCTCTGCATAGGCACCTTGAACATGACACAAGAATAACCCATTAAGACATAAATGCCTTCTAAATCAGTAGTTCTCAGACTTCTCACACTTCTAAAATGCAAGCTTGTGCATCTTTTGAATAGTCAACACAAAAATCTAAAATGACACAGAATGATCCCGGTTTTAATGGCATAAGCATGGTCACATTATCATGACCACATGAGCACAAGCGTCCCTATTCTAGGGTAAATATTCTGTGAAAATCGACACTTTGTGAGCTTGTACATTGACTAGAATTATCACGTGCCTTCAGCGCACTCAAGTCTAAGCAAAAATTAAGAATGAAAGACGAACGAAAGACACACGTGTCATGTGTCCAGGCGTAGCCAATCGTTTACGGATTTGCCCGCCTTCGTGTTTCAGCGCCGTCTTTAAAACCCTTTTTAAGGGTCGTTCAGGGCGGACGGACGTTCAGGGCTCATTTCTGATTGTATGCTGCATGATCGCAGTTATAAAATTAACGCTTCTGAAGAGAAATAAAGTTGTCGACACCTCGCCAAAAATGTGAGCTTCTGCCACAGAGGAATGTGGGCGTTGCTTTCGCGCAAATGTGTATATATATAGATATTTGAAGTGAAACTATTTAGTGTACTGAAAAAAAGAGGAAGCCGTAGTCCTGTCAATAAAGGTATATGGGGTTGAAGTGGTTAAGAACCATGGTTTTTCAATAAGGGCTTAGTAGTATAACTGATACATTTTCTACACATGGTTAAAACAGCTTGTATAAACAGAAACAAAAATGAGGAGGAAAAACAGACATTGCATTGGGGTGAAATAAAAATAATACTAATATAAATGAAAGAAGTTGATGATGCAACATCAGATTTAAGGGATATATCCCATTATACATCTTATGTTAACTAATGTAAAATGATGACTAATGGAAAACTAGATTAATGGACCACATCCCTTAACCCATTCTGACCGGGCACCCATTTTGGTGTTAGCATCATGTTATGCTTTAGCTATTGAAAAATAGCAGATCTACAAGCTCATAGCGCGCCACCGAGTGGCGCGCTACGAGCTTGTAGGTCTGCTATTTTTGAAAAATCAAAGAACGACTGACATTTTTAGAATCTGATCTCAGGTCAGAATGGGTTAATCAGACCTAGTGTGTGTCCAGTGGAAACCTCGTATGAATCTGATCTCAGGTCAGAATGGGTTAATTCTTCGATCACCAACTTTACAACCAATAAAACATTAAGGATTTCAGTGCTCAAAGCCAATATGCCTAGACTACAGTACTGAGCTCTTACAATGGCCATTTAACAGAAAATATGTATAAATAAGCATGGGTCCCCGTCACTCAACATGATTTACAGTACCCGTTTCCTGTGTTTTGGCTCCTTTGGGGTGGTGGACACAGAGCTGCAACTGGAAGAATTCAACTAGCTCATCTTTGAGAGAAGAGCTGGGCCTCATGTCAGCCCAGAAATTCAGGACGAGGGGCATTAAATCCTCTCCCAGAAGACACACTCTCATGCGACAGTTCAGGGCTGCGGACCTCAGGAAGACGTTTAGAGCTGAGACCAGGTGCTCCGCCACAGCTGAATGTTTCTCTTGCCTGCAGGTGTGTCATAAAGTTGAGAGTTGATGTTATTGATTACAGATTACTATCACGCCTTGTGACATGCTCCATATATGGCCGTCTCCACTCCATATATGAAGCCATGGAGAAGACTGGAACATCACCTAGATGTGATTTAATGATTTTTTTCAGACCTCCAGTTCCAGGAAACACAGAATGGGGGGACTTTTTTTTTAAACGTTGCTCTCAAGAATGTTTTTTAAAACATTTGAAGCGAGAAATAGACGATGCAGTACCCGAAATTTGATTACATTTCATCAACACTCACTTCCATGTTTCCGAGGCGACTTGGCCAACTTGGAATACTTTCATTACCGTAAGCAAGGAAATACTTTGTTTTGTTGTAAATGTATTAATTTATGTATTAAGTATTCGTGTACTAAGTGGGATAATATCTGGCTAGGTGGTCATTGATTATAAATAAATCACGTTCAGGGTGATTAACCACTTTCATCAACAATGACCACCTAGGCAGACATTGGGCTGTATTTTGCGTGTCTTAAGTACCAGGTCTTATTCCCTAACTTGAGTAAACTAAAGACCTGGAGGTGTGATCAATGCTCTTTGGCCACTCAGAATAGCCAAATGGCATTGATCACGCCTCCAGGTCTTTAGTTTACTCAAGTTAGGGAATAAGACCTGGTACTTAAGACACGCAAAATACAGCCCATTATCTCTTGCTTAGCATCCTGCTGATGGTGGGGCTAAAACCTACAATGAAACACAGCTACTGAATTCCACTCAAGGAGAAGGCAAGAATAGTATAGAGTTGAATTATCAGTAAAACACAAGACATATCGATTTTGATGGAATTTGACACAATGTTACCTGACATTGAGAAGTACTTTGGAGAAGAAGCTGAAGAGAGTGTAGTGGAGTCCTTCGGTTTGCGTGCAGCAGCCTTGCACCACCGTGTGGAGGACCCTGCTCACCAAAACACGGTTGATGGACTTGGAAGAAGTGTTAAACAAGCCGCAGTAAAGATCTAAAAGACCTAGGGATAATAAACAGAAATGTACGGTAATTAATTCATTATGTTTATATGCGTCTACTCTAGATTTTACATTTGACACCCGTTATGACAAGTCATAACAGGGGCGGATTTTCTTTTCCGTTAGGGACGCCCTGGGTCAGCTCATTCTATCGTGCCGACCCATGTTCCTGTTCGGAAGTTTGTTTTCTTATGCAAATGATAGAACGCAGACATAAATATCGTCGGAAACGTCTTTGCTGCGGTTTCGTCACATGAGTACGATGGTCCAAAATAAGAATATAAGAGCTACTGTATAAGAGACAACGGACACGGCTGCGAATTTTCCTTTGGCGCAGAAGCTGTTAAGTATTTTTAATCTGTGTTTGACCGATTTGGTAGCTTTGATTCCTCTCTTCCTTCCTTGTTTATTGACATCCCATTGTACCGCCTATCTGGCTAGATAGTGGCTAGCTATGACAGAGCAGATCAGAGGCAGGAACGTAGGGACGCACAGCTAGCCAACCGCAGCTGGAGGTGGTACAATGGGAAGTCAATAAACAAGGAAGAGAGGAATCAAAGCTACCAAATCGGTCAAACACAGATTAAAAATACTTAACGGCTTCTGCGCCAAAGGAGAATTCGCAGGCGTGTCCGTTGTCTCTTATATGCTTATTTTGGACCATCGGACCCACGTGACAAAACCGCAGCAAAGACGTTTCCGAAGTTATTTATGTTTGTGTACCAGGTAGCAGGTTAGCGCTGGAACAGGACCCCATGGTATAAAGTCTTAAAAATGTCTGAAACTTTACTACCATTGGGTTCTGACTCGTGGGGCTAGGACATTCAATGAATTGAATACAAAATTAAAGCAAAACAAAAACCTAATATTTTGAATGACGAGTGTTCTATTGTAGTGTAACTGTTCATCCATAACATCAAACTATCTTAAAAGGTGATTGAGTAAATATTGAGCCGAACAGCCCACACTGACCCTGCCATTGCTGCGAGGTGACATCACACCAGTATTTGCGGGTGGAGAGAATGTTCTTAACCAGGAGACTACTGTAGTCTTCTCCATAGACTGTACAGGTGTAAGAATTCTGAAGCACCTCCATCACATGTCTCAGAAGGTCACTGCACTTCAGACGTGGACCGCCTGGAAGGGGGTTAGACGGAGTGAAATATGTTATACTGCATTCCAAAACAGACTGTAAAATCTAAAGCTTTAAATGAAAACATCACCAGTGAGATCACCAAGTTTTGCAGGATCACCACTTATAAGTATTGGTTAATGACAATGAACACTGGAAATACATTTGATAGAACCCAAGTAATTTGTGCTAAACTTGAGACAAGTCTTGTAATGTAATAAACTGCTGGATATTGAGCGTGAAATCTAAATGTGTTGCCTCTACTGGTCCTTACGTTTGTTGGCACAGCGAATGAAGAACTTGATCAGGCTGGAAAGTTCCTCCAACTTCTTCTTCCGTACTGTCAGAGTGGCTCCTTTAACACTGGCTGCTTTCGATTGGATACCCGCAGTCTCTTTCTGGACATAGCGCTGTAAAAACCTAACAGGCAAAAAGACTGCTATTATCATTATATATTATAATTGTCTTTATATCTCCTGAATGCATTGTACATACAAACATACATATTGATAAACAATGTTTATCTAATTGAAATAAGAGGACATAGAACTAATATTTTGTATCCAAATAACTAATTTGTAATGGGTGGTTCTAATTGGGAAAAAGCCCTGACAATCCAGGCAATATTTCAATAGTTTATGTAAAATCAGTGTGCATGTGAAGCTATGTTGCATTAAACAGACTGCGAACATGTGCCCCCCCCCCCCCTTTCTGCATAATATGCTAAAGGCAGTCTAATTACCTAAACACAGCATCCCACGAGAGTTGCTTGGAGCCTTGGGCAGCTTTGGCTCCTGAGATACGATCCAACTCCTGCACAATCTCTGGTTTTCTGAGGAGCTGCATGAAGCGTTCAGCCTCTTTCTGATAGGAAGAGACACCAACTTCACTTGTGCCAAAATGTTGTAGTATACATGGACATACATGATAGCTTTGTGTGGTAAACAAATGTTGTTTTATCTATGCTATTATTATTTATAATGGGCTGCAATTACCTTTCTCTCTGTAGCTTTATCATTCTCTAAACCCCTGCAGCATATCAGGAGTTCATGAATAGCCAGGCTCATTGTTGTGTATTAAGACTAAGGAGATGAACCTTCCATCCACAAGATGTGGCCAGTCTGCCAATTGTCTACTTGGAGAGGGAAAAGGCAGGATAGAAGGTTATTGATGGAAATGTTTGCTTTACATTAGCTGGTCCCACATTATCATGTCCTAATTCAGACTAAGGGAACATTATATTTCATTATTATGTCGTGCATAAAGTAAAATATTTCAAATGACAATTTACTATAATACACAATAGCATTACGTATCTTAGCCTTGTGAAGCTAACGTCCAGGTCAGGTACAAGAAACACTAGCCCCTTTCGGGACCCTTGGTTACCTTTTCTGAATTTTGGACCGAGGTACCCAAAATTCAGAAAAGGTGGAGGGTCCCGAAATGAGTTAGAACTAATTAGCAGGGCAACTGGTTGAAATACACACGACATGCGCAGTGACAGAACAAAAACGACTGCTTTCTAGCGATAATAACGTGTTTCTGTAGCACTGACAGTACCTCTGTTGATGTGTTTGCGTTAAAGTGTTGATGTTGGTCAACCGCTACTGACATTAACTGTGTGTTCCACACACTACACACCAAAGAAAAAACAACAACACTTGATTTGACACACGCAGTACACGCGCAGGAAGAAGGAACCAGAGGAAACTCCCGCCCGCCCCAGCAGTGTGACGACGTCACAACCTCGCGTCGGCAGCCTTTCCAAGCCGGGTTTCTATCTACTGCTCAAGGCTCTGATCCGGTCCAGAGTCCGCCTACTCTGTATTCGGTATGCACACACACACACGCGCACACACACACACACACACACACACACACACACACACACACCGTTTCCGTGTCCGCTCCAATGGAATTAAGATCCCAGTTACAACAAGGTAGAGCAGCATAGAGCTAGTTGTAGAGTAGACTGTGTAAAGTGTAACTGGGTTCTGCATATAAAGAAACATTTATATTTTACAGGCATAATAAAGACAATCATATCACCCACTTATTGTACTTGTGTTTTAACAACTCGGTACGTTGACGAATGACGAGAACAAAGGGGTAGGGAAAATCGTTGAAAATGTTTGTCTTCAGAACTACACCGACCACAATGCCATTATTCCATTGAATATAGCGTCACATATACATCCGGAGCACTGTGCTTGATTTCCCCGCCTTTTGGCTCCTCGCAGGCAGGCAGGCAGTCAACACAGGACGGGTCGGGTACACAAATCTTTCTTTGTGTTTATTACTTTGTTCTTTCTTTTACACCTTAAACCCATTTACCATAATGTGAGCGCTGGCTGTTGCGTCGGTTAAACTCCAGCTGGCCATGTTGCTTCCGTCCGACGTAGCGAGGCTTGTATTGGGTAAGCAGTAGTATTATACCCGAACCCTGGCTAATGTCAACCTTTACTGCCAGCTGGGCGGTAGGCTAAACTTAGCATTTTGTTAGCAAAGTTATTGCTTCTTTAACTCTGAGTCTGAGAGTATCCACATTGTTCCCATTTGTATACACTCAGACTTACAAATTTACAACATTAATAACGCCTGTCTTTTACTGTCTAATCATGTATGCACACTTGCACAGGGTATCTACAGGAAGAAGGATTATCCTCCACCAGTACAGCCTTCATTCATGAGAGCCCCAGCTTAAAAGAGTATGCTGAACACAGCACAGATGATGGATTTATTCCTTCTTGTGTATTTGTAAGTGGGACTTTTTGTTTCTAAATAAATCACACCCTTCGCAAACAGTACCATAGATGTCGACTGTCATAGTTGTCATCATGACACAAGACCCATAAGAGTGACACATAACAATCAAGAATTACATTTTCTTAAATGATTATAATACTTGTCTTGTGTATGCAATACGTGACTGGGAATTATATGATTATTAATGCATACTGGGGAAATATCATTTCAGTCTCTGTTTGGGAAAAACCTGACTACCATCTTGAATGAGTATGTTGCTGCCAAAACAAAAGGTGAGTGGGGTTATTATTATTTTGTTATTATTGTTTACTATAGATGTGTGTGTGTGTGTGTGTGTGTGTGTGTGTGTGTGTGTGTGTGTGTATATATATATATATATATATATATATATATAGATATCCTAACTCATGATTGTGTGGCTTTAATGTTTCTGTTTGGGTGTATATAAGGTTTCTCAAACATGTTTGACCTCTACAGAGACCAATCATGAAGTTCCTCCCATAATGACTTCGCTTTGGAAAAAGCTTGAGTGTACACTCAACCAAATTAAGTACGATTTTCTTCATGTTTTCACACAATGCAGTATACTAATATGTTATTCTGAACTTAATCTTCCCATCAGATCTTTTTAGATGCATGTAACATTTCAATTAGATTTGTTCCAAAACTAGTTTTAATGTGTTATGTATTTGTCTTCCCCTAGATCATTGCAGAATTCTCCATCTTTATTGGTATCATCTCAAAGAGGTATGTTTTTCAAATTTGAGTGAAATTAATTTTGATTTAAAAAAAAAAAAAAAACCTTTCTAACCGTTATGTTGACACACACACTTCAATTCAAAGGAGCTTTATTGGAAAATTTGATATGAGTAAATATACGTTTACATTGCCAAAGCAAGTTCCAAAATATCAGTTGAAAATGGGGAAAGTACAGTATATACAGTTGTAGGTGGTACAGGTACAGCATTAAGTAAACAGAGCTGTTTCACATTGCGTCATTATACTGTACATGTAATTATATATGAACAGCGAACTAGCAAATGTGCAAGCTCACAATGTGACGCATTGTGAGCTTGTAGATGAGTCACTTTCACTGAATTGTCACACCTAGCCTTCTCTAATGAGTCTCTTCCCTTTTGCAGCGCGTTCACGGATTGGAGCGGCACACATGAGAATACAGCACGCCTTGACTATGTCCCCCAATAGCAGACTTGCATGCTCCACCGATACTGAGATGGGCCCAATCACCACCAGCAGCCTCGGCCACACTTCCCACGGTATGCTGGGCCATTCCACTCCTGTCAACTACTCAACACATGAGACCAGAGCCTCCTCGATGAGCAGCACACCCTTTCAAATTGAAGAAGGCGGCAGATTGGACACCATGGGAAGTAAGTACTTGACCATGAATATTTTTGCTGTATTATTAGGCAATGCTACTGGTTGGGGGATTTGTTTCATACACCATGTGTACGCTTCACATACATTTAATTTCATCCCGTTTGTGGTTCAGACAGCAATGCTAAAATATAATTAAATGTATTTACCGGTACTTCACATATATAAATCAGATCAGAAATGACAGTGTTAGAGAATCAGCCCAGGTTGGAAGGTTTACTTTGGGGATAAAACAAGAGAGACAAGGTTGAGATGGTTTGGGAGTGTGCAGAGGAGATATGAGGTCTGATGGCGCTGCCAGGCAAGGGAAGAAGAGGAAGGCCAAAGAGGAGGTTTATTATGGACTAGACCTGTGCCCGTCGGCCACCGGCCTACTTGGGAATGATGCAAGTTGGGAACCTAGTATGCAATACCCGTTGTCACAGCACCCGTTTTAACATTTTATCTGTGTCCCATATGGAGATCTCTGTATCTGTCTGCCTGTGTCTGAAGAGTGAAAACAGACTGTGAAAAGTGTTCTGGCTATGTAATCAAATGGCAGGTGTGGGTTTCCATGGCAATCAATTGGCTGAGGCCCTGTGGCAGTGATGCAAATAACCTGCATCCTTAGACTCGTTAAATTAAAAATGGACGCAATCATGTCACCCTCCGGGGGTCCTGGGATGCAATACTGTACTTGGTACTGTACTCTAACATTGTTGAAGTAGGACTCATAAAATGTCCCACTCCCTGGGACCCATCTAAAAGACCACCCCTGGGTCCTGGGACCCATTACAATACATTGAAAACCTATTTGCATCACTGCTGTGGTGGTGTAGAATGTGTGTGTCAAATTAGAAGTTAGTGGGGCAACCGGGTCTCGTGTTACGTGGACTACAGACGTACATATGTATTGTACATACAGATGCACAGAGATGTGGTGCATTTATAGTAGGATGCAGTGAGAGAGGACATGCAGGTGGTTGGGGTGACAGTAGCCTCGGTCGGTAGTCGGTACCCAGGCTTTTATTTTTGTTCGCATTCGGCTCAAAAATGAAAGCCTGGGGAAACAAGACATTTCCTGGTCTAGAGCAAGGTATACAGTATGAATTGGAAGTAAGGTCACCAACGTCATTTTCGGTATCACGCAATTCCAAACGGCAGATTCGTCGCACCATGGGTGCCAAACTACACCCGGAAGTTCGGCAGAATGCACTGGAGTCAATAAGAGCTCAGTGACCAGCTCATAAACAAACACTATTTCTGAATGACTGAGAACTTTTGTAAAGTAATTGCTTAAGTTCTGGCAAATAACAGAAGACATATAATATAACACATTATTGTCTGCTGTGTTGCTTTTCATTGTGTACACTGTGTAATTTTATAGAGTTATCTAAAGAGCAAAAAGTACGTTTCTGAACATGCCAAGTATCGCAAGACTGTCCACCGTTTCCTGTCTGACAGCCAAATCTTGCGATACCCCTGGAACAGAAACGATACCTACTGCTGTTTAAATCCTCAAATAAAATGATGTACTGTGCACATCGAAAAGCAAGTGATTAGAAAACAAACTGTGATATGCCTGAACCAATTATATGACACGGGTCTCAATGGTTCATAAATAATGTTTGTTATGAGCTGGCCCAGCTTGCTCCATTCACTGCTTTGTATTAATTTAACTTCCCGTGCGAGATTTGGCTCCCATGAAAGTGTCATGGCACAGCCCAGTCACGAGACCATGATACTACTTAGTCTGGAGTGGGATTGAACTACAGTGTCTGCTGTTTTCTACTGGGGCGGAGGGGGGGGGGGGGGGTGGCATTCAGATCGTTGAACAATTACACTTACGCATTTAATCCAGAGCGGTTTACAATAAGCAAGAACAAAAATACATAAAATTCATAAATAGTCCTCATGAATCATACGTAAGCTAAGAACTTAACAGTGGAATATCTAATGAACTATGCAGTTGGGACTTGGGACAGTTTGGGACTTGTGGAGCGTTGTCCCAGCATTTTTAGTGAAGGTACTTTCAGCTTCCCTCTGTTGGCTGGTCTGAGTGAGCAGGAGGGTTTGTAGGGTTCCAGTATGATCCAACGCATTGCTCCCGGCAACACCCGCCCCTCTATACCAGATATCATGGTGGCTGAGCCAGGCATAGACATATAAAGGTAAACCAGACTCCTCTTCCGGATCTGGGGCATGTGTTCTTGAGGTTTGAGGCAAACATTTCCCAAGATTCCTTGCGAAGCATGAGCGGAAGCCAAGAAGCCAATAGCAAGAGGTCGGGGAGGAGCAAACCATGCCTTCTTTAGGAGACCATTTGTAGGCCATTGCGTCTCTAGTGGCTCCAATGAAGTTCGCCCATCTTCATAAATAGACCATCTTTGGCGGAAGCTTGCCATGCTTCCGCGAGTGTAACAGAAGTCCCGGAAAAGACATGCTGTGATTGGCCAGTAGTTATTTGAGTGGCAGCGAGAGACATGGAGGAGTCGCACGAGTGACGCCACTTGGGCAGCGACGCAGCATGCCTTCAGCAATTGCTGCGCACTTCTGGCCCATTTTGCACATACAGCATCTATTTTTTTAAATATCCATGGGGCCAGGCCCAAGAGGGAAATAGCAAGAGTCACGATCTCCGGTTTACTTCCCGTATCTGCGTGAAGTGGGCAGACACATTATTAGGAGACGGGAAGAAGGTCTATTCATTTCCAACCATGGTAGAATGAACGTGAACACAGTCAACAGCTGAACCGTTCTTTAGCTCCATGGTCACTGAACTAAATACTGGACCCAATCATCACAAGGCACATGATATTAAACAATTTTAAAATCTAAAAGACTTATTTATTAAGTCATGTATTGTCTGCCAGTGGTGGTTCTTATATTTGTGATGGCACTTCATCGTTGCTAAAATAGGTAAATATTTGCTTTAAAGGAGATTCACCAGTGCACATTCTTGTCCCTGACCCCCGAATTACAACAGCCCAGATGTCTCCAGGACGACGGAAATGGTGAGATATATATTGTTTTTGTTGTTTTTATGTTTTAGAAAAGTACTAGTGAGATGAACAGCAAACTAGCTTCTTCACTTGATTAGTTTTGTCCCCGAAACACATATGTTCATGCATTATTATAAAAATAAGAGACGATGCATGCACTATACTGTACCAGAAGAAGGCCAGTTGGGCGATGGTGTATGTTTTTGTCCCTGGCAGCCATAGCTGGATAGAGAGGCCATCTGGAAAAACAGAAGGTCCCCGGTTCGCTCCCACCCATGTTTTGGAAATGAAGTGTCCCTGAGTAAGACACTTGACCCCTAACTTCTGCTATCCGGGCGCTGTAGTACCAATTTATAGTATAAATTACCTGTTGTACCCTGTGCATTTTCTATCAGTTCTGCAGCGCTCTACCTTTTTTAATGCCAGGACGACATGGACGTCATTAGATGCTCCTATAAAATATATAGATATATTATATAGTAGACGCCTCGATAACCACCAGCTATGGGATCTTTCTTTGCAACCCCCCTCCATTTACCTTGGTTAAAAGCAGGATTTTCAAAGCCCCATAACTCTGCTTCTACGTTCGCTGTCCATGGTAATCCTGATTCATCCGATGTTCGGATGTCATTTGTGACGTTGTCTCGCATCGCTCCCAACATGTAAACGTTTCTGGCGAAAGGTAAACGGCTTGAGCTAATGCTAATGATAGCCGATGGTTACAATGGTGGAATGGAAGCTGCTCAACAGGCTGTGAACAGGTTAGCTACACTTTGCTGCCACCTAACGTGACTATAAAAGAGTTCATGCTTGTTTAGGTCACTAAATTACGACGCAAGATCGAATGGCATGTGGCCGATTATAAATACAGTGGGCTCACTTCACACAAGTGTGATTTTTATCTACTGTATGGGCTGATATCTGTTCTGCTGTGCTCAGGGATTCCCCTAGGAGGAGAGGTGGTGGTCTGGGTGGGCCCAGTGGTACCATAAGATCCAGCATGACTGCAAGTAGCCTGACTGTAGAGCCCCAGCCTGAGCAAGATGTCAATGAGAACTTCCCTGTAAGTACTAAGTGTGTGTGTGTGTGTGTGTGTGTGTGTGTGTGTGTGTGTGTGTGTGTGTGTGTGTGTGTGTGTGTGTGTGTGTGTGTGTGTGTGTGTGTGTGTGTGTGTGTGTGTGTGTGTGTGTGTGTGTGTGTGTGTGTGTGTGTGTGTGTGTGTGTGTGTGTGTGTGTGTGTGTGTAATCTTGTTACGAATGCATTGTCTTTCGTTTTAATGTCTTTGCTGCTGCATCAAACCTTGGGGAGAATTGTTAGCAGAGGGAACTAGAATAACTAGTGCCTTATAAGCCATACGCTGCATGAAATCCTGGTCATACATCTTGTCTCCACAGCAAATGGTGATACAAAATGCACGAGAGAAGATACTGGGTGACAGGTCATTACAAGAGAAGTTGGCTGAAAACATTAACAAAATCCTTGCAAGGTAACTAATATATAAGATGTTTTTTATCGTTTAATTTCCTGGTCCCTGTACCACACTTCGCAGCATTACTTGTGGGAGAGGTGACTGAACAAAAGCCTGTTGTGTACCACGCCTTTCTTCTGTCTGTTTTCTGTGTGACAGTGATCAAAGCCCTCAGACATCAAAGACATCCTGTAGCACCATGGAGACAGACCAGTCTATCGATGAAATCCTGGGACTGCAGGTGCCTTTTACTTTCCTATTAGCAGACTCTACATTCAACTTATTTTGCTTATAATTATCTGCTAAGAATTCCTTAACCAAATGACATTAGACGAAGCCAGATTAAAGACAAAAGCAATTATAATCATTGCAACAAACCTATATACTCTGTTGACTGGAGTCCCCCAGGACTCTACTAGGCCACCTACTTTAATTATTTAAAAAAAAATGTAGACTAGACCAATCTCTTCACTGAACGTGGCCCATCTACAAGCTTGCAACGTGTCGCAACTTTTTAGATCTGCTATTTTCAGCGGCTGTTCGACCCCAGAATAGGGACACTGGCATTCGGTTCATGTGGTTAAATAAGCTGTAATGAATGCCTTCGTAGTTGGACCACCTTCCATTGTGACATGTCTCACCAGGGGGAAATCCATATGAGTGATGTTGCCATCCATGACATATTGGAACAAACAGAAAGTGACCCCGCATTCCAGGCTCTATTTGATCTCTTTGATTACAGTAAGCATTTTCACCTGACACCAGTCATATTTGTATTTTCCTTCTGAACACATACAAGAATGAATATGGTTTTTAATAAAATGGTTAAAGAACTGAACACCTGCTGCATAAAAGCTATGGTCTTAACTGATTCTTAATTCTAAGGGTCCAACCACAAGCTCTCTTTCAACAAGAGAAACTGTGCAGTGTTTTTGCTTGATTCCGATCTATTTGCAGATAAAACCAGAATCGCTGAGGAGCCAGAAGATGGTGTTATGAGCAGTAGCCCTGAGGAGAATACTGCTGGGTCTTCAGCTACTAGCAGGACTCCCCAGGATAAAGAACAAGGTATTTATGTATATTGGTTCATACGGTATATAAAGAGCATAGGCTTTTCATCCTCACACACGGTTTTGTCAAAGTTGCACCAACTTGCCAACTTTAGATGTGTGGGAAGGAACGTGTGCAGTTGGAACCAATAACATTTCCGAATTATAACATTTGGTGTGTTTTTACCCAACATAAAATTGTATTAATTAAATGAGCATGAAGGACAACGTTATACTTAATCATTGCTGTAATTTAACATGTCATTTTCCATTTGCGGCTCAAGATACATGCATTGCTGGGAGGACAAAGTATGGACAACAGCCTAACAGCAGAAAAACCAGAAAGCCTGCTGCCCTCAGTTTGTTGAAGAAGACGATACTTGGGCCGAGTGTCAGAAGATGCAGAATAGAAAACAGCTGTGCCAGGCTGTTGACAATCTCGCAGCCAGGAACCACCTCAACCTCATCTACTGATGCAATGAACTCTAACAGAGGAGGAAATGACGAGGACTCTCTCTTCAGAGAGGATGCAGTTGCACCCATGGATGTTCAAGAACCTCTGGATCCTCCCCTATCACCTCCTATCCCCCCTCCTCCTACTTGTCTTCCACAAGCTACTCTCCCTTCTCTCCTTCCCCCTACTTGTAGTCCTCTTCCTTCTAATTGTCTCCTTGCTGTTACTTCTCCCCCTCTTCCCCCTACTTGTAGTCCTCTTCCTTCTACTTGTCTCCTTGCTGTTACTTCTCTCCCTCCCCCTCTTCCCCCTACTTGTCCCCCTCCTCTTCCTTCAACTTCTCTCCCTTCTCCCGCTCCTCCTTCTCACCCTCCTCTCCACTCCTCTCCTAGGAAAACAGCCTCTCAGGAGGTGTTGGAAATAAACATGGACAGCAGAAGCATCTCCACTAGCCTCAGTGCATCACCTGCCAAATCTGCTGCAAGTGAGACTATGTCGCGGTCAAATGTGATCCAAATGCAGCAGAATAAACGAGCACAGAGGGCAGGAGCAGGTCGTAATGCACAATTATCAACATTCCATATTCCTGCTGTAAGCTCTCGGTTCGCTCCTGTGCCAGATAAAACAATCAAAACCCCTGTGGAGACTATTCATCTACCTCATGCAACTGTGGCAGTGCCCAGTGGGGGCAGCTCTCTGAATATAACAGCAGCCGCTTCCTCATTAACTTCCCCTAAATCAGCTTCATCCACTCCCGCCTCTTTCTCCGCGCCAGTCACAGCCATGTCGGTTCCATCGACAGTCCTATCCAGCACACCCAGCCAGGGCCCAGCTGACCCTGGGAATATAGTGTCCCTGAAGATCATCATCAGTGACGAACAGGAGGAGGCTTCTTGCTCAGCTGACAGTGTGTTGACTCAGGCCATTTCCAGCATCTCAGACCACAAGATCCCGACAATATTCCTCTCCTCCCCTTCCAATTCACCTGCCAAGGCCCCACACAGAATACCCCCAACAGCCAGCCAGGACGAGACTATTCTGGCAGTCAGCAGCCTGCAGAGTTCTGAGGTTCTTCAACCTGCAATGACATATGCTAACTCTTTTAGCAGCAAATCTGGGTTGATTGTAGGTTCTCCATTAACTGGGACATCTCAGCCCCAGCCCAGCTACATAATCCAGTTACCCATGGATACGGTTGACACCACCCTCCCCGCACCCACTGCCAGCTACATCTTGGTGACTGACCCTTCTGCTACAGACCCCCATGCCAGAAATGTGTTGATACCAACTGGTACCTCACAGGGGCCTACAAGCCAGTACACTCTGGCCACACCACCCAGAGGCCAGAGCCACCCTACTGGTAAGAGAAGTAGTCAAACCCCAGTATTACAATATTCAAGTATCCTTGATTGAACATTGAACCAAATAAATCAACTATGAAGTTGTTATTGGCAATACATTATTGCATTTTATTGAATCTTTAACTATTTCCTTCTGCACTCCCCATTAGTCATCATATTGTTCAGTGTCATTTGGTCTTCATTCCTTGCTGAATACCTGCCAGAAGTGTTTTGTTGCTGATCTTTGATTGGCTCCTCTGTGAATAACCAAAATATAGCCTAAAATATTCTGTATTATCGTTTATGCTCTTTCAGGATCAGCGCTTGTCTACCAGTCCTCTGTTGGGCCCATGATGCTGCCTGTGTCTGTTATGGGTCAGAATACTGCAGGCACAGGAACGTTTCAAATTGTTTCCAATCAGGTAAACAAATACTAGTTTTTACATAGAAATTAATGAATGTGTTTATTTAATTTATAGTGTACAACGTCAATAAAACCAAATAAGCAATATCAAATAGCACATGCTCTGTCTTTTTCAGCTTGTTACTGTGTCTAGCCCTGTACACACCCAGCCAAAATCTGTCAAAAATACACACCCCACAGTGGCCCAGAAACAGTCTGCTGTCTCAAGTAAGTCACTTTATAAGTCACTGCATTACATTTGTGTCATCCTGCATTGGTAATTACTTGCGTAAGAAGAGCGCACAAGTAGGGTAATCGGCTGCTTATGTTGGTGGTGTCCATCGGCCAATCAGGGATTGGCTGATGACATAACTAAGGTACGTTTGGTGATCGGCTGGGTATGTATGTACCGTATGTATGTCGGGGTAAGAATTGTGGTCCCTTATTGGCTGTTTATGGTGACGGTGGTTGGTATAAGGTCAACGGGTCTAAAGGATTTAGAACAGCAGTTTTAATAGACATTTGTTAGGGAGCGCCCACTGGCCAAGTGGTCCAGACGCATATCACACTTTGGCCTGACAGCGCGTTGCGTGTTCATGACGACCTTCTGCTGCATGTCTCTCCCCATCTCTCCCTCTTTCCTGTCATTCTTTGGCAAAAAGCCAAAAACAAATCTTTAAAAAAAGAGAGACATTAGTTAGTAGCAGTACTTGTGTGCTCTACTTGTGTACAAGGCGCAAGTTGGCACCTTGACGGAGTGCATATCTAGTTACTCATCTTGTTCTCTTGAATTGCAGGCAAAACGGGAACTGCTGAAGAAGAGTTAATCAGCAACGTGGTCAAGGTGATCTCGACTGAGAAGACAGGCCAGCAGATGGTAGCTGCAGGCATGAGCCCTGCTGGTCATCGTAGGATCCTCTGCTTTGACTCTGCTGGAGACTCCACACCACCACATGGCACCATATCGGCTCTACCCACCACACCTCCAACATCAAACACTCCTGTGTCACCTCCCCTTCAGCTCACTGAGAAAGCTAATACTGCACCAGTTCGTCGAGGAAGGCCTGCTATTTTGGCTGGCAGCAAGCCCAAAAGGACGATTGATGCTCCTGAATGTCCAGACCATACTCAGGGGTCAGAGGTGACAAAAGAGACACAGGAACCCCTGCCTCAACAACGGCAACAGAATGATTCTGTGAGAAAGACACCACGCAAAGAGGGTCATAAAGTCCTTGATCAAAAATCTAAAAATGCAAGCGTCAATGAGGCTGATGTCTCACAGCCCGAGTCCTCAAAGAAGTCTGCATCTGCAAGGAGATCAAAATCGTATGACGGCAAACGCAACAACGAGGACAACGGCAGTCAGGCAAAACCTAAGGAATCCAATAGTTCAAGGTCAGCATCGTCTGCCTCAAGGAGATCAACATCATTTGACGGTAAACGCAGCAACGATGATGACAGTCAGGCAAAACCTAAGGAATCCCATAGTTCACGGTCATCATCATCTGATTCAAGGCAGCGATCAGGGAACAGGATGGAGAAGGAGGAGGCCAGCGGGAAAAAGCCTGGTGACAACTGTCAGGCTAAACCTAAGGAATCCCGTAGTTTACGGTCAGCATTGTCTGACTCAAAAAGATCAAAAACCTTTGACAGCAAAAGCAGCAATGTTGACAACGGCAGTCAGGCAAAACCTAAGGAATCCAATAGTTCAAGGGCAGAATTGTCTGACTCAAGGAGCACAAAATCATTTGACGGTAAACACAGCAACGATGATGACAGTCAGGCAAAACCTAAGGAATCCCATAGTTCACGGTCGTCATCGTCTGATTCAAGGCAGCAATCGGGGAACAGGAAGGAGGATGCCAGCGGGAAAGAGCCTGCGGAGAAGGATCCAGCCAAGGCCCGTGAGGGACGGCCAGAGAGGAGAGAATCCCATAGTTCACGGTCGTCATCATCTGATTCAAGGCAGCGATCAGGGAACAGGAAGGAGGAGGCCAGCGGGAAAGAGCCTGCAGAGAAAGATCCAGCCAAGGCCCCTGAGGGACGGCCAGAAAGGAGGGCTTCCTCTCAGGAATCTCCTAGTGTCACAGCTAACAAAGAGAATGAGGTGGAGGGGAGCAAGCCAGAGCAGCAGCAGCAACAACTATCATCATCGCCTTCCTCAACACAACAAGAGTTTGGCCCACCACCAGCAACTCCTCAGACCCCCAACAAGCAGTGCAAATCCAGTAAGACTTCACATAGGACTCCCTCTAAGACCAGCTCCCTAACAAAACGGGCATCTGAGATGCTCCAGGACATCAAGGGACTCAACCCTCCTTGTACCCCAGGCAAGGGGTCAGGCACAGGCTGTCCAGACTTTCCTCTGCCCCGTACCCCTGGGACTGATCATGTCCAGGAGGACTCATTAGACCAACCCCGGACCCCCGCCAGACAAAGGGAGTTAACTCCCAGGCATCTCTTGCCACCTACGACCCCAGAGCTGCCTACCTGCAGCCCAGCCAGTGAGGCTGGCAGTGAAAATAGCATCAACATGGCTGCTCACACTCTTATGATATTGTCACGTGCCACCATTGCCAGGACAGGCACACCATTGAAGAACAGCATGCGCCAGGATGGGACAGGAGAGATGTCTCCTACATCCTCGAAGACTACCAAGAAGCGCAAGCAGTCCTCTCCTGCTCCTACCAGCCCCCAAGCCAAAAAGGTGTCGAAGCGTTCATCCACTGAAAAAAAGAAGGAAAAGGTGAGTGTTATGTTGAAATCTGCACCATATTGTGTACACTTCATCAACCGAATCTTTTTATGTATTTATTTTAGTTTTATCAGTGGGAGTGGGAGCAGTGCATTGAATGCCGCAATGTTCGTGTTCACACAAGCAGATGCAAAGATACAAAAAGCATATTTGTCACTTTGTATCTGAAGTTGAAGCCAAGCCAGTTCAACTTATTTGTAGCAGGTACAAACGTCGAATTTGCTTTGTTAAGGCCCAGCCCTACCTGGACCCTCATCAAACCCTGTACACTCAAGACACTGCCCCTGCTGCCACCATTAGCCCATTTTGGACTGAAGCTGATTCTAAAAAGCCTTCTAAATCCTGACCTACGTTTTCTGAAAAACTTCAAATATTTATATAGCGGCATCAATTTCTTGTCATTTTTCAATACTGTACATACTGTACAGAACCCCAAAAGGGGTTCCCGTCCAGAAGGGTTAGAACACCTAAAGGGGTTCCTGCCCAGAATGGGTTAGATCTCCATATATGGAGCTGACCTGTTTGACATTCCATATGTTGATCTAACTTCATCAAACCCTGTACACTCAAGACACACTCCATATATGGCTAGTGCACGCAAGAAGTGAGACGAGGTCGCTTCTTGCCCTCAGGCAGACGTCTTACTGGTGTTATGCTATGTTCATTGTTTACCTGGTATCCTAGTTTCTTTGCACTACTTATGTGGCTTGACTGGAGTTCATGCTTATTCCGATCTCACTGTATTTCGCTCTGGATAAAAGCGCTAAATGCCATAAAAATTTACATTATAATTGTAATGCCTTTACTTTTATAGAAGCAGAAGAAAGTGTTGGACTGCTTCCCAGATGACTTGGATGTGGACAAGTTCCTCTCCTCTCTTCACTATGATGAGTGAATTTGATCACTAATCACATCATGAGAGGGTTCCCAGGATGCTTACATTACTGTTACTGTTACATTGCCTGAGACCTTATATGACAGATTCTGGTGGATCGTGGAGTGGACGACTGTCGCTGTTGTTTTTCCCTAACAAGTAATTTATGTCATTATCCATTTATGTACTGCAGCCATCAAAATGGCTGCAGAGTTGATCAAGCTTTTTATTACTGCTTGTAATTTGTAAAGGATACTGATTGTAAAGAGCTCTATTTCAGAACATACAACTAACATTGACTTGTGCAATTAAAAATAATTCTACAAATGTCTGATGGTACATGAAAAATCATATCTACTCATCTTGTTCTGGAAAGTTTAATGGAAAGTGTAGTTCACTCAAAAATATTATGTTAATATGTTAATATATGTGAATGCAACATGTGTGTGTATATATATAAAAGAAAAACGTTTTAAAATGTTTGAAAATGATATTGTCAATTTGACAGCAGTGACAAACTGTTTCAAAACTGCTTACTCAGGCTTTAACTGGACATTCTCTAGGAAAATGTTTTAATAAACAGATTAATTGAAACCTTGTGTCATTATCTTTCAAATATAGTCTTTGCAGACAGTGAAAACCACCTTTTACATCTTATTAATTATAATAGGCTGTTGATTAGAATCATATACAGAATAGAATGGCTATAATTTAACAAGACCTAAAACAATGAGTCAATTTAATAATTATAAAACAAAATAAATTCTGACTATTTATTGGGGATTAGCTCAATGTGTCTACAATTTATCACCATATACATCTGGCCTTATAGCAGATTGGGCCGCTTCTCACTTCTTGTGTTACCACTGCCGAGTCAGGCTAGTAGTTTCTGACAGCTCCAATCTAATGAAGTAAATTTGGCTACCTCCGATTGGACCATAATGTACTTCTGGGTTCATCAGTTTCACAATAAAAGACCAATAAAGGTATCATTTCATTTGTGCCCATTTGAACACTGATGAAAACTAAACAATGTACGTAGTTATTGATTTATATTATGTACACAGTGATGCTTAAGCTAGCTGGAAAATTCAGACATCGTGTTAAAATGTACAATATTGTGAAACCATAAAAATAAAATGGTTAATTAAAATAAATAACTGGGAAAAGTTAAGTTTCACCTGTATACTTGGCCGTATAAGGTTATATAATAAAGGACTAAAGTCATTAATTATACGTAACATGGCTGAAGAATAATCAATTTTATTTTGTTAAGAGACTGTTGGTGGTGACAGTTCGTTTCCGGGTGAGGAGTACAGGATAAGGTATGACTGTCCATTTAATTTGGACAAGCATTGGAATATAGCCTGTTTATAGTGGCTTGTCTTATTTTTTGTATGACAACGGTGAAAGAGGAGGATTTTCTACGTCTTTAAACTATTTTAAGCCTTCTAAATTGTAAGACATTTTTTGTTGTTGCCCACTGTCAACCGTCCTACTTGACTTTTCATTTAGCACCGTGGCTAAGCTAACCCCGGTGGTTCTCATGATGAGGAAGATGATTATACTGTACTGTATTTTATTTGTCATCTCATAAACCACACATGAATTGCCTTTAAAACACCCCGTTAAGCTGTCTATGCTTCATCTATAATGTAATGTAATCATTTTGCCCATGATGAGATGATTCATGTGTTTTTTGTAATGATTAATTCTTGTCACTGCGCGCTCCTGAACTGCTGCCATGGTTGGAATGGGAACGCGCTGGCGTTTTAAATTTGACACAGGGCAGGCTGTCAGAAAAATAAAACGAAAAAATAAACAGATATTTAAACAGGCGTTTCACAGTAGAGTACAAGTTTAACGTCCCGTCTTTACTACAGACATCAGAATTTGAGACTTCCTGTTTTTGTTGCGACGCGGCTGCCGAACACTGGGGCAGGCACGCCAGGCAGTATACTAGCCTGGCTAATAATCCAGACTAATATCACACAACACCGGCAGGCAATTACATTTTTGCCAACGGCTGATTCGGTCTGGTTTATAAGCCAGGCTAAGGCAGTACGGCATCGTCAATTCTGGATAACAATGCTGAATGCTATAATGTATGTGTGTACAGTACAGTACAGTCAACAGTGGGGGGAGTGTAGTGACTAGTCAGTGGAAACATCGTTTGGACTTGAACCCCACATAACTAATGATCTCATCCTGTCCTTAGATTACCTGACCCAAAAGCTGGTTGACATGGCAGCAAATGGAGCAAGTTGTGAACAACGGGCGGGAGCCAAAGACAGACAGAATGGCAATGCTGCAGGTTTGTTTTTACAAACTAAAGCTAGACATATATAGTTTTTAAATAACACAATGCAGTGAGGAACACTACACTACACCCAATTTTAGCCCAATCTGCGTATAATTGGTCCTCCTCAATAATGCTTATTAATGGTTTAATAAGCATTAGTGATTATAATAAGATTATACGATGCTGGCGACACAATTTCCATCTACTCACTCTGTCCCATTGGTGGGCTATGGAAAGTTCAGAAGCCTGCCTACTAATGAGATGACGTCATCGACGGGGATTCCAAGCTTATGGAAACTACAGCCTTTCTCTTCCTGGGAAGTTAGCATATTGACATAGAATGAATATTTCTTGCATTACTAAAAGGAAAAAATACGTTTGAAATCTTGTTTGAAATGACCTAACCTGCCTACCAATGCAAGCAAGTACGTTTCTGAACTGTACACACTCCACAGCCCTCTTCTGAGACATAATGAATAGACAGAAATGGTATCATTTTACAATGAGCATTGGAACAATTATAAGAAGATGGGTTTGAACCTGAGTGTGAGTGAAGTGTTCTTTTAAGAAAACACTATGGTTGTTGTTATCAGTGAAGGCAAGTATCACTGATAACAACTTGCCTATCATTAGATTACAGAGGAGGCCATTAAAGTAAAGGAAAAACATATGGTTTACTTTCTGTTTTACCTTGAATTGACTTGCCATAAGGGTATGGGATTGACTTGTCTTGGACGGAAACATACCTGGTGCTGTTATGTGTCATGGATTTAACATTCTCAACTGAACAATCTGTTGAAGATATGATGTCCAGCAACAATGAAGAAGTAAGTATTACACTAAATCAGGGTGACGACAATTCTGAATGTGTGTGTACTCCAGATGCCGCAGCCAGAGAGAGGAGACAGAAGGATAAGGAGGGGCGCTTGTCTCTTGTTTTGTGGAAGAGGCCTGTCACCACACTACACTATTTCCTCCTAGAAACCCTCGTCAAGTTAAAGGAGTTGACTTTAAAGTAAGATCTTGAACCGTTGGAGAGGTGGTTATGCCTCTAGTGGGTTTAGTAATAATGTCATTTGACCTCAAACAAATTGCAAAAAAAACAAACTCAGCTGATTTTGTATCTTCAATATATCCTGAATAACAAAAGTTGCCTGGAATTGTCTGAGGGGAAAGTTTAGAAATGGCCTGTAAAGTATGGCCACCATTAACAAACTATTATAAGGCAACATTTTCTAAATGTCATTGTGCTTTAAGTAGCATGTGACGTGTCAAACTAGGGGTTTTCATGATTCTGAATCTATTCCAAGCATTAGTTTTGCATGAAAAACACTCCTTGGGCTATTTTTTGCAATTTGTTTGAGGATGACTCTTTTTTTCCATATATTGCCTCTTTTCCACAGTCTTTTCTGACATTGTTTTTCTGTGATGGCCACCTACTTTACAGACACATAATTAATAAGGTCTTCCATGTATTTCCTTTCTAGATTGTGGCGAACCCGAGGCACAGTGTTGTTTTTCTTGTTGGTGTGTTCTGTCTTCTCCGTCACCTATAACACTGAAGGAGCTCACCAAGACGTATGTCTTCTTCCCATTTGTTTTTCTTAGCCTTGTTAATATTTAACAACACATCTCTGTTTGTCTTAAGGTTTAAAGGTGAAAGATAAGTCATTGTTTGCTCAGATAAACAACATTCCCTGAAGAAAGGCCAGGTCATAATATTAGCCCTTGATTAAGGATTATTCATATTAAAATATTGACTCATTCTTTCTTAGGTTTTTAACCACTATTAAATTAGATATTGTTCTTTGTCATAGGACAAAGCAACGTGTTGTGAGCTTATACCGGTAGATGCTATTTTCTTTATGTTTGAAACATTAGGCATGCTAGGTTGAAAGCAAGCGGTCATGTGCCCGACCGTTATATATATATATATATATATATATATATATATATATATATATATATATATATATAACCATAAAACAACAAAAACGTATGAATTATTATCAATGGAATTTTTTTAAATTCCAAACAGCAAACGGCAACGACTGAAAAGTCAAATGTGAACATATGTACGGTAAATTAAATATCAAACTAACTCGTGAAATTGAAATAACCCTATCCATTGTCCTCCCTCCATGCATGATGTGATCCTCTTCACTGCAGTATGTCAGCTACCTGGAGAAGAGGTTTCTATGGTGTGCCTACTGGGTAGGCCTTGGCATCCTGTCATCAGTTGGCCTTGGCACTGGCCTGCACACATTCCTGCTCTATCTGGTAAGAGGACATGGCATAGGCCAGGGTAAAGATGTTTTTAAAAAAAACACTTTAGGCCATTGTTTTCTATTATATTGGCCATTGTGTGCTGCTACATCAAAATGAGTGAGTGGTCCATTTATTTATACAGATGATACAAATGTGCAGCACTGAAATGAAATCTGAAGCCTGAGTTATACTTAGCTGTGTGTGTGTGTGTGTGTGTGTGTGTGTGTGTGTGTGTGTGTGTGTGTGTGTGTGTGTGTGTGTGTGTGTGTGTGTGTGTGTCTCACATCACGTCACATACGGGTAAAAATAGCTGATCTACATGCTCATAACGCATCACAGTGTAACATGTTATTATGAGCTTTAGATCAGTTATTTTGGTGCACGACACCAGAGCGTAACCAAGTATAAATAAGGCTTGAATGTATTCCATGTCTGTGTGAGCTGGCTCTATAAGGTACCTATTCTAAAAGCCACCACATGGTGGCCCCTTGCTCTGTGTCTGTTGCCATGAACAGTGGGCCCTGCTAGCTTAAAGCCCTTCCATCTGTGTCTGCCACATCTCTATGGATGTGGCCCACAAATGTCAGAGTTCAGTGACATGTATTCCCTGGTGAACGATCTGAGAATGACTTTGTGGTTGAGTCACAGTGCGATGTGACACTCGTCTTGGTTGTGGTGAACCTGAGCAATTGAGGAAAGGGAAAGATAGGGAACTAAGGGAAGTGATTCTGTACACATGCCCACATTTAGGGAGGAGATGTGGCCTTTTTTTCGTAGAACATACGCAGATGTTAAATTCTCCACTGACTCAGCTATTTCCATTTTGAAATTGGTGGTGGTGATGGATGGAGGAGCAGGGGGGGCACCATGAAGTTTTGTCTCAGAAGCGTGCGTGCTCGCTCGTGTGTGTGTGTGCGCGCATGTGTGTGTGTGCGCGTGTGTGTCATGCCTCTTCAGTAGTTGTGACTTGTGACCTCACCCAGGAGGTTTCTGCCGACCCCTTCTGGTGATGACCCATTCATTGTCTTGTCTAGTTTCTGGGTCCAGCCTAATGTCTGCAGCCAAACCTGTGTGTGTGTGTGTGTGTGTGTGTGTGTGTGTGTGTGTGTGTGTGTGTGTGTGTGTGTGTGTGTGTGTGTGTGTGTGTGTGTGTGTGTGTGTGTGTGTGTGTGTGTGTGTGTGTGTGTGTGTGTGTGTGTGTGTGTGTGTGTGTGTGTGTGTGTGTGTGTGTGTGTGTGTGTGTGTGTGTGTGTGTGTGTGTGTGTGTGTGTGTGTGTGTGTGTGTGTGTGTGTGTGTGTGTGTGTGTGTGTGTGTGTGTGTGTGTCATAGTGTGTGTCATCATCATCCATCTTCAGTAGGTGTGACCTCACACGGGAGGTTTCTTTCCAATAACATGGCGCCATCATCTCCCCATATGGAACAACCTCACCTCCCGTAAAGCTACATTCTTTTCAGAAATCCCTCAAGCTAGTTTTATGTCTGAGGCTGGGTTTCAATAAATTTGTCTGTGGAACCACATCCCCAAAAGGCTTTTATCCCACCCCCTTGCAAATGCAACATGTTAGCGCTTTTGAAAGGTTATCAACCAATTTATTTATTAGAATTTTGTGTACTTTTAAAGTGGCTATGTAACATAACTTGTCAAGTTGTGGCTTCACATAGATTTCAGCTGCTGCTGACCTATTGCAGTTTTCTCACAACCATAATGATGTGTTCCAGACTGTCAGTAAAATGCCATTTGGGAATAACTTGAAAGTGAGACTTGAAGCTGAGAGGCCTTAAAACTTGTGAGGATTGGAATGAGTGTAATCCCCCCCAATATTTTAAGAATGTATGAGGTATGTTAACGTTTATAGAACATGGTGGTACCCACCGGCTCGGGGATGAGATCAACAATGGTCAGGAAACTCCCCTAATTGATACCAAAGGGCCACAAACCACAAATGTCCCCCTGGAAGAGTTATTCTCTGGCTTAAGATCAGGGTTCAAGAATGAATAGATAACCCCATATAAAGTAGATGAGATCATTCTGCTCTTGGCGGGGAGTGTACACACACACACACACACACACACACACACGCACAATCGTATGATTTATCATCATTTTATACAGGTCATTCTTATATACAATGTAGATTAAAATGCATGTAGTATGGGGGGGAAAAAATGGGATTCGGGAATATTTCCATTAGCAAACACTGATAGATGTTTACTGTGGGGGTTTTATCCACTTCAGTCAGTCTCTTTGGCTAGTAAGAAGAGTGAATTTGTTTAACATTGAATTCTTCCAGGCAGTGAGCAATAAAGTGTAAAGTATCCCGGACAATTTGAAGTACTAAGAAGCAACTCTCTTGGCTTCATCAAACAAAGTCCCCGTACACCCTCTATCTGATGAGTGGATCAGAATATGGTTTCAAGTAACGAAACAAGGGTTTAGTCTAGTCTTGTTACAGCTGACTCACGACAGTATGGTGAAATGTGTGTGAATCTTTAATGGAAGGCCCGTCTGTGGTGAAAGAGGCCTGCATTGTGTAAACAGGCTTCCCTGTGTCTTTTTATTCAAACCCCAGTGGAGAATGACTCTGGCAGGGTAGCGGTAATCAACACTGACTAATTGTGAGTTGTCTGTCTACAGTGTCTCAGTGTTGCCTAGCCTATCACTGTAAGGAGGCATAATAGAGTTGCTGTGCTATGGTTTCAGGTGAGCCTACTGTTACCTAGGCCAGGTGGCTGAGCCTAACCAGCCTGATGAATGGTATTGCATACCGACCTGTCAAAGGGGGCTAGGTGATTCAACTAGGTGTGTGTGTGTGTGTGTGTGTGTGTGTGTGTGTGTGTGTGTGTGTGTGTGTGTGTGTGTGTGTGTGTGTGTGTGTGTGTGTGTGTGTGTGTGTGTGTGTGTGTGTGTGTGTGTGTGTGTGTGTGTGTGTGTGTGTGTGTGTGTGTGTGTGTGTGTGTGTGTGTGTGTGTGTGTGTGTGTGTGTGTGTGTGTGTGTGTGCTCATGGATCAGTGGAGAAGATGTGAAAGGGGGGGTCCTCTGAACATTTAGTGACCTTTACATTAACCAGAATGGTGTAGAAATGTGTCTATACATGCAGCAGTGACACATAAAACATGACTATGTCTATATACACATTATACACATTTTGTACGTTTAGCTGACACTCCCGTCTTGGGGCCACCAGAAAAAGTTTTGTATTTCGTAAATGTCTGCTCCCAGTCAGCCAAACAACATATCCAGTATGAAGCACTGTCTGTTTGCACGTACAGTATGAGTGTTTGTCTCTGTGTTTAGTTACGAAAAGATAGAGTAAATAACAGAATAAAAAAGATGTATAATAAAAGATATAATTATAGGTGGTCTTCCTGTCCTTCCTTCGTACAGGGTCCTCATATAGCATCAGTGACCCTGGCAGCTTATGAATGTGGCTCCACAGACTTCCCTGAGCCACCATACCCAGACCAGATCACCTGTCCCCAGATTGCAGGGTCAGAGAGCATCACGCTCTGGTCCATCATGTCTAAGGTCCGCCTGGAAGCCTGTATGTGGGTAAGTAGAACTAAAAAAGAGAAAGGGCTAACGGCTTGGCTTCTGTCCAGTCTTTAGTTAATATTACTAGCAAAACGTGCGGTTTATGAACAAAATGTTATCTTCTGTGCAGTTTCTGGTGAGTCTCTTCTCTCCTGCTAGTTAAGCGGCATTCATATTATAAGCCTAGGTTCATTTAGCAAATTTTGTTAAGTAAGTATAGAAAACAGTAATCACCCACAAACAGATCACACAGGTGCCACGTTTTTGAGCTCAGCCCTTCAATTTGCAGACAGATTTTTTAATTAAATTCTACTTTATTTGGGTTACCTGCATGTGTTGAATGAAAACATTAAATGTTTTTATATAAATGGATAATTTCCTGTATGCACCTATGCGGGTGAACGCAAGCAGATTTTATTTTTTCTTTCTTTTTTTCCCTTTTCTTTGAAGAGAATGACTGTGTGATTACAATATAACTTTGGATTCATACATGCACCATGAACTGTGCATGTGCAACCTGAACAATACTGATCCACATTGGTTAGAAGTTAGAACCCCTGTGTCAATATTCTGACCATTTTATAATGGGTAAACATTTGGTGAAACATTTCTGAAAATGGCCGATAGACAAGCTCACAAAGCATCACGTTGTGTTGTGAGGTTGTAGGTTGCCCATTTTCAGTGAAAAGAGGGAGCCGAATACTTATATTGTGTGTGTGTGTGTGTGTGTGTGTGTGTGTGTGTGTGTGTGTGTGTGTGTGTGTGTGTGTGTGCGTGTGCGTGTGTAGGGTGCTGGCACAGCCATCGGGGAGCTGCCTCCATACTTCATGGCTAGGGCTGCTCGCCAGTCAGGTACTGATCCGGAGGATGAGGACTATGAGGAGTTTGAGGAGATGCTGGAACAGACTGAGGGTGCACAGGTCAGAGTCACCAACATATTCTTTCATTCATTCATACATACATACATACTGTATATGAGCTTCTATGGCAATCCTGGCAACTTTGAGATTATGAGGGAATGCTTAGGTATATTTAGATATTCCGGTCAATCAGAAAACGTGGGGAAGTTGTACAGTCAATGCTATATTCTAATTAAATATTGACACTTTAAGAACAAATAGCCACTAACATGAATTGAAGGATATTTTCTCAGATGAAGGTCCCTTCCCTCAGCCATTACACTATAATACAAAGTAGACTAGTTGTCAATATTGTTTTGAGGAAACACCCTGATGGGGTAGCTACATGTTCTGAAACATGTATTTCCTCTGGTTCAGACGGTTTAATATTTGAGTTGTCTCGCGTAGCCAGACAACTATTCCACCAGACAACTACACCTCTTGAAATCCGAGTGAGGAAGTTGGCATTTCTGTTGAAGAAAATGTTTTTTTATATTTTATTGTTTTATTTCCAAGCAAACTACATATGCTTAGATGTTTTTTATTGGGATACATTTTTGTGACCGTAAAGACGAAACGGATGTTCGGAGGAGGCTTCACATCCGATTTATCGCTTGATCATGATAAGAGCTTCCGTGCTTCAGACTGTATGACCGGAAGCATTTGATAATTGTCGTAGGCAAGTGGTTAGAGTGGATTACCACTCTCGTGTTTGGATCTGTGGTGTAACTTGGTGTGAGTGTTACAAAAGAGAAGCTAGTTGCAAACTGAGGTGCTGTCTAGATGAGGACGTATTCTGCATTACTCGTACTTAGCCGATCTGCCCTTTCTGCCACGCGGAGACAGCGTTTTAGAGGACCAGTTCATTTTGAAACCAGCTCCTAGAGTGGCCAAACTTCGGAGACGCTACTTTGTCGTCTCCATGTGTACAGCAAATGTCGCCTATTTGCTGAAACGGTGACACCAAAGTCCCCTCGCCCCCTCCAAACTAACCTCACGTCACCAGGCTTTCCACCTCCAAAACTGGTATTACCGGTAATTGCTTATGTGTATATTGTATGTGAATGAATGGTGTTGTTTGACCTGTAAAGGAAAGCCTTTAATATTGTTTGTGCATTTGTTCATGGAGTGCTAATGGTTATATTATATTTGCACATGATATCTATAAATCTCTTCTCCGAAAATAGCTGATCTGCAGCCTGCGAGCTTGTAGATGAGACAGATATAAATCATCGTCGGTTTAATAATAGTCTGTTTGCACCCACACAGATGTATAATAAACGTAATAATGATAAACGTGGCCATGAGATATGTCTGCAGATGTTCACTATAGAAGAATTACATACTGTACATGTAGAATATATTCTCTGACTCAGCAAAGCCATTGATTCACCTTCAACTATAAAGTTGATCTCTGCTGCATGACAAGACGCCATCTCCACTGTCACGTCATCTCCATTGTCTTTCATGTCATGTGCGAAATGCATATTTTACAATATAGGCTACATAAGGGTCTTCGTCACTGCCCAGCAAGCCAAATGACGTCATGATGATGTTATGATGACGTCATCCGATGACTCCAGTGACATTCAGGACTAGGCCAGATCACAGCCCATATGGGGATGATCTTTACGTCATTTCCAGGACGTCTTCACCAGTTGAAATAATATAGCTTATTCTGGGCCAGATCTGACTAGTTATGATATGACTTAAGTTGATCTGGCCACGATCTGACTCTTTCTGATTCATCCAGGGACATTCGTCTTAGTGAGCAGAATTGATGTTGGTTGAAATCAGGTGATATTCTGGGCCAGATCTGACTAGTCTTGGTTTGACTTGATTTGGCCCCAATCAAGACGTCACTAATTCGTCCAGTTCCTGACCGTGCTTGCTGGGTGGTGCGCAGGGTGGTATCTAAAGTAGGTAGCAGCATAGCTCTGGTCCAGGGCTAGGTGTCCATGGGGACAAATCTAGTTTTGAGCATCTCTACCACTAGCCGTGTCACAGGCACCTAAGATAATGTTTTGACCTTAACTTTGTGTTAGCATAGTTGTTTATACTGTCAATGCCACCCCATACTATATTCTGTTGTTTGGTTTTGTCAAACTCCAAACAAAGCACCGATGCCCATGTCCATAGACCCATTGTCAACATTGTCCACAGCTTGAGTCTGTCGATTGGCCCCAATAGCTCACGTGAGTTCAGTGAAAGCCCCTCCTTCCTTACAGTTCCAGTAAATGTGTGTATTGAGGGGGTGAGTCACCCTCAGCACAACTCCCCCTTTAATCATCCCTCAGTCCTTGTTATCCCTCCTTCCCTCCCTCTGTCTTACTTTTCACCGGTCTCTAATTTGAAGGACAGACGGTGTAGTTGTCAGGGACTGTGCTCACATGACTGGCAACTGCTGAGATCAGATGCTGAGTCAGCACGATGGAAATCTGAGATACTCTTCTTAAGTTGTCTTGATCACCTACTACAGACCCCAGGAAGACAAGTCATGACAAGTCATGTGTCTCTAATGGGGATCCTTCAATAAACATAAACTGTCACCTCACCGGTTCTCATCTGAAGAACCCCGGGAGGTCACATGACTTTGATCATGAGGATGTCTTCAAGATGCATAATGTATAATTGTTTTCCTTCAGGGTTATCTTGGAACTTGTGTCAGATATGCATAAGCCAACAAAGTATGCATAAGCTAACAAAGCTCATGGAACATACTGTAACATGTCACAAGACCATTACATTGATGTCAACAGTTATAGAACTGTTTTCTTCAATGTACTTGGTGCATTTCTTGGCAAAAACGGCAAAAGTAAATTGATGCAAGAAAAACGGTGTTGGGGTTATGACCTGCAGACATACACAGTTAAAGAGAAATCTATAAATCAATAGGAGTTTTACCTTGATTATGTTTGTGTAGGCTAACCCACAAGTTACATACACCATGGGTTTCCATATTTACAGTGGCATTTCTGCATTTGATTTGGGCTACATAATGTAAGAAGATAAACTAATGATATTCAAACATTTTGTTTATCAAAATTATCTCAACCTTTTTTCCTATGCATTTTCCCCTTTTTGAACCACGCCAAAAACAACACGAACCCTAGCGTTCCTTTTCATTCATTTCATTCGTTCTCCTTTTTCATTTGGTGAAAATAGATCTTCATGCTAGATGTGCTATTTTTGGCAAAGAGATTTGGTGTAGAGGGAAAAAAGGAAGGGACCAAGTAGTATAGACCCCTTGGAGAGTATATAGGGTTTAAGACAAGTGGTTAATATAAAAAACACATAAGAACTTCAGAAGTCAACAGTTGAGAGATTAATGCATATAATCTATGTCAACATGAGAGCCTTTTCGACTTAGCATAAATAGGAATTCCTATGGGTTTTAAGACTACAAACTGTTAACACTATAAATATAAAACTATCTCTGGATATTATTATTTTAATAATGTTTTTTTTTCCCCCTTTTTTACACAAAAAAAAATCTTATATCATGAGATTCAAACAAATGCCTAGACTAAAAAGATTTGCCATGACCACAACGTGAAGAATTCTTGTCTGACATGTCACCAGACACTCACGCTGTGATGTTTATTCAGACAATCAGCAGACGTGTTTAATAGGGGATGCTTGACCCTCAAACTGCATCCTTTTTACGTTGATCAAAAACATTCTCCAGGTTATTGAATTTGGGAATGACAAAAAGGACATTATCTAGAAGAGGATATCTTGGCTGAAATGGATGTCTCATAAAGTAGGCATTTGGACTAGAAAAAGGTTAAACTTAAGTGAATAGATTATGTACAAACAGTGAGCATTTGTGTCGTCACCAGTGGTGCAGGAAGTACTCTTTTTAAGAAGTAATCTTTGACTTCAGTAAAAGTAGGAATAGTCATTATTCAGAATGCCATTCAGAATTGTGTATTTCATCAATGTATGTATTGATCATTATTGTGTCCATCACTTCAATATTACAGCTGGTTAAATGTGAGGCCCAATTTTATGTTATTTGTATTCATCTGAATCTCTTCCTCTAAATTGTAGTTCAATGCAAGAGTACAGTTCGTCACAAGACTGAAATGATTAAAATTAACTCTAAAATGGTTGCCAAAGTGAAGACTGGAGAGATGATGGGTTTGGGGCTTTGCCTATTGCCTGACCTCCTGCATGGTCTGTGATCTTCACCATGAAAACCACAGACATTCCACCACCCCACGGGTGTGGAGATGAGATCAAAAGATCTCAACACTCCAGTGCCAAAGAGTTTTCACTTGTAATGCAGCCAAAATAATAAGGAACTGAAATTACAATTAGATGTTAGACAGTTATTGAACCACAAAGCTCTTTATAACTCTCGCTATCACCCAACGTCTGCCCCAAAACCGCAGATGGACGATATATTCGTGCTATAAAACCAAAGTGAGAACAGCTCACAGCGTCTCACGGGACTCAAAAAAGGCAGATCTACAAGCTCCGGAGTGACAGACGGAAACAGCATGTACAGTAACTTCCCCAATGCTGCTGGGGCGATGGGGCATAACATTACAAGGGGACGAGGGGGTTTCCACCGGCGGCTGTTACGAGTTTGCTGGCGCAAATTGTTTTGCACTTTGCTCACACTTTTCTTCGCTGTACATGTACAGGTTAATTGGGCTACATTCGAAGGTTGTATTATTTAGCTTTTTTTTAAGCGCTGAGAAAACTGCCTAATAAAAACAAAACAAAATGGCGATGGACTCATCCAATCCACGATTGCCAATATATTCGTCCCATTCCTCAACCTTACTATCGGTAAAAATCAATATAGATGTTTTCATTTAAATTTTTACATTGCACATACACATTAAGGGTTTAATGGTTTTTAAAGAGCATACAGGCTTTAGGACCATTTCATTTTCAATTCAAGTACAAATGACTAGTACTTTTGCTAGCCAATTACAATGTCACGTCACCCCTGTGATCATGTGTAAGTAACCCTAACCCCAAAAAACATTTTTCTGCAACAAACGGTTACACTTTCAGAGATGTAAATAGGTTTTCAATGTAATGAGTCCCGGGAGGCAGGGATGGTCTTTTAGATGAGTCCCAGGGACATTTTATGAGTCCCACTTCAACGACGCGAAGAGTCATATTTTGTCATTTTTACAAATTGCAGCATTTAACTCCAATTTCATTTGATATGGTTATGTGGTTATATTCATGTAGAAAACAGAAGAAGATATATAAAAAAACAGTACAGTAGTGCATCCCATGGATGCAGAGGTCGTTGTTTTATTGCGTCCCTGAACTATAAACTGCGTTTTGGGATGCAAAATGCACCCTATTTTAATCTCTGCACTTTTTTCATTTGCGGCACCTCCTATGAATGAAAATTGAATTGCAAATTGAATTGCATCTGATTCAAATTTGGGGTGCATTGGACTTTGGGTTCATGATTGTAAAATATGAAATGAATTCCCTTTGTAGGACTTTGTCTCTAGAGCGAAGATGGGGGTCCAAAATATGGTACAGAAAGTCGGATTCTTTGGGATCCTGGCTTGTGCTTCAGTAAGTCTTCTTTTATTTTTTGACCGCGAGTAAAATATTCATGTTTTATTCTATTATCATCTATTCATAACAAATATGTAGAATGTATCTAATATATCTATAATAAATATATCATCTAAATACGGTAATTTAATTCATTACAAAATCACTGCCTTTTGTTCTATATCTTATTTCTCGTATGCAATAATTCAGTGGTTGCATATCGTAATTGTCGGGCAATGTCCATGTATGTCCATGTACTTTCAGTAAATGGGGAAAAAAGTGTGTTCCAATTAATCCAATGTAGCTACCATAGTGACACTACCATACGACAAATTATAAATAGTCAATCAATTTATGCGGTAAAAACAAAAAACAAAAAAAAAGAAAATATACAGAAGGTTTCTGCCCGACAGTTATGGACATTTTAATTTGTTTACCAATAGGCTGGGTTTAGGCTGGTTATTATTTGGTTACATTGTCTGTTTTTATTTTTTCCTTTTTTCTAGATCCCCAACCCTTTGTTTGACCTGGCTGGGATCACCTGTGGTCATTTCATGGTCCCCTTCTGGACCTTCTTTGGAGCTACACTGATTGGCAAAGCCATCATTAAGATGCACATACAGGTACATAGATCCTTCTACTAGTACACCTTCTGTCTTTTTAGACGTGTACATGTTTTTGGTAATGGTATAAATGTTACATTTTTAAAGCATGAGAGTTGACATGAGAGTGTTTTTCTAATTATTGGGAACGTTTTTATTGTGCAATAACAGTATGGTTAGGTTAACTTCTCGCCTATTGTCAGGGCGCCCTGGTAGAGCCTGTCCCCCGTGAAGGATACATCCTAACCGCAGCTGGCCCATGTTTGAATCATAACCGGCGGTGCATGTCATTCTCTCCTTCTGGCCTGTAAAAAAAATACAAGTTCATAAAGCAGAAAATGCTGGAACCAGTATTGAAATTAATTGAAAAGAAAATGTGTTTAACAATTCCCCATACCTAGTTGTATCACTAGCAAAGTTGCTTAAGTGTAGGGAAAAAAATTACATGTACATACTGTACCGATAGCGGTATATACCTATTGACCAGTGTTTCTCAACCTATTTTGAGGGTGGGTGCCATGGACCACCCGTATACTGTATATGCCCTGAACCAAGCACCACTGGTTGAGAAACATCCATGCACTAGACTACTATGCGTGGGATGTCTTAAAATCAACCATAAATACTTGGTCTCATGGGTGCCTCTCAGAAACTCCTAAATGCACACTTTTGGTAAACTATTTCTGGTAGCGCACTGTTCCAGTTGAGTTTTGGGATGCATCCAGACCATATGAAGGCACACCAGATGAAAGGAGAGGAGACTCTTTAAGAAGTCTTTTAACGAGAACCATGACATTTCTTCTTCCCCTCTCAAATCTACAAGATCAGAAAAACTCTTTAATTACCAAGTGTATTGTTGAGTCTGCCACACAGTGACTAATATGAGTCAAGACGGCGAGAGGCTGTCTGGGAGTCTAACAGTGACTCGGCCAGCCTCGAACCCACCAGACCTATCCATCCCCTCAATGGTACCAGCTAGTGACCTCACCAAGTAGCCTTTCTGACAAACAAAGCCTGCAGGGCTGCCTGTTCAGGAGGATGCAGAGTGGACTTGAAAGGAGGAAATGGAACAGACTATAGTCTGATGAGAGTCCACAGCAGTGTGAGAAAGGCGGTATTTGTTGTACCCTAACCCCTCTCGGACAATCACGTATCATATCCTGTCTGACGGTGTCCGGTCCTTGGGGGGTGGGGGGTTGGTCATGCCATTTAAAACTGATCAGTTTCAGGACAGGAGTTTAGTGTTGTGGTTTGTGACCCCCCCCGCCTCGGTGCCCTGTGAACCATGTAAAGCTCCCTGCAGGTCTCAACCCCCTGCCAAGGCTGCCATAGAGTTATGTCTGAGCCTTCCCTGTTCTTCAGTCTATCTTTATGATTCATCAGCCAAAGAGATGTGGGGTGGGAGGTCAGTGGTTCACAAACCGTGAGACAAGTTCCAGGTGTGCCTTGAGACACCTATATGACAGCTGCACATGATTAGTAATTACTGGTATATATACATCTATACAAAAATGATGAATTATTATTATTTTTAATATATTAACTGCACATACAATATATACAATTATTATATACTATAAAGTGATATTTTGTATCACTTTCAACCTGGCATCCCTGTGTGTGTGTGTGTGTGTGTGTGTGTGTGTGTGTGTGTGTGTGTGTGTGTGTGTGTGTGCGTGTGCGTGTGCGCGCGCATGAAAGTTATGATAACTTCAAAGCTGATTAATCACCCTGGTCTCTCATTGACTTCCCACAGAAACTTTTTGTTATCATTACCTTCAGCAAGCACATAGTGGAGCAGATGGTGTCACTTATGGGGTAAGTACTGTATGTTTGTATGCAGCAGAGAATGGGTGAAGGTGATTTGTTAGTTTTTCCTTTCTTTTCATGAGGAGGGGGAGGGGGGGGGGGGGTTGGGGGAGTTTACATTTGAAAACAATTTAGTGATGGTTTTTTGACCACTGATTGTTGATCATTTCCTTGTGATGTGAATGCTCTTATAGTATGCGTGTCCGTGTTTTGCATTTCCCACAAAGGGTATTTCCTTTCCTCACACGCAAACCCATCTCCGCAGTATTGGTGGTCAAGTGTGTGGGGTCCTATCAGAACAGGCTGTGTTGTGATCCGACTCACCCAATTCAGCTTAGACTGAGACAGAATCTACCAAAGGCAGCAGGAAATACAATTATAGCAGGATGATACTTAAGCAAAATAAACTGTCACGCAATGCACTCCAGGCTCTATGATCACGCAAAGCGTGAGGAAAAATCCATGGCCAGGAAAATGTGGAAATCTAACTGTTCTTTAAGTAACAATGTCCAACATAATTTTTCACAAGTAGCGAGAGTCGATTGTTACTAGATAAACAAGAATTGTATGCATGTTAAGAAACTAATATTTTATCAATTATATTATTTGGTAAAATAATATTAGTTATTCTGGATTAGGATTTCTAAATCTGAGGCCATGGTTCTCAGCAGGAAACTGGTGGATTTCCCACTCCAGGTAGGGAAAGAGTCCTTTACCCCAAAGTGAGTATAGCTACCACTCCTTTGCATAGTAAGGAGCCAGTTGAGGTAGTTGGGGCATCTAGGAATGTTTTCCATACACGCCCAGCTGCGAGAGGCCACGTGGGCAGAACAAGAATCAGGTGGAGGGATTAGATATTCACGCTGGCCAATACCTCTGGATTGCCCAGTCAGAGCTGGCTGATGTGACTGGGGAAAGGGAAGTCTGGTGTCCCCTGCTGGAACTGCTACCTCCACGACCTGACTTTAAATAAGCATTTTGAAAATGAATGGTTGGTTAATTATTGACTTATCTATTTATTTGAATAGTAATGATCAGTAAAAACAAATCAGGAGAAAGAACACAAAGATCATGTATCGGCTCCTGTCCAGTTCAAATGATGTCTGCTCATTTATTTGTTTAATCAATTCCAATTTCACTTGTTACTTGCGCAGCAGAGCGTGCAAGTACGTATGTCAGTGGCGTCGCTTGGCCAATCAGGGACCAAGTATGTATGTATATATGTCGGTGGCTTCGCTCGACCAATCGGGGACCAAGTATGTATGTATGTCGGTGGCATCGCTCGGCCAATCAGGGACCAATTATGTATGTATGTCGGATTCTCGGTACATTCCACCAGCCAATGAGAAACCGCTGTTATTGATGACGTAACTAAAGTACGTTTCAAAATTGGTTAGGTCAATAGGGGTATGTATCGGCTGGGTATGTGTGTATGTCGATGTACTCCACCGGGCAATGAGGGACCACTGTCCACTGCTTTTTTCAAACCTAGACAGCAGCAGAGAGCTTTAGGACTCAGAGCAGCAGTCGTACCAGCAGTGGTGAGCGCACCTCATGGCGCGCTCTGCTTGCGCAAGTTGGCACCTCGACAGAGTTCATTTCTAGTTTATCCTGTATCCTCTGAGTTCTTTCCTGATTTTCCTGATTGCATTTTGGATTTTATTTGTACGTCTCTAAATGTTCTGATGAATTGAAAATGGTGGACCCTGTTGTAAGCACATGTAATGCTTAATCATGGTATCGTCCACAGTAACAGTTTTTGTATTGAGATGTGCTTTCATTTGAAATGTACCAAATGTAATGTTAAGTTTGCCTAGGCAATTTCACTACTATTGGTACAAATTCGGAGGAATTAGTGCAAATACAAAGAGACTGAGAGACCTGGCACTTGGAGTTAGTCTTGCACCAACATGGAAATCTGACTCATTTCAAGATGGTTCTCAGAAATTAATGTGTATTACTCTTGAGAATATTACTTATCTTCTGAGAAATGGGCATGACAACCTTTTTGAGGTTTTGGCAACTGTATTTGGATTATATGGAAACGTTCCTACCGTCAGAGATATTATAGGTTGACTGTAGTTATTTCAGTCTGGCTCTAGACTCAAGTTAGGGGGGGGGTCCCAGACCCAGCCTGTGAATTGAACTGGGGACTCGCCTCCAGGCATCAGTCATTGGAAGTCATGGAACAGAACATGAGTATTTCATGGAAACGAGCAGTTTTGAACGGTGTATGACTTATCCTGGATGACTCATTATGTGATGATGCACAAATGCTGAGTTGGGTTTTGTTTGTGTGTGTATAATTGTCAATTGTGTACCGTATGCGTGAAAGATAGTTATGGTGAGTCAGTCAACTAGCTTGGTACCCTGGTCTATGAGATAAGCAATTATCCAATTTACCGGTACTGTAGCTTTAAGTGTGTTAACAAATTGACTCATTTTCTTCTCCGTCTAGTCATGTTTAAAATAATTGTTTATATCCTGAGCTGGGAATTTTACTTAGAAGATGGCTGTGTCTGAGACATGTAGTAGCTTTGTATAGCCTCCATGATATAGCATTATGGCAAATGAAGAAAAAGTACATTATACCTGTATTTTAAAGATGTATTCATGTTTTTGTTGTCAATTATCTCAAACTGTACCGATGTTAAATCTAAATGTAAATGGCAGACCTGTATTATCATCCCCTATCCATGACATGGGTAAAACAGTGAATAACTCCATTGCCGACATTGTATGCATTATGATTGGCCCCCTAGTGAGTTAATCCTCCTTGCCTTATAGGGGCATGGGCCCGCCCTCATTGGATGGCTTTCCACTCATATGGTAGCAATGGTGGTAAAGGCAATGACATCATGTCGACTCACTTCCTCGTTGAAGAGGCTGACACAAGCTCCTATAGAGACCTGAGGGGTATAAAGGCAAAGCTGTGGAGGTTCTGCTTCAGTCCACTCTTCTGCCTTGCTTCTGACAAGGCAGAGAGGGAGAGATGGAGGCCTGCTGTAACAGGGAGCCTAGCTGATGTTACTGTGTGCCCAGAGGACTTTGAAGGAGCACTAGCAGTGGTCTTTGAGTTTTCCCTCACAGGAACTAAGGAGAAGGAAGGGTCTAAGACTTCTCTTTCTGCCCTTTATCACAGGAAGACTTGAGAACATTTAAAAGTAAGTGAACTAACATTCCCTTTCTGTGTGTGTGTGTGTGTGTGTGTGTGTGTGTGTGTGTGTGTGTGTGTGTGTGTGTGTGTGTGTGTGTGTGTCTCTGTCTCTCTGTGTGTGTGTGTGTGTGTGTGTGTGTGTGTGTCTCTCTCTCTCTGCGTATGTCCCTGGGGATGTGGCATCAGGTCTGTCCCCAGGATAGGACCATCCCTCCAGAAGCCCTTCAGCCAGTACCTGGAGGCACAAAGGAACAAGCTGCATCATGCCGGTGAAGGCACACCAGCGGTAAGAAAAATACATACTCAACAAAACTCCTCTTCTGGAATTAAGAAAAATGGCCTTCTATATGCATTGTGAAAGTGTTTCATAGCTGGGTGTTGATACTTGACTGATAAGAGTACATACATTAGTTAACACCATATGCCATAGGGATAAAATTCATCCATTGATGCAGCGGTCAGCAATTTAAATGGATAAAATAAAGTTTCACAGCCTCAAGAAACTTTATTGCTATATAAGATTTGTATTGTCACATGCACGTACAATACAGCTGTGGCTCTATGTGTGTATGTACATTTGTCAAAGCCGTTAGTAGCATACACCATCAAACCATGTTTCCTTTTGTGTTTTCTAGAGTGAGAACTGGCTCTCATGGGTGTTTGAGAAGGTGGTGCTGGTTATGGTCTGCTACTTTGTCTGCTCCATTGTTAACTCCATGGCCCAGAGCTACGCCAAGCGGCTTCAGCAGCAGATTCACTCGGAGGAGAAAACCAAAACCAAGTGATGGTGGTAAGACCCCAAGCGGTCTAACCAACCAACTTGACTGTGTTCTTGTCGCTGCTGAGATGGGCCTGTCACTCAGCCACAGCCACTGACTTACAATCTTAACAACAAACCTCACCCCTCATCCATTCTTAAAAAGAGCCCGCAACACTGAAAACCATACGCTATTGTTTTGCGTGTGTGCTTTTTGAGGATGTATGTACGTTTCTTTAATTTCTTTTGCTCGATTTGCCCTACTTCAGGCTAGTTTGTAGTTCTTCCCTCCTTCGTCATCTTTCTCTGTATAGCGTGAGCTTTTCCTGCTGATCTAAAAATGTTACTATGATGAAGGCTTAACCCTTTCATAGACCTCAGAAGTTGAAGCAGCAGCTGGTTGGTTACTGCTGCAGGCCGTGCCCATGAGCTGCTATGCCTTATGCAAGATGGAGGACTTCCAATGAACACAGTTCTTAATTGTTAGACTTGATTTGTATTTAATTTTTCTAATGGTATGCGTGTTTGGATGGAACATGGAGCCTGACTTGTTTGTGTAACAGTGTTTTTGAATAATATTTCTCGTTTGTTCGGGGGTTTAATTTCCGTCATGCCTTTGTCCTTTTGTTTGTGGGATTTACCATGCATTTTTGAAAAGGCAAAAGCAATATCAAGTTGGATCAAGGTATTGATGGTTTGCACATCCTGTAAATATCTTGATTTTTTTTGGACAGTATGCGCACATCTATTTCTATTCAAATGCCTGGGTAGAACTGAACTTGAACCAAAAGAAAGACAGTGATATAATTTCTAGTGTAACATTATACACTAAGTCCCATTTCTATTCTGTAGATTTAGTTTAAGTCTTGATGAGATCGTATATAAAATACCTAAATCATTGCACTCCTGAGTTTGTCATCTTTTCGCTTTGGTTTTCCATTGTAGAAGATTGTAGAGACTTGACCCGAAGTGTTCGTCACGGACAGCTTTATTGCAGCTCTTACAGAAACGTTTTAGTTTTTCAATTCTGTAAACATCCAAGAGTTGAGAGAATGCATGATATTCTTAGATGACCATATCATCTGTGAGGTAAGTTAAGAGTTGTATAACTACCATGTTGTGGATGGATTGTCATTACTATTATAGTATTTTTTCTCAAACAAACTCGCCATGTGGGGGGGAAAGTGTATAAATGCAATCAGACATGTGATTACAGGGTTGTTTTTATATTTAATAGTGGAATGTGTTTTCTGTACCTGCTCTGTGCTCATTCAGTCCATGTATTAAGTATCTAGAATATCTGCCTCTTCCTGTGATGCCACCTAGTAGCTAGTTTGTGTATATGGACGACACATGGCATACTCAAAACGAATCTGGTCCATCACTCCTCGTCAGTAGTGTACATGTGGACTCTGCTCTCCCGTCCTGTCAGCTAGCTTATCAGACTGGTGTTGGCTGTTAAATATCCCGGCAACAACAGTCTGTAAGCTGGCTGAAGTTCTGGGCCTTCCCTCAACAAACAATCTACGCTGGTGTGACCCAAGAAGAGCAGCACTCCATCTTCCACAACACACATGTGGTGCTTTCTTTCACCATACTTGATTTTTGTCAATAGTTGTCCTGTAAACTTAATCCTTTAATAAAAGCATATGACAAAACAAATATCGTCTTTGCAATACTTTGTGATACTTTCAGAATCAAAGGGATTTATATTTATTTATATTTGTCACTCATGTTTCATTCCGCACACCAACACATCTTACCAGATCTATTCAAATGTTGTAACCAGCATAGCAAGCATAGCAGAAAATGTGCTCAATGCCAGACCGATAATCGGCCGTTATTTTGACTTTGAGCAACAGCATTGTCAATTCTGCATTTATTACCCTAATTTTAACCACTTCAAGGTTAAACATTTTTAAAAATGGCAGCTCTACAAGTTTACAACACATGAGCTTGTAAATTGACATTTTCTGAAAGAATTGAGTGATTATTCTTTGCACAAACTAAATGTGCTAAAACCAATTTAATAAAATCCAAGTTTTTCAAACTTGGATTTTCTAATTAAAATTAGAAAAGAATTGTCACAAACTCATATAAAAGAAATTGCTCAATACAGACAGCAAGGTCAGCAAGTAGATTCATGATTGTATGTATATAGACAATATTTTAGGCCAATAAAAACTATAGCAAATTTCCCAACCCACAAGTTACAACCGCGGCTGCCGGACTATTGTGCTCTAATGGAAAGATACTAGTCACACACCTGAAGCTTAGGTCATCACACTCACTACAGGAAAACACTTGTACCTTCTCAGCAATTTAATATGGCAGCTCACTTGAGAGAAATGTTGAAGTAATATTACGGTGTACTATTGTTATGACTGAGTTAGAGTTAAAAGGAAAAAAATGATCCATTTACATACATTATGCACGTACGGTAGATAATTAACATTTCATTTCAAGTCCACAAGCACAACCAAAGGTGCATTTTTTGTTTATCAAAGCTAGGAAAGCTGTCTGTAGCTGGAGATTACTTGTTCTATAGATGCAAAACTGTCCAAGAAGTCCTCCTCAGAGATCCCAAACTTTGTGTACTGATGGATGTAGGCCCTGGGACAAAGGAAAAAATAAGGCATTTAAGTATAAATGCCATAGCATTTCAGGAAGAAAGGGTAATTTGTCATTTTGACAATAGACATTTAGCCTGTACACGCATTTATACCAAAGTTATCACTACAGCCAAAATTCACAAAATACCACTCTTTGCACATTGTATTGTGAATTTCAGGGGAGAACATGACATTTGAGTAAAATATAAGTATCCTGCATTAAGTTTGCAGAGATTGTGTTCATTCATATAATGTGCGTCAACTCACCTAGAAGCAAACATATTCCAAGCCTTTCCCACCATGTTATCAAGGGGCTGGAGTAGAGTCTGGCTGTTACTGACCAGGGTTGCAGACTTCTCGTACTTATTAAAGGGAATAGGAGACTTCCACAGGCTGAAAGCTTCTTCTGATGAGAGCCAAGAGGTGTACAGGGTTGGATCCTGAAAGCTCCCTGTATACAGTCATTCACATTCTTTAGATAACAGTTTAAAAAATGATATACATACATGCATACATACACACAGTATATATATTGAAAGATGTTCTCAGAATGGAAAGAAATTAACAACTATTTTCTGTTGTACCTAAAACGCCACCTGGTGCTTACAGTACAAAAGAAAATACACTTTCAACATGCAAAAACAGAACAGAACAAAAGCCAATTGCTTGATTCAATAACTTAAGTAATTGTCCTCAATATTGCTTGCAATCTTTTATCCAGTGAGTATAATGCCAGACTTGTGGCTTATTGTGTCATGCAGTGACAGAGTCCGTGGGGGCGATTATAAAAACATTTAGTCTCTGGTGTCATGTACCAAAAATAGTCTAACAATCTCACAACGCGCCACGCTGCAATGTGTTGTGAGGTTGTAGATCTGCTATGTTGGTGTGCAACACTAGATTCCTGACCTGTGTCTGCACTGTAAACATCTTTGCCTCTCAGTATGAGCAGGTTGGCCAGTGAGGCATTGAAGCCTGCTCCTCTCACACTCCCTCCAGCAGGGATGGGAGGAGCACGCACCTGCCAGTCTATACCTGAGAAACAAGAAAACAAATGGAGAACAAAATGTGGACATGGATTGACAGTAAGCACTTAACTGCAACATGTTTTGCAACAATCAAATAAGTGGCTCCTATATAGGATAGACAGACAGGATACAGAGGGCAGAGATTTACATTTATCACACTCGCTTCATACTGAATTCCTTCTACAACAAGCTGCAAGTACAGTGCTCTCTCAATGTTTAATTCAAATACAGTAGAAATTAACTTTAAATCAATTATTTCTGCAAAGAATTGTCACATTTAATATAAAATAACTGAATTAATGTCCTTTTGCATAAAAAAAATGACTCAATGTTGAACAGAACTTCAGTCCAAACCTACCTTCCTCCATCTTGGCGTTTGAGATGAGCATCTGGCGGAGGTTTTTCAGCAGGCCAGGCCAACTGAACACACTGTAAGCCAGAGAGGAGCTGGCCATCTGAGGAATGGTGCTCAGGCTCAGTAGCTTGTACTCAGGATGACACACCAGGCTACTCAGCAACTCACCTGAGAGATGAGTAAGTGACAGTGTGTGAATGCAACGCAACTGTGTGCTTTTGATAATGGCACTATAAGCAATGGTTCCCTATATATATATATATATCGTCATGTTTTATTGCACTTTTAGTGCAATAAAAAATGAAGCATAAATAATCTTGTCCTGAGTCTCTGGAGTGTGCGGTCCCTTCCTTTCCCTGGGGAAGTTCTCTTTGGCCTGCATTTATACCTTGCCTACCAGCACTAAAACTGCAATAAAACTGCACCAAAAAAGATGAAGAGCTAAAATGCTGACATAACGTGCTTGAAGTTCAATGTTTCCACCATAATGTATTTATTCATGATTTCTTGCATTATGTGTGTGCCGCACCTAAGGGGTTTCTGCTGTAGGCTCCATAGGAGTCGGTGGTGAGTGCAGGCTGCAGGACGCTGCCCAACTGGTGAGCTATAACCCTGTTAATGTCACTAAAAGAGATGTGCTTAATGTTCAACAGCTGAGCGCAGATCCTGTGCACCGTGTCGTTCTCATGCACCAGAATGGCGTCCGACAGTCCATATAGGTGGGACAGCGTTAGGATAGAGTTGTAGTTCTGAACTATCACCTAAAAGAAAAACAGGAGAAGAAAACAATTAATCGTTTGGCTTTTCCAGAGATCAGGGATTAATGCAGTTTTAAGGCCCATACTCTTCGCCATACAACGAATAGCGCAAATAACCCATCTACAAGCTCACGTGTTCCATCGTTGCGATGCATTGTAATAAAACATTTGAGAAACACTGCTATAATAATCAAACATATCCGACTGATGTGGAACAGGATAAAACGTGAAACATGAACCAATTATTTTCCTCATGGTTATTATGAAGTGATTAATTAATTTTACAGGCCTTACGTATGTGGGTGAAATAACATTACATTTGATTGCACTGTGCAAGTATGTGCATAGCATTATACTGTACGCAAAAACAAACACCTGCTTCATTTATTCTTAGTTGCACAACTTAAAACCTGGCATCAGTCCCCCATACCTCTCCAGTGCTATAGGGCCAGGTGAGGTGGTTTAGGATGAAGGAGTCGGGGTACGCCTCTCGCAGACACTGGGTGACGTAGGTGCCGACCCCGGACCCCGTGCCTCCGGCTACACTCATCATGGCCATGAACCCTGCCAGTCTGTCACAGCGCTCCACCTCTCTTCTCACCAGGTCCTCCACTGCCTCTCTATGACGTGGACCATGCACACAAAACCTGGAGAAGAGGACCAGCATTATGGCAAATTTAAGTATACAAATAACAGTCCAGTAATAGGCCCTAGAATTCTTAAAACAAAACTGCACTCAGTCTTCAATCGTTATTACCGGTGTATATACATTCGCAGTATCCACTTTGTTTGCATTAATTTGTCAATCTCCATATTATAAATATAACCATTAAATACTATCACATTCAGCAGACATTTTAAGTGTCAAATTGTGTAAATATTATTACCCATTTGCCCAGTTATTTCCAGAGCCTTGCTTCTGGCTGAAGTAGGAATGATCTCCATATCTCCATCTACCAGACTTGGCAGCTTTGGACATGCTGTGATTGATCACCTTGGGTTCCATGTCAATGAGTACTGCCCTGGCCACAAGGTCTGGGGAAACCAGATAGATATTTGCAAAATATATGTTTTTTGTATGCATTTTGAACTTGTGGAATGTGACATTCTGCACAATGTCTAGTAGGCCTACTTTTACTTTGGGTGCTTTAAGTATATTTTGATTAGGATACTTCCGTACCTTTACTCAAGTAAATGTTTAATTCCGGACTTTTACCTTCATCGTGAGCTGTTTGGTGGAAGAAGCGTTCCACGCAGGCTTCGCTGTATCCTTTCCTCTGAGCCTCGTATGCATCGTTACAGATGACGCCAAACAGCTCCTCACCCACTTGGTTACCACACTGTCCCAGCTGCAATGTAACAACGGACATACCGGCATCGGACCGGTACTTCAGTCCGAACAACTACAAACAAATGTTGACTCGTGCACGCCTTTCTTTCCTCGGGGGAACAACGAGAGAGCGAAACGAGAGAGAAAATCATAATGCCTTGAAAGAAAAGTTTGTCTGGTGTGGAAGTTGTGCGGCGCGCGCTTCCTTCCCCTCCTGTAACACACAAAATTGTGACCTTAGGACGGTCGCTGTGTTCGCGTTGAAAACATGTACCGGTAAATTCATCAATCAAAGCCTGGTGACGCGAGTTTAGCAATCTTATGGCCCTACTTGTGCGTCTGTGCGAGACGGGTGTCGGATGATATGAATATGATATCATGGGTGATAATCAAAGTACAGGTCAAATCTGAAATCTATCTCTCCCTCTCTCTCAGTCTCTCTCTCTCTCTCTCTGTTCAAAAGTACAGGTAATTTTTAAATCTCAAAGTACAGGTAAAAAACGATTTTACTGGGCGACTTGTAAGTTGTCCGGACTTTTAAAGGGGCGACCGTCCGTACCTGTTACACTTCAATCTTTCTTTGGAGTTTTATTTGTGAAGATTGGTCACCAGCGGGCCGTGGTCGAACAGCGACCCCGGAGTCACCGCACACGACGGGTCACCAGTTTCTGTGTGACACATACAACAAAATGTGAATTTGAGTCGACCCCGCCCCTCCGGGCCGGCCGCGCAGTGCGCACGCTCCGCGTAGTAGCCGGTTATGGCGGCGGTGTGTGTTTGTCCATGAGGTGTGGGGTGAGCAGGGCTATTCTCACTGTGCCGCCGAGCAATCTGAACCAAAACACACAGCCATGGCTGCTGTGTTCGACATCGATCTGGACCAGCCAGAGGAATCTGTCTCCGATGATGAGAATGAGATTGAGGAGGTACTTCAGTAAAACAAAAATCCGCGTTCTTCTGTGTGTGTGTGTGTGTGTGTGTGTGTGTGTGTGTGTGTGTGTGTTCTTTCTGTTTGTCTGTCTGTCTGTCTGTCTGTCTGACTGACTGACTGACTGCAGGGACTTTGACAGCAAACTGTTCTTGTCTGTGTACACTACAGTAACACTACAGTAGCTGTTAGCATGCTAGGCTCGCGCGCACACAGGCCCGTCTGGTTGCACTGCAGCTGATGCTCCCCGGGCCTCTTTTTGACAGCAGTGAAACTGTAGGCTAATGTTAGCTTGCATGCGTGCATGATGACAGACAGCCACCATGGATCGCGAGCTGTCAAATGTGTTGCGTTGGTCCATTGGTGACGTGTGTGTGGCACTTTTGCTGCAAATGCTACAGTCAGCCGGGATTTGCAATTTGACAGATATCGATCGTAGTAGTACGCGATGCATGTCTCAACTGTACAGCTGCCCGCGAACAGAGCTTGACCGAGGCGCTGCCGGCGCTGCTGCAGTCAGTGAACAATGTGCCTTGGTTGATTTCTAGTAGCAATGCAACAGTTGATCTGCCAGATCTGGCTGCTACCAGGCCAGGCCAGTCTGCTGTCTGCAGGGGTTTGCAGACGCAGTACAGTTTAGTGAACTATGCACTCACAGATCACAAATGATCATTGGGTCCCCGGTCCGCACAGTTCACACTTCACAGCATGACATGCTTTACTAGAGGACTCAGGAGTGAAGTCTTTTCTGGTTCCATCGTGGCAGCTGCGGATTTCCTCACGGTGTTGACTGAGTGGAAACACGCTTGCTTAATGTCTTGCATCATGTTAACATTTATGTGGCAAGGATTAAGCATTTGTAATAAATTACAGCACGGCCAAAGTTGAACGCCTTTTGAACTGACTAAGTAAGTTCATCATATAACAAATTATGACATGTTTAAAACACGTGAATTGCACCCCCTCATGATTTCACTATTGAAAGGACACTTAGCATCTGTAAGTCTAGTCTACAACATGACAGACAAAGCACTGTAGGACCACTTAGGACCACACAGAAGTTAAGAAATTTGCGATGAAAGGCAATGATTAATGAAGAAAGACATGCAACTAAATTCATATTGTTCGTACACCAGCCGTCAGCCAGTCCATACTCATGTCCCTTCAGTGGAGATCTGTAATTGAATACAGGCTGTTTTCTGTTTCCTCTGCCAGGCTCAAATCAATGATTTCATGGAGCAGTGCAGCGGATTTGAGTTGTAAGTGCTTACTGTCATGCATGTATTGTATTGTATTGATTTGTGTGTGTGTGTGTGTGTGTGTGTGTGTGTGTGTGTGTGTGTGTGTGTGTGTGTGTGTGTGTGTGTGTGTGTGTGTGTGTGTGTGTGTGTGTGTGTGTGTGTGTGAGTCTGCGACGTGAGTATGAGCTTTGTGAAACTGGCGGGTATTTGAAATTGACCCTCTCTCTCCACACACAGCAACATGGACGACTGTGAGAAGATCGAGATATCGGAGGACAACGTCAACAAAGGAACCGAAAACATCAGACCTGAATGTTTTGAACTGTTGCGAGTTCTAGGAAAAGGCGGTTATGGAAAGGTATTTGTGTGGTTGAAAGATGAGTAAAAACGTGCATGAATGAACTCACTGTACATGACAGACAGCACATCGTCTCGGGTGGAATGTCAAAATTCAAATTCAAAAGTAGCAGTGCTACAAGCTCAAATCTTTCGAACTTTCAGATCTGCTACTATTGATACTTTAGTGTGTCGCTGTAGTATGATCACGGGGCACACAAAAACACAGAAAGTTAAAATATAGAGAAGAGGTTTCTGCCTGACAGAAATAATATGTACTATCAGGTGTTGATGGCACTCAAGAAGCGGAATGTTCCCCCAACAACCTGCACATTCACACACTTGATTTTGCCATTCTAATGAAGCAATTGCTACATTTCGTTGCTGTCGGGCAGGAACCTTGTATCTCCATATTTCAGATTTGTATATATTTTCATAAACGAATGGCCTGGTAGTTCATACAAGCGTCACACAAAAGTAGTGATAGCAGCTCTACAAGCTCACAAACCGCCATGATGTGACGCGTTGTGAGCTTGTAGATCGGCTACTTTCACTATTTTCGATTTTTTTAGTTTTCGACATACAAGGTGTCCACCTGACAGTGCTGAACGGTTTATTTCATAGTGACATGTGTTAATCCACTTTCTTCCTGTCCAGGTTTTTCAGGTTCGAAAAGTAGTTGGAGCTGCTTCAGGCAAAATCTTCGCTATGAAAGTCCTAAAGAAGGTACTTGCCAAACACACACTGTCCCTGTTGACATGACTGATTATCTACTGTACAGTACAAGAAATAATCCACAACAATGTAAAATAAAAAGTCAAATAGTGGCCGATATATCGGGAAAACTGGAATATCAGTCTGGATCTACTCTTAATAATATGACGACAATAACAAATGGAAATTGAATTATGTTGTTTCTGTCTGCAAATATTTGCTGTCCTTGGAGCCAGTGGTTGGGTAAGATATGACCACTAGTTGGTAGATTGCCATTTGTGCTGCTCTGCTGCAGTCTTGACTATCAACAACAAAATAAACTGTCTCAGTCTATTAGATTCTGCCTATAGCCACACTGCTTCTGCTTGATTAGCTGACATGACCCTAATGACAGCTTGCACTCTTGCCAAATCTCCACCAATGGGATTTGATTGTTTAACTGCAAAGTGGTGTACACTGTGAAGTGGTGCCTGCACAGCAGCCAATAACCTTGATTTATATACTGCGTAATGACCATCAAAATATGTAGTTTAATTACTATGTATTATGATAGTGGTGGATGCTGCATTTATTTGCGTGGGTATTAGACAGCAGATTTCAGTTTCTATTATACAACAAAACTGTTGCCTTCATCATAATAACAAAACAGCTGTACTGTTTGAATATTTAAAACTAAAATAGGCCTATTTATTTTATTCCCATACCCCAATCCCATTATTATTTACCGTGACAGATTACTTTTGAAGCAATATTCATTCATTCTCAAATAGTGCTGCACGATTCTTCCTCAAATGTGAATCTCTATTTTCCTCCAATAAGTGATATCACGATTCTCACACAATTATCATTTTTCCCATAATTCTTTATTAAAAATAAATAAAAAACATAAGAGTAACGAAAATGAATTGGACAGCCAACTAGTGCTGCACGATTCTTCACAAAATGAGATTGCATAGGTGTCTGAATCTAGATCTCGATCTTTTTTCGATTAATTGTGCAGCACTATTCTCAAACTCTGGGTGGTGATACAGTAAGAGGGGTGCCACAACCCTAGTTCCTGTGGCTACCGGTTGTCAGTAATTGATAGAAAAAGGTCATTTGGGGAATGAAGTTTTCCTTTAAATTGATGGAACATTTCTCAGGTTTGTTGATTTCACAATTCACACAATGTAGCAAATCTTGCTGCCAAAGAACCTGCTGAATCGATTTCCACCCCATCTCTCATTTGGTTCTGTTGCTGGGAGATGTTCTATTTACATTGCCCTAAAAATACATTTCCTAGTGTATCTCAGCCTTTGTGACATGCCGTGTGTGTGTGTTTTGCCATCCAACAGGCTATGATTGTACGCAATGCTAAGGACACAGCCCACACCAAGGCAGAGAGGAATATTCTAGAAGAGGTGAAGCATCCCTTCATTGTGGACCTCATCTATGCCTTCCAGACAGGGGGGAAGCTCTACCTTATCCTTGAGTATCTCAGTGGTTAGTACAAAGCAACACACACACACACACAATGCATGCAGAAACATACAGCTGCATAGTTGAACCACTTTTAACTCTGTTTTACCTATGTCAGAACAGGTTAAATAAATAAATAAAAAAGGGAATTTGCAGTCATAAAGTGATGCATTGTGGCCTACATTCTTAACACTTGTTACACTTGTGCATGCACTCTGACACCATGCCCAGTTCACAACAAGATTGATGGCTAGCCATTCTTTCCACCCACTCTTCTGTCTCCAGAGATTCCATTCAACCCACTAGACATTACTGTCTCTTAATACTGATAGGCTTTTTTTCGTGTTTGGGTGGACTCATTGTAACGGCTTTAGATTTAAAGTGTTTAAAATATGTGGGTTAACACCTAGTACTGTATACAATCATTGGTGAATTAACTTACAAATATTTATTTTCAAAAATAGGCTCAAAGATTTAAATAAATTGTATCAAATGGGGGTCATGGCCTAATGCAGTGAATCTCATCCTTTTCATTTAAAGGAATCATAGTTTTATATCATTTCTGTCGGGTGGAAACCCTGATGTCCAAACTGTTACTTTTCAGGATTAATAATTTAAAACGGCAAAAGTAGAAGATCGATGAGCTACTTTTGATGTTTTTGTGTGACACTGTACTATAATCAAATATGGCATTAAATGTCAAAATACGGAGGTAAGAGGTTTCTTCTTGCCAGCAACGATATGCACCAGGCTGCCAACACCTATTTGATATGATTTGATGATGTGATCTGTGGGACTGGGGATACACTGTAAACCCCTTAGTGTTCATTCAACTCTGATAGTTACAGACCTGTAACGGTCTATTTGGAGCCCTAGTGGACCCCCTGAATCGACGTTCAGAACCAGTTTAGCTGATGATGAAGCTAATGCTGTTTAGAGTCCTCAAATTCTTCCCCTACCCAACCCGACGTTTTTGGGTCTGCCCGGGCCCAAAATATATGCTTATTACTAATAATTAGTCGGGCCGGGCTGAGCCTCGGGTTCCGTGGAGAAAAAAATAAAATAAAGTTTTGGTTAACCAGACGGAAATGGAAGTGGATGTGTTGGATGCTCAGAGTGAACTTTACTCAGATATCTAGTTTGTTGCTGTCCGACTTTATAGCACGTGTTAATAAAGAACAACGGGCGTCAATGGCCAAATCGGTGTGACTTTGAGGACATTAAGCACACAATGACACCCTTTCTGTTTTTCAGGCCTAAAAGTATGGTAATTGTTCAGGCTGAGCCGAGCCTCGGGCCAGCCCAGTTAGGGCCTTAATCTTCTGCCCCGTTGAGAACTCTAATGCTGTTGTGTTGGACTCTGCAGGTGGAGAGCTTTTCATGCAGTTGGAAAGGGAGGGTATCTTCATGGAAGACACGGCCTGGTGAGTATCTCTTAATAGGCAAAACGTCTTTGGCATGCACACAGGCAAATCAAAGGGCTTTACATATGGCATTATGGCATAAGAGGGCATTTTATGAAGAAAAAAATAAAGTTGAGAACCAAGGATGGGGGTCGGCGGCCAAATTCAAATTTTGGGGTCCTCGACATGAAATAGTTTGAGAACCACTGATAACATGCATAACAACATTAGTCTTCCAGAAAACTGTTAGAATGTAGAAGTCATTTTTAGAAGATTCAGCCTCAGTTCTTAATGGGTTAAATATGCATCCCTGCATTATTAGTTAGCTGCTGCCAGAGTGAGGTCTAGCCAACACCAACTCGGGATTCCTGGATCGCTGCCCTCCATAATTTCCTATCCAACATCAGGTTCTTGAGGTCTTCACGTGTGTGTGTGTGTGTGTGTGTGTGTGTGTGTGTGTGTGTGTGTGTGTGTGTGTGTGTGTGTGTGTGTGTGTGTGTGTGTGTGTGTGTGTGTGTGTGTGTGTGTGTGTGTGTAGCTTCTACCTGGCAGAGATCTCCATGGCCCTGGGACACCTACATCAGAAAGGCATCATCTACAGAGACTTGAAGCCTGAGAACATCATGCTTAACAGCCAAGGTGTGTGTGTGCACTTGTATTACTATACAGGGCCAAACATACACACAAGTTATAGTAGAATTTGAGTATTAGAAATTGTAAGAATAATTTTCCTGAAATCTAGTCCAAAGTTTGTTATAATGTATCATTTCTCTTCCAGGGCACGTCAAATTGACAGATTTCGGCCTATGCAAAGAGTCCATCCATGATGGAACCGTCACCCACACCTTCTGTGGTACTATTGAATACATGTAAGTCAGTATTGCTCCCTCCCTTTCTCATTCGTTCACAGTTAACACACACACACATGTTGGTCATCATCGCTCGTGTATACTACTCAAATGCTTCCTCGTTCCTACATGTCTATTTTCTCAACAATCTGTGCTAATGCTTTTTAGGGCTCCTGAGATCCTAATGAGAAGTGGACACAACAGAGCAGTTGACTGGTGGAGTCTGGGCGCTCTGATGTATGATATGCTTACAGGAGCGGTGAGGTCAACACATTAATATATACATTTAAAAGGTTAACTACTAGAGATACAACACCCACCACCGCAGAGACCTGGATTAAAGACTTCTTGGCTTGGCTGGCTGTTCCAAAGAACAACTGGCAGGGGTTCTTCTGGGTGGAAACCAGCAAGGCACCATGTTGTCCATGTCACTCACTACACAGTGACTCCTACTGGTTGGTCACAGATAATGTGACCCTCTGAACACAATACTGTCAGGTGAAAAGAAGAAACTGTCACTTGGCATTGACTAAACTGGGCAGAAAAGGGGTGAAAACTCAAAGGAGAATTTAGGGGCACTGGGAGCTGACAGGTTTGTGCGGCGACCATATCATTGCAGCGTCTCATTTAATTTGTTTTGGACACCTTTATCAGCTCCCCTCAGTCCCCTTAGATTAAACTGTCCTGTCTGATAGTTTGTTTTTATTAACTGATTAACATACAGCGGGGAGGAAACTGATCCTCTTAAAGTGAACGTGGGCGCTGGCACAGGTTAACTACATTTATGCTACCAACTAGCAGCACAGAAAAAATTAAACACCAATTTTCCCACTTTAATTCTATCTTGCTCTTGTAATTACATTACATTCCTTTTCTTTCTTCTTTTATCTTTTTTTAGCCACCATTTACTGGCGAAAACCGAAAGAAGACCATTGACAAGATCTTGAAATGCAAGCTGAACCTTCCACCATACCTCACACAAGAAGCTAGAGATCTCCTAAAACGGGTAACGGGTGACAACCCTACAAAGTACAAACCCTAAAAAACTTTCTACAAACTAGAAAGACTGCATTTGCAGTGACCGGGAGGTAGAGTGGCCGTCTTGGGTTCCTCATGGTTTCAGGTTGAATTGTCCTTGAGCAAGATGCCAATAAATTAACTGCATCATCATCAGTGTGTAACTGCAATGAAATGGAGAAAGCTATTTTAAGTGCCCCTTTTAGCATTTATATATGCCAACCCTACCATTTGTCAGATATGCCATTTCCCCCCTGAAATATGACTGATTAGACCTTGAACTTGATTGTAAGCTTCTTTTGACCCAAACATTAATCAACTATCTGGAGCAGCCTTCTGATCTATCCCTGAAAGTTATTTTGAAAATCCTCCCTTCTGTTCACAAGTTATTTTGCTAACATGACCTCTACCCAACTCTGTTAGGGTTAGACAATGATGAGTTTACACAAAGTATTTATACAGTTTTTTATATATTTCTGAATATATTTCACATACTTTTCAATAATGTAATGCTCTCGACTGTCCTGTGTCCAGTTGCTGAAGAGAAATGCGTCATCCAGACTGGGAGCTGGGGCAGGAGATGCTACAGAGGTGCAGGTGAGAGGACAACATTGTACTTTTTACTGATATTATTGTCATTGTAATATATCTCTGTTGTTGGGGAGAAACCACCTAACTCCAAAACGATAATTTTTCAGAAAATGAAAAATAAAAAGTTGATATTGTGACTTAATATATTGTCAATTACTTGCATGAAAAGGGGAGAGGACTAAGGAGGTGGAGTTAGCTGCTTTAGCAGACAGTTTGAGGGTACAATGGCGTTAAGAGGTTTTGTCCGAATCACGTTTTAATACTTTCCATTGGTTCAATATTTTTTAACTATAACAAAAAACATTGCATGGATGCACCTGGGACGTATCCTCAGTGATGTATCCCAAGGTCATCAGGGTTTCGGGTCTCTCGAACATCATACGCCTCACTCAGGCGACCCAGCCGGGGTGATCAAGACCTGACTTATGTCCCAGTAGCTACCCTCAATCAGTCCCACTAGGGCAAAACAGCCAATTTTAAATGATCTATTCTGACAATGTTCGGGGGGGGGGGGGGTCATAACTGCTTATTACATATTTGTGATTTATTAATATTATGTTTCATTTGACACAACAAAAGATCGTGTGGTGTTCACTGTTCAAACATCTTTTTCTCCACATACTGTCAACTGAATGCTTGTACGCCTGTGTCTGTGATTGGCTGGTTTTCTTGCTCATTTGCAGAAAAATGGTGCATCGATTGGCCAGTTTAGCCTTGTCTTGCGTTCTCTGTGCCACCACCTTTAGCGTCTCAAATGTTGTCATTCTTCGCTGAAGCTGAATCTCTGCTGCGTCTCTTTTTTCCCCTAAATTTCAACATTGTTGGTCTTTCCTTCCTGCAGGCTCATCCATTCTTTAGACACATAAACTGGGAGGAGCTGCTAGCCAGGAAAGTGGAGCCTCCCTTTAAACCCTTCTTGGTAAGTTGTAGCCAAAGATGCATGTACTGCTAGGTTAGCATGACTTGGTTGGAGTTTGAGACGGCAATTCAACCCAGGTGTTCTCCTATTTCAGGCCCTCGTCAGTGGACACACCTGCTCATGTTTCTATGTATCTCACCATGTTTCACTTTTCTCTCCTCTCAACTGTTAGGCATGTCACAATTTCTACATAATGGCCTATTTGAGATAATTGAAATTATAATCATTTATACATGTTGAAAAATGTATTGCATATCTACAAGCACACAATGTGTTAAATCTGTATTTGAGGCAGTCAGTTCTTTGCAACCACGTAGAGTCTGTGGGGGCCACGGGGCCGCAGCCCCCATGAAGACTCCCAGGGCCCCTTTAGGCCCCCATGAAGATTTTCGTGGACATTTTACATTTACATTACAGATTTTCTGGGAATTCCGAACATTTTGGACCTCTCCGCCGGCAATCTGAGAATCCCATCGTCAAATATTCGGGAAAACAGCGCCTCCCCTGTTGTTCCTCAACTGTTGTGAGGCAACAGTCTGTCTTGAGAGACTACTCCGCCAGCCGTCCAAGAGGTGTTAAAAGTGTTGGGTGCGGCCACCCAAGTACTCAAATGCTAATCGTGATTCTTTTGTTTTCACCTAGCAAGATGTCCACAACATCAAAGCGTGTCAGAATTTCATGGTAGTTGTTCTTGAGTCGTGACATAATAACACTGATCAAGAATTCACCAAAGAGACTCACCTGGTTCAAGGAGCACCAGGATGAAAACGGGCCCCCTTGAGGATTGATCAAACTCTTCGGCTCTGGTTCTTTGTATATTTAAATTAGAGGCCATATCTACCCTGCAGTTCAGTCTTTGTTCACTAAAGGTCATTACACACTGGTGAATTAGCCATGCAGCACATATAAACAACCCGAAAAAGTGAAACATTTGGCCGGTGAATTTTGGCGCATCTGCCTATACACATCTAAATGCGATGCGTATATCTGATTATTAGCCACTCCACTCCTCCTGATTATTCTCCACTCCTCCTGAGTCGTAGTCAAAGTTTGGCAGAGCCCGTTGGTGGATGCTGCTCGCACACAAGTGCCCCGCTCCCCCCAACAGCTCTGGTGTGGTGGAGGGTAGGTTAATAACGTGGAGAAGAGGCGAGGGTGCAGTGAGTGTGCTCCCCGACCGCGCAGATCTGCGGGCCGCATTTTGATTGGTGTAATTACATTCACCAGCGAATGTCTGCAAAATTCGACAGCAGAGCAAAAAAAATAACAGCCACATTTTCACTCTGTGTGGACTTTATGATGAAAATTGAAATTATTCGCCCCCGGTGTGTAAAGACCTTAAGCCTAAACAGTCTAAACAGAAATTGTATTATTTAAGTGTTCCAGCATTCAATTCCAAAATTAAACATTAATCACAAATTATTTCAAATGTCATGATCGTGACAGCTCCTACTCAACCTCTAATCTCTTATCTCCTCTCCTCTTCCTCTGTGTCTCTGCAGCAATCAGCAGACGATGTAAGTCAGTTTGACTCAAAGTTCACCAGTCAGACGCCAGTCGACAGTCCAGACGACTCAACCCTCAGTGAAAGCGCCAACCAAGCCTTCCTGGTAAGTGCTGTGCACTCCAGCTGATGCTGCTTTTGTTTAGTTTGTTTTTATTGATCCACCTAATTATGTCCAAAACTGTTGCTTTTCAGGATTCAAATTCAAAAGTAGCAAGCTCGTATATAAGCTCGAAACTCATCGCTTTGTGACACGTTTTGAGCTGGTGGTCGGATCTGCTACTTTTGATGCTGATACTGTAGTATGATCAAGTTAGTAGAGCATTAATTTACGGAAAAACACAAAAGTTATAGAGACCGTTATCAGCGACAGCTGATGACAGATGAAGTCCAATGTATCTACTATAGAACGCTTTGAACAAGACGGGTGTATCACATGGCATCATGCATAATGGATATTACATAATCAAACACAAATGTTTTGCACTCCTTGTAGGGTTTCACATATGTTGCTCCATCGATCCTGGAACACGTCAAAGACAGATTCACGTTTGAGCCAAAAATCCGCTCGCCTCGCCGTTTTTTGGGGAGCCCAAGAACACCTCTCAGGTATGCCAGCAGATTTGATTGATTGACTTTTACCTCCCCTTGTGGTCTCCTGATAGATGATTTTTCAGGCCAGTCTTGAAAGTTGCCTCAAACAGCTGCAGTCAGGCGATTACAATGTTCTGTTGTCCCTCCCTCTCTCCAGTCCAGTCAAATACTCAGGGCCTGAGTGCTGGGCCCGTAGCCCTCTCCTCCCTGGTGGAGGAGCACCCAGCCTCCACCATGCACCCCAGGAGCAGGCCATGGAGCTCTCCACCCCAGAACAGATGGATGTCTCTGCCAGCTCAGAGGCGTCGGCGCCCCTTCCCATCCGCCAGCCTTCCGGGGCCAACATGGCCCATGCGAAGCAGCAAGCGTACCCTGTTATTGCTAAGCGACCCGAGCATCTACGTATGAACCTATGACCCGCTGCCAAGCATCCTTAGGAGAGTTTCTTTACGTTCTCTTTTCTTTGTCTATTTCTCTTCTTTTTTTTTAAGGATGGGGGGGGGGGGGGAAGCAAAAGGAAAATAAACAGACATTTGAGACAATGAAAATCGCACATCAACACGCATATGCCGTACTACCTGGAGTGTGTGTGTGTGTGTGTGTGTGTGTGTGTGTGTGTGTGTGTGACTGTGTGTGACTGTGTGTGTTTGCGCGGCATGGGGATGTGACTTCAGTGTGCGCTGCAGCGACTGCCACACTGACTACACCATCACTACCACATCCACTTTCCTGCTTTCTGTTCCTTGGGTCTCATTTGGCCTCCCTCCCCCCCCCCCACCACCACACACACCAATAGGACTGGGTATCTCTTTGGGATGTACAGCCTTTGTACGGCAGTGTCATACCTTGGACTTTAAAGAATGGTGATATTGTATCATGATACAATATGTCACTCATCATTTACACTACAATGCAGTCAAAGTCTACTGCACGGTCGGTCTACTGAAATCCAAAGCGCTTTGTGCTATCCTGAATGAACGCCGATAATGAAATTGCTTCCATTCAAACGGTTGGGAGATTCTGACAGTATTTATTGGGAAAACAAATGCTTCCTATGGCTGAATGAGATCAAATTAAGTTTTGTTAATTGGAAGGAAGAAAAAAAATAATTGGAAGCAGCTTTGAAGAATTGAGGTTAATGAATATAGCTTTGTCTTAAAGATGTTTTAATGGATGCATCAACTGTGCTATGTATCAATGATGGATCAATGAGCCTCAATAAAAAAAAAACACACAAATGTTTACTTTTTACATTCTCTCACTATTGGTGTCAATTGAATGGCTTGTTTGATGTGGGACCCACACAATCGCTGACTTTCAGTGAATAACCCACTTGATCACTATCACTTAGGGGTGTATTAAGTGTAACGATACATTCTAACCACAATATGATATGCATCACGATACATGGACGATATTGGCTCATGGCGATATATGATTCAATGATTTAAAATTGATACTATAACTATTTAGATATACTTAGATTCTTGAAATTAAAATCGATACAGTTACTATATCATTACACCCCTATGTATCGCTGCATCAGCCATCAGAATCGGGAATAATTTAGCTTTCTGTTCAAACTAATTGATATGACTCAATAGCCTACAGCAGTGATACTCAACCTCAGGCCCGCGGGCCTGACCATTATGACTGGCCCACCAATGAAAATCTAAAAGAAGAAAAAAAAATCTGGAAAATGAAATAAAAATAAATAAATCTGAATGAAGTTATCTTTAATTACATTATTATAAGTAATACTATTAGAGTTGTACTATTACTCGAACGAAACGGGGGAGATGCAATGCAAATGAAAGACATATACTGTGTATCCCTATTCCCTGACATAATTTTATAGCTAAACGGACAGAATTCTATTTTATTTGAATGATGAAACCCAGCTGCCATTAATAGTTGGAAATGGAAATGGAAATTGCGGAAATTGTAATTGCGGAAATTGCGGAAATGGTGGAAACGGAAATGTGGAAATGGTAATTGCGGAAATGGTGGAAATGGAAATTGCGGAAATGGTAATTGCGGAAATGGTGGAAATGTTTTGGACACCTTTATCAGCTCCCCTCAGTCCCCACTGCAAGTCGGGAACGAAGCAAGTTTGGGACTGCATGCACCCGGTTTTGCAATAGCCTACCCAATGTATGTCTGTTTGACTGTGTCCCTTTTATGGAGTTCTGTGTAAGGCATACCAAAATATGGAGTCCAGGCCATATGATATGACATCATATTGATGACCCGTACATGGCGATTTGCAGATGTATCTATATTTTTGGACATCCATTCAACGGACATGACGCGATAATTGTACACGTATATGTGAACTTGTGGGACCTTAACCCATTCTGACCTGAGATCAGATTCATACGAGGTTTCCACTGGACACACACTGGGTCTGATTAACCCATTCTGACCCGAGATCAGATTCTAAAAATGTCAGTCGTTCTTCGATTTTTCAAAAATAGCAGACCTACAAGCTCGTAGCGCGCCACTCGGTGGCGCGCTATGAGCTTGTAGATCTGCTATTTTTCAATAGCTAAAGCATAACATGATGCTAGCACCAAAATGGGTTCCCGGTCAGAATGGGTTAAGACGTTACATATCACCTATATATTGTCCGAAATATCGTTTTAGGGTGTAGAATTTGCCTCTGGGTTGGAAAATTACAATGTTTTATTCACTCAAGTTGCATTATATTTGTGTGATTATGCAGTGTTCGCATACAGAAAACAAGGGCGTCAGAGTGCATCATTGTTTTATTACATATAGGATTTGTTTCAAATCTACTCCATATTGCATCTTGTAAAGGTGTATATAAAAGTACATTTTTACAATTTACATCATCTTACCGTTACCCTGTGCTTACATGTTCAAATAACAAAATCTCAATTTCTGACTCAAGCCAATAAACAGGCAAATGGCATCAACCAAACTAAATTGAAAGTGAAATTACAAGCCCCATCAATGCTGAAATTGAACAACCACCACAATCATTTGTGAAAAACGAAATAAATTCATAAATATACATACAGTACATCAATGACAGAAAGGCTATTTGGCATGTAACTGGAAATGAATCAGATTTAATTAAAATAAAATCGATCGGTATGAAGGCAAGTGTCTACTCATTGTACATGAGTCTGTATGAAGAAATATATGTATAATAATCTAATCTAATCTAATCCAATCAAACCTGACCTTGGACCTGTGGTAAGGATAAAAGTCATCATAAAACGAGAGTCCGACTGATGCCTGAATTTTCTGTCCAATCACTGATTACCAATTTTGACAAAAATCTATGTGAAAAAAACACTTAAAGCCTATATAAGTTTCTTTTTCCAAGATCCATCTACAAGCTCACGTTGTGAGCTTGTAGATGGATCTTGGAAATTTGGAGGAATGTTTTCACCAAGAATGACATACCCAAAATATGCCGGTCGTCAAGTAATGGCCGATATATCGGTCTGGCTCTACAATCAAACCACAGTCCACAGACTAGTTGCCACAAAACATAATAATAATGACCTAGTGTTTTCTCTATCATCACGTCAATTTCCACCCCAAAACCATTACCATCATCCATCTTAGACCTAGCTACACACATTGTGATCGTGTAGGACTATAAAACACACAACAGCTGGCTTCTCGATGCTGGTTTTACTGCCATTTTCAGTCTTACCTACAATGCTCTGTTTATGAAATGGCTTCCGTCTTTGATATTCGTCCACCAAAAGATGGCAGTGCCAAAGTCAATGGGAGGAGTAGATCAAATGTCCAACGCCACTTTGAGATTAACCAACCAAGTAGTTATATAAGTAATAAGACAGCAAAGACAGCCAGATATATGGAGTGATAGACGTTACAATTCTGAGAAGCTTAAGAAATACAGACAGACACCCCATTTACGTACCATGAAAACTATATAAACTAGAGCCTGGCCAGCCTTAGTAAAATAAAATAAAAAATAAACATTCTGGTCTGATCACTGGTTCTAATGATTAATCATGAGTAACTGAACCATGGATTTTGAAATCGTACATTGGTCAGGCTCTAATCTGAATGTCACCTTCAGTATTGATAAAGAATCCTAGTTCAATGGTTAAATGCTGCACTGTGCATGTATTGGATTACAGTAATCAGTTATAAGGGGTAAGGGCATTTTTCCACATGAAAATATTTTTTGGTGAGCAATAGCAGTTGAATTACAACAATAATCAGGTTATTTTTTAATTGTATTTATTAATAAGTGAATATTTGGTGAATTACTCAAAAGGTAAACATTTTACCAAATGCTAATAATGCTTGCAGATGATAGGTATAACAGTATTAAAATTAAACATTCACTATGAATACAGTATGCTTCACATTCCATACATTTATTTTGAGTGATCCACCAAATTATTATGAATGACATGTTTACAGAGGTAGTCTCTCTACCAACCTGGGCTATTAAACTTAATTATTATTAATGACATGTTTACAGAGGTAGTCTCTCTACCAACCTGGGCTATTAAACTACAAAAGATGAACAAAGGACTAGCACCTTTGAAAGTATAACAAGGCACCAAAGAAATAAAACTGTAATCCTCAATTCTGACCTGGATTGAATGCGTTTCAACCATTGAATTTACCAGTGGAATTTACTACATCCGGGCATTTCAGGTTAATTGTCCAAATACTAAATACTATACTGACCTTAAAATAATGATATGGATCATTATAATTCCAACTGGCCGATTAAACAGAGTAAGAATGAATTTCAAATACTATCTGACCCAGGTCTGGTTTGGTTTATCCATTTCAAGCAGCATAGAATGTTCTAAAAGGACACAAAGCTTCAGTTTCCAGTATTATTTAATGTACAAGTAAGTGACTTGCTAGCCTGAAGGAGTCCTTGTTTCCAGCGGGACAGGAGTGAAACCAAGTAACATCCTCACCTCCAGAGAGCGAGGGGTATTACCATAAGGTATTACTTCACAACAGTGCCGGACAAAGAGCAAATTGAGAGCTTTTTCCACAGTTAGGTAAAGTTAGCTACATTTGTGGCAAATCTGCAAAATAAATGCTTACCACTAGCTTTCTTCACAATTGTGTTCATAAAGATGTCTACTATCACATCGATTTGTTCCAAGCCAACTCCCTTGCGAAACTTTGCGACAGCTGTTGAAAGTTATGGGGTACCATTAACAATTTACACATTTTCATTCTGCTTTAAGTAGCATGTGTGATGGGTCAAACTAGGGGATTTTCATGATTCGAAATCCATTGCAAGCATTTGGTTTGCACGACAAACACTCCTTGGGCTAAAAACGGCCATAGCCACTTTTCCAAATTTGATGACCTCATCACATTTGTGATGACTGCTATGGACGATTTTAGCCAAGGAGTGTTTTTTTCGTGCAAAATGCTTGCAATGGATTCAGACTCATGAAAAACCCCTAGTCTGACCCGTCACTGCGTCACATGCTGATTAAAACAGAATGAAAATGTGAAAGTTTTGCCTGCATATAGGTTGTTAATGTACCCCAACTTTCAGCAGCTGTCACAAATTGTCCCAAGGGAGTTGGCTTAAAACGAATTGTTCCAAAGAACACCTTTATGAACACATTTATGAAGAAAGCTAGTGCTAAGCATTTATTTTGCAGATTTGCTACAAATGTAGCTAACTTTACCTAATTAACAGTAACAATTAGAGGTGGAGCGTAGGGAGGGAGCCAGGCAGAAATGTATGACAACAGGAGCACCCCACACGGTGGGATATGCATAGGCGCACCAGTAATAATAGTCTGTTTGTTTTTTCCACTGAAAGAGAACATCAGTGGATGGCTCTGCACCTCCACGCTGCCGGGCTCTGGTCCTGTAGCCGTCTCATTTTCTTACCCAGCCACAGCCACCAGGCTAAGCCAATCACAAAACAAACGACCGTCTCTATGTAGTACCCGTCCAACAGCGTCACACATGTGCCGCCCTCCTTAACGCACAGCTGAAGGATGAAAAGAAGAGTAGTTGATACATTGTATTTATGTAAATATGATCTTGTTGCATACATCTGTATTTATTTGTAATTATTATTATTTATTTTTTTTACTTTTCATGAATGAATGCCCTATTTTATTCTTCGTCATATTACAGAGTCATCTACCAGTAAGACGCCTGAGGGCACTGGCCATATATGGAGCGTGTCTTGAGTGTACAGGGTTTGATGAGGGCCCAGGTATGGCCGGGCCTTCATTTTCGGGCCTGTTGAGAACTCTAGTTTTCGCCGGCAAGTTCTGACATATTAATATTGATGACATCAGAGATTTCCATATATGGGCTTAATTGCAGGTCGCATTTACTATAATATGATCCCTGATTTAATATCATCCCGGATGATGTCATAGTGATGTCACGAGACCTGTGCATATATGGGGGCTTTCCCCATGTATGGTTATTGTGAGTGACGTGACAAAAAAGACCTTTGGTCACACACAAAAAGGAGGCAATCTAAAAGCTCGTTGCATCGTGAGATTCGTGACATGTAGTGCATGGTCACGATGCGATGAGCTTTTTGCTGGTTTTGAAACGTTATGAAAAGGTTTGATCATCCAGAACAACATGCCCAAAATAGGGACACCAGGTATTTATGAATATTTATTAACCAATGAAAGGTTTTAACAGGAGCTTGTTGATTAAATAATAACTACATTCATTCATTTGGACATACATTCATAGAAATGATATTCATACCGTAAATGCCTTTGCAAACACCCCCCACAACCCCTCTTTCAGTCTCACTTATCCTTCCCTTTTGGTGTTTTAAACATTATGTTGTAATTTACAAGCTTGTAGGTCTGCTATTTTTGAAAAATTGTGAAAATATTTCTTTCAGAAAACGGGAGGATTTAGAAGAATCTTTTTTTTATTTCTACGTCAGGCCTGAATGGGTTATTCTCTCCCTCTCTCAATCTCTTTGCCTCATTCACTCACTCACCGCTGCATTCTCTGGAGAGACGCAGGTCTGCCCGACGGCCCCCTGGCATTCCTTTGAGGTGAGGGGGTCTACCAGCCACAAGGCCACCGTGGACGGCCAGTTCCCTCCCAGGTTGGTGACCGTGTTCAGCAGGGTCATGTACGTCCCCCCGATCAGCGGGTCACTCACTTGAGCATTGAAGGCCATGCTGGAAACATACATGCAGTACAGTGCCACCTGGTGGTCAAAGCAAGGAAAAAATGCTTCATATTAAAAACATATTCATATTAAATGGTCCGGTACTTTCAAATAAATCCAGGGCCGTGGAGGAAAACCGGTATGACCGACCTTAGCTGGAAACAAATCTACACACACACACACACACACACCAAGTTTACCAAAAGCTTTGTCCACTAGAGCGTAGTCTCGTGTAGCCAGACAACTATTCCACAATCTCCAAACGCTATAGTCTGGAACTACACCTCCCAAAATCAGAGTAATCTGTTTGTCATTTCCGTTCACAAAAGATATTTTAAAATATCTTTAGAGCTTATTTTTATATCCATTTCTGCTAAGCAGCAAGCTATATATGCTTGGATGATTTTTATTTATATTAGGATACATTTGCGCGACTGTAAAGACTAAACGGAAGTGGGGAGCAGGCTACACTTCTGCTTTATATTTTACTGTTAGGCAACTGTTACGGCCAGCCATAATTAGGTTCTTTTGTATTTGGTATTATCTGTTGTTTCCTGTGTTCTGAGGTGGAGAGTTGATGAGAGGAGAAGGAGACCTGTGTCATCATGAGACTGATTACTGGAGAGTGCTTGCTGCTGTGGGGAACTAGTCCTCTCCATGGATTGGCCGGCTCTGATGAGCCCTATGATACCAGCAGTGGAGTGGGTGGTGGCCACACCTGATCTACAAAGATCAGTCACAAACAACTCTGTTCAGAGGACTGTCAGCTTCAGGGCAGCAGGGAATCGGTCCCCCTGTCCTCTCACCACAACCTGCAACCATCCTGTCCAGTTCTTTATTTGGGATAAGTTTTTGAGTTCTGTTTTTGATTTGTGTTTGCTATGTTTGAAGTTCTGTTTTGTTAGTTTACGTTTATTTGGGTTATTGTATATCGTTGTAAATATTCCTGATTTTGGGCTGTAAATAAATGCACATTCCGTTTTATTGCAATTGTCTTTCTGCATTTATGTTGCTTCCCCTAACCCTAGACTAGGGGGTGTAACATGTGGGGGCTCATCCGGGCCAAAAGTTAAAACTTTTGGGTCATTTTGATCATGCCAGTTGGGTTGGTCTGGTTCTGTTTTAGGTTGGCAGATTTGTATTGTTGGTATCGGTGATAATTTTGTGCAGATACCCACTGTTACTATTAGCTCATTCAAGTTTAATTCAAGTGCCTTTGTTGCTGTTTGCTAATGTCTCAATCTCTGCACTGCAGGCGGAGAGAGAAGAATGGTGTTGCAACATTCTGAGAAGTGTATTCTGGTGGCTTCAGCGAGAGACCTTCGCCTTCTATCGCGGTAAGTGTGACCATGGGGAGGGAGAGGAAACTCTTACGTCCCATGGTTTAACATTTCCGTGGGGAGGGTGTGGGAGGTTCTCAGGGTGGGGGACTCAACAGAGTCTTAGGCTGGCCCTCCACCTAGGTGGAGCTCCAAGGAAGGAGTAAAGGCTAGAGCTGACTATGTGTACAAGCCCCCTAGCTAACACTGCCACTCCTACCTAGTCTGGCAATGCGAGACTAACTAGTAGAGGGTGACCTCTCAAGAGTAGTCTAGGTTCACGGTTCTCAAAGTGGGGTGCATAGTCAGGGGTTCTGTGAAATAATTCAGATTCATTTTTATTTTTATGCTGCATCATTACAATTATGTTTATCTAATTGAAAAGTGTGCTGTGAGGTTCTGAGCACAATCAATTCGAATAAAATGACTAATGGCACATATTGTAGTAGTGGTGTCCGTTTATGACTATGAAATGGGTGTGAATGATTTTGATTGAAAAGCTTTTAATACAAATAGTTCCAATGGCGTCTAAAGTATATATGTGTGCGATTGGTGTGCGAGGATCAGGGAAAATGCCTCCACGTCCACCGGGGCTAAAAATGTTTGAGAAGCCCTGGTCGAGGTGAGCATAAGAGGAGGAGACAAACGGAAGCCATACCTGGTGCAGTGCGTAGCTGAGCAGCACTATAGCGTAGTAGTAGACAGGGAAGCCCCCTTCCTCTTTCAAACTGGGGGTGTAATACACCAACAGAGCATACTCCAGACCTATCAACAACCTGCCACCAGAGCACAGGAACACCGTTAGAACACAGCTACGTACGTACACGTGCACACAATAGTGCTGGAACACTGCATTAACACCAAATGCACAATCATTCACATCAATTCAATATACTGTATAAACACTGAAATGTGAGTATTCAATTCCACCAGAGAACAATAGACGACACACTTAGAGAACACACAAATCAGCAAATCCCTTTCAGCTCAGTCAATTTCTAAACACCAATCACAGTTCAGCAGCCAGTGATATAGCATTCAATCTTAAACAAATGGGCTCGACAAAACAGGTCTTACACGCCAAGTTAGGTTTACTATAGATCTACCAAAATGCAACCACTTAAATCCCATGGACTGCTTTTGCATGCTTGCATGTACATATGTGCAATCATATACATGTCTGTCCTCTATGCAGTATGCATGTTAGGGGTGGCACAATACGGTAAATTGCAAAACAAAATCGCAGTCTTCACAGTATTGTGTGACTTTTACATTGGAGCAAAGGTTTTTCTGGACAGCTTCCTAAGAAAGTATTGTAGTGTTGTGCAGAATCCCTTCCCTAGAAGTAAAGTCTGTCAAAAAGAAAAACATGTCACATATACTCTATACTGACAATCTCCGTTGCATGAACAGTGTCACATGCCAAAAATAGCAGACCTACAAGCTCATGTAAGCTTGTAGGCGAGCTATTTTTGACGTGTGACATCGTCCTGCGACAAATAATAATCAGGCTTAAGGACTATGTATCTTCCTACCTAAAAGGGAAGGACTTGTAGTAGATGTCCAGAGGTCTAGGCCCCGCCGTGTATTTGCTGATGAGAAGTGGCAACATGATCTGAAGGGGCACCATGGGTACTGCCAGTAACGCCAGCTGCTCCTTGGGAACGCCTGCCTCCACTAGCTTAAGGCCTGTCACTGCATCCGCTACAGAGAAACCAATCTGGAACAAACACGCAGAGTGAAAAGCAGGCATACGCATGCATGCGCACGTACACATGCACAATACACAAGATAAATGCATTTACATAGATTTCAGTAGTTTATGACCATTACACCGGGTAGTTTAGATACTTATTCTGGATATAATATATTCTCAGTAACTTACTACTACCAATACTACTCTTGAGGAATGCAGGAATACAGTTTGTTTTTGGAATGAGAAAAACAATGTCAATAATAACATGTGCATTTTAACAGCCTTTTCAACAGGCTAGTTTGAACTCGCTTAACAAAAGGGAATATTATCAATGATATGGGCTAACAAAATAAGAGTAATGAAACCATACACAGTCTAATAAACCATTTACCTTTTGGAGCATATTCCGAGTGAGCGGACTATTTTTTCACTAATAAAATAAGTTAAACACTTAAATCCTATATTCTTCATTGTATGTTGAATAGAACTGTTGAAGGTCTGCTATTTTTGCTGAATGTTCGCTTTCGGTTTCATACGGTTAAAAGATGCTTGGCTTTAAAAGCAGTGAGGTACCTTAGCAGTGAGAAGCAGGCCACAGAAGGTGGCCACAGCAGGCATTTTGATGATTGTAAACAGCAGTTTGTAAGTTTCCATGACACTATGTGTCACCTCCGGAACTCGTTTCTTTCCTTGGACACGTTCATGTGCACTCTCCTTTTTAAAAATGGCCACCAGCGTCGTGGAAACCAGGAACACCATTCCCCAAAAGAACAGGAATTCTGTAGGAAAGAATCACTTTTCACATATTGGTCTGATCACAAACAAATATTCCTCTCTTTAAACATTAGTTAATTAGTAGAGACATGTGGGTTTGGTGGCTGTAATGTCATCCTCATGTGATGTATGTAAACAAAAACATTGTTTATTTGACGTTTCGGCCCCAATAGGCCTTCCTCAGAATCGAACAAAATTGTGTTGAGTCTGAGAAAGGCCTAAGGGCCAAAACATCAAATAAACTACTGCATATACTGTCTAGAGTCTGAGTGTGCAACATTTTCTCCTCCTCCTTTTAAGATCAGGTCAGTGATAACTTTTCTCTAGTAAATACCTAGCTCTGATCCATAGCCTAATGCACTTTGCTGCCGTTGCATTTAGGCTATGGGACTGTTCTCTTTCCTGGCTCGCATGAAACGCAGACCAACCTCTCTGTAGCGAAAATATTAAGAACGTTTTACCTACTCACCAATACAAAGGTGGTTTGTGTAATTAGAAAGTTCCTCTGAGCCACCCACCACTCACTGACACTCCACTCAGGTTTACTTTACTGTTCCTTTGGTTAGTATTGAATTTGGTAAATATGCCTTCTTTTAAAGCCCATATACAGACTGGAATACTTTACCAGTTAACATTAGATCCATCTCAACATTCCCAGTTTTTAAGTGTGCACTGTCTTCTTACTTTAAAGTTGTATGTTCTTGCTATCGATAAATATGCCATTATATCACCATGTTTATTTCATTATTTAATTTTGTATCACTATTATCATTATTTAATTTTTTGCACTCACTGTATAGGACGTAGCATTTTCAAAATGCGTTATATGATTGGATTCAATGCCGTAATGAGGCTGTGAGGTTTTCAAGGTTTGCAATGTTTATCGTTTTGTCTTGTACATGTATGTTGTATGTAATTTGTTTTGTCTTATTGTTTACATGTACAATAATGATTGTGACATGTGTTGGGATCCTCAAACGAGACGGTACATCTCAAGGGGTCTTTTTCCTAATAAAGAAACGTATTGGCAAGAAAGGGATTACGCTATGTAATTGTCCACAGACATCCATCTGAACATATTTTTGTGCCTTTTATTTTTTATGTTTTGAAAATATTCAAAATATTTCGATTTATTCTCAATAACGGATTTACAACCTCACAATGTGTCGCTGTGAGCTTGTACATCAGCTATTTTCATTTGTGCTTGTTTTCATAGACCTGGCCACGTTTCTCTTGCAAAACTGGCAACACAGCAAGAGAGAGGAAATCATGCACAAACGCAATGCACTATGGGCTGTAAGAAAAAGGTGAATAGACCCCTGTGGGACTACGGTTTACAAAGAAAGTATATAGGGTTTGAGTGGTTAAAATGATTCTCACAGAGTGTGACATGCCTTCATACCTGCCAGCGTGACAATGCCTTTGCTCTTGGGGACTGTCCTGAGGTATTTGTTGCAGAAGTCTGCAGACTCCAGAGCCAAGAAGAGCACATTTCCCAGGAAGTAGCCAGCTGTCTGGCCGACTGAGTTGCACGTGGATGCGTAGCCGACGTTCTCTCTAGACAACATAGTCAGGGCCCAGCCGTCCACAGCTATGTCCTGTGGGGCAGAGAATGAGAGAGATAGAGAGGGGGAGAGATAGAGCACGTGAAGTTTTCTTATCCATCTACCACACAAATTATGTGCGTCTTTCTGTGTGTGTCAGTTTTGCCTTTCCTGTCTACTACAGTACAGAATCTGACAAATGAATGCTTTGTTATTGCATACCTGTGTAGCTGCCAGGAATGCCAGCATGAAGAACACAAGAGTAAGTGTGACTACATCAGGCCCTCGTCCCTCCTCACTGTGTAGCAGTGCATCTACTTTTAGAGAAAGGTAGATCATGAAAAGACCCAGCAGGTACTGAGTAGGGACCAGCCATGACTTCCTACAGAGGAGAGACGGGGCCCAAGAGTGAAAAAAATGACATGGGGAAGACATACAAGAATACAATGGCCAAAAAATGTGCATTTCTTTTATGCACAATTTAACCCATTATGGGCGGGAAGTTCCAGGAACCCATTTTTGTAACCATACCGTTCAACACAGTACAGTGGTACTGTGTTGTGTGTGTGTGTGTGTGTGTGTGTGTGTGTACACCGTATATAGCAAGTTTTTCAGAAAATGTAGGTCAGGATTTAATGGCCTAACGGTTAAATAAAACTCACTTAGGATGATAGACAGTGGGCTACAGCCTAATTACTGGAATTTTCATGTTTTTCCGCTTGAAAATCTATTATTTCTGGCAACACCGGCCAGTGAAATGTAAGTTTCACTGGCCGGCGTTCCAACGCCTTGGAACGCATTGAGATCCCCCAGGAGGAAGTTACTAATGTTGCTCTGGAGAGGGAAGTCTGCAGCTCTGGAGCTGTTGCCCCCGCGACCCGACTACGGATAAGCGAAAGATGGATGGATCATGGATGGATGGACTTACCTCCTCCCAATCCTGGTGATGTAGAGTGCATCCACCAGTGGAGCCCACAGCAGCTTGAGGCTGAAAGGCCAGAAGACGAAGCTGAAGAAGGCTTGGTCCTTGTAGCTGACACTCTTACTCTGCAGGATGAGAGGGATGCTGCCAGCCAATCCCAAGGGAATGCCCTGAAGCACGTAGAGGAAAAGGAGAAGCGAAACATTCCCCAGCTCATCGCGAATCCCCGTCCTGACTTTGGGACGTCCGCCGTTCTCGTCGTCCGACCCTCTGATGAGATCTGCCTCTTCCTCTGAGCCGGAGGCTTCCCTCATGTTCTCGGACTGGGGGCCGGTGTTCACTGGCTTTCTCTGCCGTCCGTTTTTGTGAGTGACCACGTCTGACTCCATGATGGCGGAGCAATGGGCATCAAACCAGCTGTGCCCTCCAAAATACTGGAAAGGAGTGAGGGCATGACAAAGGAAAACAATTGTTCAGCACAGCATCTGACAAGACTTTGGCTGAACTTTTGACTGATTGGCATTCACAATCATCCACCAACGTCAACATTGAATTTTTTTGTCTGTCTTTATTTGAAAACGTAATAAAAATATTAAATACTAACATTGATTGGTCACTTTGACATCACCACCAGCGTCTATATCTAGACTATTACACATACAGTATGTGTTGTTAACTTGTTATTGCAATTAAAGCTAGAGCTCTTAACCAACTGGTATGAGTCAAACAACATTTTTCTAACAACGATGAATGGATGTTGTGACAGCCTGGCTAGAGCGACAAGCAGGAAGCACAGGTATACAATGGATGCTATGTAAAACACCCAGCAGGACCATAACCATAGCTCAAGAATCCACAGAAATAAAAGTTAAAACCGACAATTAATCAATAGTGGACTGGAAAGGACATGTAGACAACGGTAGTCTAAATTAAATCAATGGATGCATGCATACCTGATGAAAGCAAAACTAGCAACATGTCACAATAGAGCCAGGTCTAACGGTTGATACATTAAATAATCGATAAGAAAACAAAGCCGCTTGAGTTTGCGTTCATTCGGCTGTGAATGAATTGCATCTCATACACAAAGCAAAGAAGGAAAATAGCAGGTACCCGTTCGGCTTTGAACCTGTTCTTACATCAACATAACAGACAGCCACAACCAAGAGAGAGGACCAGGACGTGTGTGTGCAACGTTGAAATGTGTCCGTTTAGTTCAGATGACGTGTCCCTGTTATATTAAATATATAGTTCCTAATAAATCCAGTTTTTTATTTAGCTAATGATTGATTATAATAATACTATTACAAATAAACAAGACTATTTTCTATCATATTAGGTCTGGGTAATGAATCTTATTTAGATGAACATGAATAATAATCCTTTATACTCCGATGCGCCGAAAATAGCAAACCTACAAGCACACAAGGCGTCGCATCCGCAACGCGCTGTGAACTTGTAGATCGGCGATGAACTACGAAGTATATAAATTTGGGCATTGGAAATTGCGTCCTCTCCTCGGAGACAGCACACAGCAGAGATATATCACCAACAGTTGCATCACTTCTCTGCCCGACTGCCCTGGCCCCCTGCCAAACAGTGCCAATGATGATTTGTGTGAGGATGATAAAACAAAATCTGAAAGAAAATATACACGTGACGCTATGTTATATTTTATGTCATATTTAATTAGCAAATGAGTGTGGACTTAAACTGTTATTCGTCTAGTACTCATTGTTGCGTAGGTTTGAAAAATAAGTTTGGTATCTGTATGTACCATGTCCATGCTTACTTTCACTCCACTACTGACAAAGACAAATGGCATCTGATAATAATACCATGGGACCTAATGTTTTTGAATTTTGGGGGGAATTGTATACATTCCCAATTTCCCATAAAGCAATGCATATTAAAAATGTACGTTTGTGTGTGTGAGTATTCTTGTAAATACATTGTTATATTTTGATTGTCTTGTTCCACTTCTGCTTTGGCAATGTAAACGTACGTTTTCTCATGCCAATTTAAAGCTCCTTTGAATTGAATTGAAGAGAGAGAGGGGGGGGGGTAGCCTACGGTGATTGTGACTGAGTAGCCTACTGTGAGCAAGCAGCACCTCAGGATGATCAATTAAGGCAGCCAGTATGATGATGGATCAGTCGAGTCCGCTGGATGGATGCCAAAGTGAAGCCTCTTTGACCGAATGACCACCATTAAGCTGCATTGCTCCTCCTCCTCACGTAAATGCAACGTCTGATTGCTTAAAGTCGCATGTGAAAGTAGTTATCAGTCCAGATGGCATGTGATCACGCACACCGTCGCACAGGCACATTTGGTTGCACGATGCATCACCATGTGACAAGCCAACTTTAGGACTGTACCCTCAGATACAGATACAGTTACACTGACTGTTTGGAGAATGGTTTTAAATACATGTGATGGGGATAAGGATAATATGTGCGCATGTGTTTTGAAATAGTTTTTGAAAAAGTTATGAAGTAAACAGAACGCTAGAGTTCTCAGCCATACGTTCTGCAAGGTCGTCTTTTAGGCTATAGGTGGCTGCGTGCCTGCGTAACTGCGTTACTACCTGCCTATCGGGCCATATGGCTCTTTAGCCGATTGATAACATACGCGGTTTATTGATACGCCTCCCGGCCGAAGCTACAGTACGGACCGGTACGGTACCACATTTGTTAGTAAACATTTAAACAGGGAATTTTAAAGAAAACTACAGTTATAGCCCTAAACTAAAGGGTGTGGGTGTGGGTGGATGTGTGTGTGTGTGTGTGTGTGTGTGTGTGTGTGTAATTGCTGCAGCCTGCCCATAATAGTTGTCGTCATACCTTTTAGAGTAGGCTACACTTGCTGCTTTGTACCAGTTCGATATCCAGAAGTCTTTAGTGTTTGAATGGTTTTGTGAATCCCAAGTCAGACAGCATTTCCATCTCTGTAATTATGAGAGCAGAGAAGGCTATTCTACAGCAATCCAGAGGATCTGTGGGCTGTAGAAGTAGTCTGTTTACTCAATTGCTCTCTCCCCCTGCTTTGCCAGCAGAGAGAGGGGAGAAAGTAATTTGGGATCAAGTGTAACAGGACCTTGTAGGGGAAATCCACTTAGCAAGCTTGTTGATAAGTTTTCAGGATTGCAGGTTGCATATCCCACACAGCTACAGTTTCACAAAACACACACCAGCATGCAAGTTTGCAACTACAGCCTGGCCACAGCAACTACATGCAGCAAGTAGGGCTGGGCAATAAATATCAATAGGCCTATCGATATCGTGATGAAACAAGATATTGCCTGTGATTTGGGATATCGTAATATTGTGAAATGGCATATGTGTTAAAAGCACAATTTATAATGTAAAAATCACACCCGTGTGAAGTTAGGGGCGCTATCATCGTAGATCATCATGACGTACGGTACTGTATAATAGACTGTCTATTTGCTCAGACCTATGACATAAAATTCACCATTCATTGTCAATGGGAATTTAATGTTTGTGTAGGACAAAGTTTGTGAGACAGACACCAAAAGAGTAGCCTATAGGAGGGGCTTGCGGCCCTCAAAAATGTAAAAACAATAATATGGTCACACATATTGTGACATTTGATTTTGCATATCACATTCCAATACCATGAATTTAGCTCTGTATTTGAATGAGTTGCCCCAATATCCAGAAGTGTAAACAGTTCCAGTTACTGAGTTATATAATCCTTCAGAAAGGTGAAATTCCTTCAGAAGACAAGGTGGAATCTCTCAGCAAAGATATAAATTCCTAGCAGCACAGAAAGAGACAGATTGTTCCATCATACCCCCCAAAAATGGTGGTGTTCAATTATTGTCTCCACCACGTCGAAGGCATGGGGAGAGTATGTTTTGCAGAATTTGTACCCTGTCCATCCATCCATCCGTGTGTCCGTCTGTCTGTCCGTCCGTGCACAGCTCATCTCCCGACTCCGGTACCGTTGGCTCCGGTCGATGCCAAACTGTGCACACACACTTCCTGGATGAATTTTACAGAGCGGCCAGTTATAGTGCCACCATCACCATGAGGCCAATTTGGCAATTTGGCTTTTGTCCCCACACGTCTCAATATTTGCCATTGACAATGAAAGGAGATTTTATGACAAATCAAATGTAGTCCGCCAAATATTACGTGAATTTGTGGCAACACAAACATTACATGCCATTGACAATTAATTAAATGTACATCATATGTAGACAAGGAAATTGGCTAACCAATCATAAATTCAGTTGTTCATGAGATGATGTATGATGATGTATAATGATAAGAGCGCCCCTCACTTCACACGGTGTGATTTTTTAAAATATATTATATCCATAGTATACATCACGCAAATCAGTACATGATAAACACAGATCTGTCCGATTTTCCATATTCCATCTGATGCCTTCCAAAGTTTGCAGGATTGGTGAGTTTTAACAGAATGCCTCTAATCATGTTTTCTGTGACATTTTGCACACACATTCCCACTATAGGCTGAGGAAGAAACGCCACTTTCAAATCAGCCTCATGGTGGTGCTATAAGAGGCCCTGTAGAGTCTTTACCTGCAATAACCACACTGATCTGTGTAAAAGTTTCAAAAAGAAAGCAGCAAAAAAAAAAGAACACTCATCTTTTACTTTCTCTAATAACAACTTAAAACATGAACCTTGGCTGAAAAAAACGAAAGTTGTCCTTTAAACACATTTTTGTCAGGTGAAACCTTTAGAGAAGGAGGGAGGCAAATGCCTGAAGAAGGCAGAAAGGCCGAAATGTTGCTTTGACTCTTAAAATAAAAAAACCTCTTGAACCAGCAAGTGCCAAGTGGCAGTGCGCGGGTCTCCCTCCTTCTCTAAACGTTTGCTGCTCTGCTACCAACGCACCTGCTGAAAATTAAACCGGGTGTGCGGAAGTCTTCTCTCTATATGTCAGGTGAAACCTGACATACAATAGAGCGTCGCAGTCCCGCCCCTCAAGAGACCCGGAAAATAAATCCCCCTTCATTTTCCTCATAGACTTTTTAGAAAGTATTTATTTAAAGACGATTACGCAGCTGACAAAGCCAACTCTTGTCGTGACAAATCATGACAATAAACACAATGTTTTGGGCTTTTTAATTATTTGTTTGGTCCAAAATATTGTGTTGTCATGATTTGTCACGACGCTTAAAAGGTCTTTAAATAAATACTTTTTGAAATGTCTATGGGAAAAATGCATTGGGATTCATTTCCTGGTCCTGGCGTCGTCATGAAAGGGGGCGGGACTGCGACACTCTATAGGCCCGTTTTTATTAGCGTTTTCTATACCGAAATTTTTATCCATCCATCTTCAACCGCTTATCCATCTTCAACCGCTTGTCGGGTCGTGGGGGCTACAGCTCCAACAGAGAGCTCTAAATTTCCCTCTCTAGGGCAACATAAGTGACTTCCTCCTGGGGGATCCCGAGATGTTCCAAGGCCAGTGAGTCGATGTGTTTCCACCAACTGCGCCTTGGTCAGCCCTGGGGTCTCCTCCCAGTGGGACATGCCTCGAGGACCTCCCTAGGGAGACACCAGAGAGGCATTCTAACCATATGCCCCACCACCTAAGCTGTCTCCTTTCCAGGCGAAGAAGCAGCGACACTACTCTTGAGTCTCTCTCGTGTGACTGAACTTCTCACCCTATCTCTAAGAGAGATGCCAGCCACCAAAACTCATTTTGGCCGCTTGTATTCATGACCTTATTCTTTCATGAGTCATGATTAAAAAAACATATATATAAAAAAAGTCAAACGATCTATTGCTTGTAGGCATATTATAGACAGGATGCAAATTCAACAGCTATTTATCCGGTTTATCAGTTGCATTTAGAGCTGAATTATTATGTCCCTCAGTGTTCTTTATGTCATGTTTATGTTATGTTTATGTGTGTTTTTATCTGTTGCAAATGTTATTAGATTTTTTCTTCTGTAAGGCCCTTTGTTTTTATATTATTATTAGAGCAGTTTTAATGAACCACAAACCACCCTATATAGTTTGTTGACCGGTGTTCCCCCAGAGGCTTGTATACTTGGTCCCCTCCCATTTCCCTCTACACCCCTCTACAATTGTTTTCGGTCAAAATAGCCGATTTACATGTATTGTGAGCTTGTAGGTCGGCTATTTTCACAGAATGTTTGCATATTGAATAGGGGTGCTAGGGGTCATGTGGTTTTTGAAGTGTGATAAATGTTGTCACAGAAATAAATGCATCGTAATCCGTTCTTTGTTTTCCCCATTAAAACAACTTTATTAAGTTCAGTTCATCTCCTGATATTTAAATCAGTAATAGGAATCCATGATGCGCCTCATGCTCATGAACCTCATGCTGCTGCTGTCCATGCCCATGTTCTGGAAGTTCCTGTACTCGCCGGGCCTCATGTACATCTGCCTGCCTCTGTATTGGGCCTGCTCGTACATCAGCCAGTGGCCGTCCATCACGTTGCAGGACATGCAGTTGTTCATCTGGTAACGGTCCATGATGTTGTCACAGTCGTCCATCATCTCGTGCATCTGTCCGCCGAAGTTCTCCCTCTCGTAGATCTTCATCCTGTAGTTGCCCCTGTGCATGGGGATCATACGGCAGGACTTGATGTGGTCCCTCATGCCCATCATGCTCATGTGGTCGGGGTACTCGCCCCTCCTCATGAAGTACTGGTTGCCCATGTAGTTGTTGCGGTCGTACACCATGAAGCAACCCCTCTCCACCCTGCAGGAGTGGCACCTGTTCATGTAGGAGGACATGTCAGAGCAGTCGTTCATGCACTCATAGGAGCGGCCCTGGAAGTTCTTCTCCTCGTAGAAGATGATCTTACTCATCATGTTCATGCCGGAAGTCATCTTTGTGTGAGAGTTGTTTCAGCTGCTGTTGCTGCTGCTACTGTTGCTGTGGCTGTGGGTGAACTGACTGACTTCCTACCTGCCTGAAGTCATCCTTTTATACAGTACCACCAGCAGGTCAGTACAGTACTGTGTCCACTCCCAGCCCAGGCAGCTGCCCTGACACAGCAACATTCAATAAAAGAGCATAGAGCTCAGCAGAGGTTGTTCCACCTCAAATAACCTTGAAAAGGCTGTTTCTCTGACGGCACAAAGCCTGCACCATTACGACAATGCAGACAACAAGGAGTGCCAGGCCGTGCAGTTCCGGCGGCTGTACGTCCAGGGCGAGTTGGTAAAGGGGCGACTCGTTTGGTATTCCTTCATTGTCCCTTATTGCCTATGTACTCAGCCTATCAGAATGCTTGTTACATTCCAAAATCACTTTCTGACAATGCTTTTCAATGGGAAGGCATAATTCCCCCCCCCCCCCCCCGTTCCATTCCCATTGAAAATAATTGACAGAGTCTACCGCATAAGGTAGCAGTTTGGTGTGACTTTAGGTAGAAATGGTCTTTGAATGTAAAAAGCATTCTGATAGGCCAGTGGTCCGGGGACCACTATTGGTCCCTCACGGGTCCATTTGGTTTCATTTTATACGCTCTCTGGGGTTAGATTATTAAACATTTGTAAACATTAGTTGTAAACATTTAATTTACAAGAAGTCTGCACAGTTAGAGAATGTAGAAGAATTGCTATTTTGATCATTGTTTGCTTGTTATCTCTCCTATGTTGTCACATCAATTCAGCATGGAATTGTGGACAAAATCGTATCCAACGACAACAACATATTTTTTAGATTTTGGGTCTGTGAGGCTAAATGTCATCAAATGGTGGTCCGTGGCTCAAATGCCGAATAAATAATGGACCTTGATATGAAAAGGGTTGAAACCCACTGTAATAGGCTGAGGACATAGGTAATAATGACCCACACTTCATGACCATAGGTGAGAGTAGGAACGAAAGATTGTTGTGTTATTGTGTTATATATGATAAATTCCTGTTTTTGATTGTCTTTTATTTCTTTCTTTCTTTGTATGTATGGATGGTTTGGCGGCATACACACCCATTGCCATTGTAATGTACTATTTTACTGTACCGTACTGTACTATTCTTACTGTACTATTCGTACTGTACCATACTGTACTGCACTGTACTATTCGTACTGTACTAGCATTGCTGCTGCAGTAGTCAATAGTTCAGTACAGCACAGTATGTGTACTACAGTACAGTATAGAACTTATTTTAGCCATTGTGAAAAAGAAGGTGCTTTATCCGATTTTCCATTTAAGGAGGATTAGTCTGGTCTGGCCACATCTTGGGCAGCCAAGGTCTGGGATGTTAGAGAGCCTGGCCAGCTTATCCCCTGAATAATGAAGTCGGTGTAGTATTTAAATTGAATTAAACCATGGCGTATACACATTAAAGAAGTGTGAATACGTGGTAGACTTTCCTGCCACATCTCCTCAGGAATCTCCACACCCAGATCTCTCCCCCTAGCTTTTGTTTTATCACAGGTTACTGGTTTTAGATCCCGTATCAAATCATAAATCACAGACAGACACACAATTGTTTTCATAGGGGTCAAATTCCAGTATGTCCAATTGATTCTTGGGTGGTATGTATTATATACTATGAAATAAGGATTTTCTGGATAAAACTACAAATTTGAAGAAATCTAAAGAAATGGGATCTGGGTATATTATGATCGGCAAGTGTTTGAAAATAAATGAAAATTCTCCACCAGGCAAGGTCAGGTTATTGTGGCCTCATGGTGGCGCTATAATAGGCCAATGTGAAAAGGGTGCCATTTCTTCTTATGCCTTTGATGGCAACTGGATGATTTAAGTAACCTCAGTAACATCACTGAGGATACATCCATGCAATGTTTTAGTTATAGTTATTCTATTTACAGTGGCTCACATAGGAATAGACTATGTGACAACCGGGTATAGTCTGGTGACCACCGGAGAGACGGGTGACAGCCGGAATGTAGACGGAACCCGGATGAGCAGTATGGGTTATTATAATCTACCACTCCTGAATGAAGTGCCTGGTGCTGGGAGTCTGGTGCAACACACAGGTCCTGGGCCTGGTGAGAGCAGGAGTGGACCTGGTGAGACGTAGGAGGGGCCCAGACAGGAGTCAACCCACAAAGCCTAGTCCTTCCACGCGCCAGAATCTGGTTCTCCCAGTCCCAGCAGAGTAGTTCTGGAGCAACGGATTGTGTGGCCTTGCTCATTCCCTGATGGACTGATCGAGGGTAGCTACTGGGACGTGAATCGGGATTTGATCACCCTCTTGTAAACAAGTGTAATGCTTTATTGGGTCGTCCACTCACAGTTAACAGTCTTTGTATTGAGTTGTGCTTGAAATGTATACACTGTAATTCTGCAAACTGTTATAACTATATATATTTTTTGGAACAAAATGCCTTGTAACAAAAAATACATCGCATGGATGCACCTGGGACGTATCCTCAGTTATGTATCCTGAGGTCAACGGGGTTTCGGGTCTACAACATCATACCCCTCACTCAGGTAACCCAGCTGGGGTTGATTGATTGATTGAAGATGTTGGTAGACCCGAAACCCTGTTGACCTTAGGATACATAACTGAGGATACGTCCCAGGTGCATCCATGCAATGTATTTTTTGTTACAAGGAATTTTGTTACAAGGAAAATCCATCTGTTGGTGGCGTTATAACAGGCTAATGTGAAAAGGGTGGGATATATTCCTCAGCCTAGTAGGAAAGTGTGTGAAAAAGTTAACATAAATTGCACTGCGTTCTATGCCTCTAGGGAGTGTGCATGCAACGTTTCACACAGATTGGTGCAGTTATAGGTAAAAATGTGGAAAATCTGCCTTACGGTGGTGCTATAACAGGCCATTCTGGAAAATTTGTGTGCAAAGTTTGGCATCGACCGGGTTAACGGTGCCGGAGATTAGCCGTACGGACGGACACACGGACAGTGTGCTTCCCATGCCTTCGGTTGGTGGAGACAAAAACACCAGTCCATTCCTATGCCAATGTTGAAATGCACTGTCCATCACCGATGGGGGGACCCACTTTCTTTATTTTACTGTGCAGCTAACTTGCTTGCCACCTTGGATTGTTGCAGTTTAGAGCAGTTGTTCCCGGGGGTCCTCAGCTAAATCACTGATAGCTAGGAACCAAATTAAAGCTTACAATTCTGTAAGTCAAAAATGGACCCAATGGATGAGAGTTATGGCCTGGTGGTCCAAACTGGGAGAACTGCTTAGTTTAGACTTGAGGACCATATTAGAAATAAATGTTTCATTATCCATCAACTTAGTGCAATCTGAGAACCCATGTACAGTATATGCTAATGCAGAACAATGCATTATTAAGTCTAACTTCCCATTTGATCTGACTTTTTGAGACAAAAATAAACAATAGCTGGCTATTTTCTTTATTTCCCCTACTGGCAATTTAGCCCTAGATGATTATGACTGTGATATTATACATAGCCTACAATCTTTACTATTTCAGGAATAAAGTTAAAAAAAATTAAAGAAACGTCCTGATATAAAATAAACTCCTATACAGTAGATTTTTCGACAAATTCTAATGTCAGATCCACCCCGTTCTCTCGTTTTGCACATGAACTTTTTGCTCCACCCATGAAGCCGAAAATACATAATCGACCGATTTATTTTTTGTCCCCACGCAAGTTCTCGGTGATTTGCGGCGGCGAGGCAGACAAACAGGCATTCCTCTCTCTCCACCGAGACACACAGGGGACGGCTCTCCATTCTAAACAGTAGTCGGCGCGCTGACCCAGGAGGCGAGCGTCTGTCTCACTGAGCTGCCTGCGTGTGAGATCAGGGATTGGGATACTTACCGAGGCGAGGGACACACAGAGAGAGGGATAGAGCTCATTCCACAACACTACAGTCATCCATGGCTCTGTGCAACGGAGATAGCAAGGTCAGTTGAGAACCAGCTTACTACGACATGGACACGTCTGTGTGCGCCGTGCGGGGTGTGTAGCGCCGCTAAACGGGGTGACTTGATCTTAGGACTCACTCCGTCACTCGAGTGCCGGGTGGTGTTGTAGTCTAGTCTCCCCCGGTTCATGATGGCCTGTGTGGGGGAAAGTTACAGAGTACCGTGCACCAGCACCATCCTTGCGTGCCTGTTGCAGTGTCCCGTTAACATGTTGCTGCTGGCAGGAGATGGCTGCTGCACCGGGGCCGGGTCGTGGCAATGATCAGTGGTACGGTGGTACCATCGTTTTACTTCACTTTGAATGTTCGCACAACTGACGATGGGTCGGTGAGAACCGCTGTCTTGTCTTACAGCGCCTCGTGGATTGTAGCATGGCTCGGCTAGCTTAGCAGCACTGCCATCACACATCACAGCACTGGCAGCTAACAAGCTAATGCTAAACACGGCTACACATCTAGAATAAAGAACTTGGGATTCGTCAGTGATGTCACAAGAAGGCGTCAGTGAACCCTTTGACTTGACAGAAAATTGCTATACGCAATTTCATGTATTTCATGAAAAGTATACTACCGGTAGCCACTTTAACTCAGGTGTCACAATGTTGTGCTTGCCATTTTAGGTGAAAATGAAAAACATAATAATAACAATAGAAATATATTATTATGTTTATAATAACAATGTTTATACACGTTTTGTTTGAGCAGATCTACACGATCTACTCTGGATATTTTCGATTTATTATTATTATTATTATTATTATTACATGTGTTTGTAGGTAAAGGGCCCATGACAAACGTCCTTGTTTGTGACATCACAGAACTATCCTAGGTATCCATTGTATCTTTATTCTAACACTAATGGCACTAAAAGCTAACTTAGCTTGCTACGCGCCTAGCTAGACAAGACAACCAACAGGATGTCAAGGCACCTGATTTAAACTCATGAACTTGAACTTAGACTGTCAGCTGCTGGCTGGTCATGTCACATAGTTTTGATTTATTTATGTAGGTTATCTCACCAGCCGATGTCTGACACTACATTGACTAAAATGTCTTACTGGCTGTATCAAATCAAATCAGAAAAGTGAACCATTCATTGAAATAATTTGATTGTGACTATTCCACCTGACAGCAGCGTTGATATTGATCTACGTCCAGTAGGTACAATACAACACTGTCTTGTGGTGACAGTCAGTGAATCACAGGCGACGTTTCATTTACATTTTATTTATGTTTGGTACAATCTCAAGCAAAGAGAAAATGCCATGTCTTCTGTTTCTTGCTACCAACAGAAGTGTTTTTCTCAAAACAAGTAGGTGCATAATATAGCGTCCCTGGCCTATGTACTCTGATAAAGAGCAGCTCTCATTCCTCTTACAAAGACTGTCTGTGAAAAGTTACCCTCTGCTAGGTCAGCTGGAGTGCTATACAAGTCAGCCTCTCTAACCCTATGTGACTTTATGGAAAGTTAATGTCATCACGACATGTGATTGTAGTGAGTGGCTGAATGGATGCAGCACGTTTCACACAAGTCTGCTACTCAGTATTGACTGAGCTCACAATCACATGTCCATAATTGTGTTAGGTCAAGCCGAAACGTCAGTTAGAACTCATCATTCCATTGAGTCACATTCCTCATGGTGGTGAGGTGAGGCCAAAGGTGGAGGGTTGGTATAATGGAAGCAAGCGCTGAACCAAATTGTACATGTCCTAACATAGTCGTTACAGTGTAATGTGTATGAACAACTGTGTAAGAGTAATTTGCACATGGCATTGCAGTTTACATTTTTTGTGATTAATTTCATTCAGATGCATATATTTCGTAAACATGTAGCATGTACCAAGCGTTGAGGTGTACAGTTAAATGCTTGAAAAACAGTGTTGTTTACACTGAAAATAGTCAATCTACAAGCTCATGCCGCAATGCACTACAACTGGCTTTGGGATGGCTTTTGGTGGAGCACTGGAGGATAGTCTTCATATTTCCATCCCTCAGACATTATTTCATCTAGACTCTAGATTAAATAATAATAATAATAATAATAGAGTCTGTCCTGTATGTATGGGGTGCATACGTTGGTTAGACATACCTACAGTCATTAGTCCGACAAACCTGTGCTGCAGGTTCAAAATCATCTGTGCTGGGCGTTACAAATCACCCGTGCCTCCTGTCCCGACTTGCGTGGTGGGTTAAAACTAATCTGTGCTGCGGGTTCAAAATCACCTGTGGCTTCCTGTGAGGTTAGGGTTTGGGGAGGGTGTCTGACTCGGGTGTGTCTGACTGTAGTGTTGGTAAGGTATGTCTAACTGCTCTGGAGGACACACCATAGACTGTAACAAATATGGACAAAGCGTTCTCCGGGTCTAACATGAACGTAAAATGAAGCCTGTCAGTCCTTGTATTGTAAGTCGCCATCTTTCTAGATCCGTTTTGGCCCAGCTGGCCATTGGCTGGCCCAGACAACGAGGCGGGACTTCCCCCCTTCTTCTCCGTTGGTTTTTATTTTGACTCGAGTGGGAGGGGAATCCCGATCATAGACTGTAACGGTAGCCACGCCCCTCAGAACATACGCAACTTTATGGTCATTTGTTTAATAAATGGGACCATAATTTTCCAAAAAGAATATTATGACATTAGAAATGAGACTTTAAACTAGTGAAAAGAAAGTATTCATGACCATGTTTATTAAGGTAATACAGTCTAGGTGAAGTTGGGCCCAAATACATGGACTTCTATGGGGCTATGGGTTTTTCTGGGTCCAATGACAGCGCCACAACAGGCCATTATATGAACTTTCAGGAAATCCCGATTTCCTCAGTGGCTTCACAAAATATCTGTCTGACTGCCCCCCTGGGACACACCTACAACACCAGACATTCACATCATACGGTTATGCTTCCCATCTAAGAAACGAATGCAATGCAATACACAGTAATGTATAGAGCAATGAAAGAGCTGCATCTTCCATTATTTACAACTCATACAAGCAACAAGTAAATCTGTAGAAGAAAGCGGAGATCCGGGCACACTTAATAGTTAAAAAGGAGGAAACCTTTATTAAACCGACATGTTTCGACTTATACCGGTCTTCATCAGGGCTGATTTTAAAAATATATGAAAGAAATATATCATGGAATCTGCTTTTTGATTGCGGCTAACGCATACATGGATGATACACTGTTTAAGGTTTCTTACTGTATCTGTAAACCTGAAATTGCGTGCATGCGTCGGACCCGTGCACACACGCATGCACGCAATTATTTATATATAATTTATTTATTATTTTTGCTGTCTTTTGTGGTTATTTGCCTTTGTTTTGGCCTATTCACGGCCACCTACTAAAATCATACTGTGGTGGCTAGTCATGATTGTGTGGTGGCCTGCCACACAATATGCATATGGGGAAACACTGGTACTGGAGTAAAGCCGGACAATGCTTCATTTTTTTCCTTTTGTTAAATACATAATGTGTGTGTGTGTGTGTCCACAGCTGGACATCAGCAGCACGGAGCAGAATGGGTCATGTGAGGGGGCCGTGGTGATCTTAGACGCTGGGGCTCAGTATGGGAAGGTGATTGACAGACGGGTACGGGAGCTATGTGTACGCTCTGAGATCCTGCCCTTAGAGACTCCTGCCTTCGCCATCAAAGAACAGGGCTTCAGGTGAGAGTGGAAGTCGTATATATTGTCACTATCGGGCACAAACCATGTATGTCTTGTCAATTGTGTTTAATTTTTATTACCAGCTACTGTGTAAGCACAGCTGGTCAATGTTCTCTCTGCAGTGCTTTCATGCCCACTTGCTTTAGTTGAAACCTATGTTTCTCATTTTCTATACTGACAACCTATCGTCCTGATTGGCTGCCTCGTCTCTAGGCAACCACACACTTTTTGCCTCTAGCTGACCTCTCAGCCATGGGATATGAGGCAGCCAACTGGTAATTGATGTCATGTCATTTTCTGGAAATGGAACAAAATAACCTGCATTTCAATGGATCCAATGTAGTTATTTTGTCACTACTACTTTTCGTTGGTGAAAAATGTATAGAACCATTAAACCATAGACTGACGGTATCCCTTATTTGGGCATATTGGGTCATATCGGTATCGGCAAATATGCCAGTCGATCGCGAACCACCGATCCGACACACGGGTAAGGGGTTGACACTTGACACTATGGCAAGTAAATATAATGTTGGGGCATGTGGAGTTTGCTTTTGAGTTGCCCAAACTGCAAGTGCATATTTGAGTGAGGATAAATAGCTAGTTGGCTATAAACACTATTCCCAGTTAGTGGACTTCAAAATAAGACATATTTTTATTTTTTTTATTTTTATTATTATCTATATATTATTCTCTGGTATCGGTATCGGCTAACACAGAAATTGTGGTATCGGGGAAAAAAGTGTATCTGGGCATCCATAATAATTAATTACAATTTTCCTTTTTATTTCCTGCTTTTTCATACGGTGCATGAATCAACCAAGGCTGTCACAGTTTTTCCCCATCATTATTATTATATGGCAAATGTGTCCGTCTCATTTTGCTTTGCATAATTGTGGAAGTAAAATCAGCACAATTGCATTGGCCACTATTTAGTTTTTTGTCATTTATTTGTAATGAGGACTTTTCCTGATTTTTATCTCCTCATAGTGTTTACATGATAACACATTTGATTAAACGAAACAATATGTTCCTAGCTGTTTGTGCTTCTGTAGCTTCTCTTAGATATTAAACCAAATTCATCATATGGAATGCTGTTAATGTTCTTCAATGAGTTATCTAGTGTTAAATAAGGCTTTTTTTTGCCTGCTGTGGCCATCAATAAAAAAAATACAGCATTAAAACAGCCTTAAAATAAATTCAGTACTCCTTTCCTGTCTTTGGCCTCAGGTGTTCAGAAGAGGCCAATAGAAATTGTGTTTATCTTGTGTGAGAGCAGACCTCCATTTTGGAGACCCCATCAATCTTCTTTTTTTTTTACTGGTTTCTTTATTGGTGTTTGTGCACATGACTGACAGAGCACACAGGAGCCCACCGGAAATCTAAAGATATGCACCTGCCATATGTTTTATCATAATGTGATACCACACTGTCAGTGAGTCATTGGATGCTGCCACACATGTGACTGTAGTGTGTGCATATGGACGACTTGCACTTGGTGATTATATAGAGAACAAGCTGGACAGTGGACAATGTGTTGTGAGTCAGCTCATTGAGGTTTAGTACCCAACCCAACATTGCCTGGGTTATTGTGTGGGTGAAAGAGGGTTTCACTCTTCCTCTCTGGGTTATTGTGTGGGTGAAATACCCCCCCTTCCCCTCCCCCCAACCCCCAAATAAGGGCCGACTCTTTACTTCCAATTGTTTTTCAGGCTATATGCTCTTTTCACTCCTTTTCTTCCATCTCTTTACTCTCAACTCTCCACTCAGAGCGATCATCATTTCTGGAGGTCCTGCCTCCGTTTATGCAGAAGATGCCCCCAGGTTTGACCCAGCCATATTCACTATCGGGAAGCCTGTCCTAGGAATCTGCTATGGCATGCAGGTACAAACACATCGCATCATTTTTAAAAACCCTTCTTTTATCAAGGGAGTCGTTGAGAGCATATATACCTGTCGTTGCAAATGTCTGCATTGGGTAATTGAAGGGAGAATTTCAGGGGTTTTACATTTTTCATACACTCACAACCTGGAAGCTGCCCAATCACTCAGTCTGTTACTGTTCTTTGTCACTGAGAAACTATATATGAACTCTTTGAAGTACCTACTGTAGCTTTGGTCAGTTTAGTTGTTTTCCATTCAGCCAAAGAAATCTGAACGGGCGACCCTGTAGTTACAATATCCATGTCCATGTCTCAATATCCAGCAGTCACAGATCTGAGTGAGTGCTGAGTGTATCGTCTGTCTGTTTCCAGATGATGAATAAAGTGTTCGGTGGCACGGTACACAGGAAGAGTGTGAGGGAGGATGGTGTATTCAACATTGGACTGGACAACACCTGCTCTCTCTTCAGGTACAACGGTCATCAATGTAGATTATATGAAAATAAAGTACTTAACTTTCATGTCTGTCCTAAAGTATTTTCTGTTAAATGTGTCCTTATTGTATTTGTCTTTTTCTTCTTCTTCTCCTTCCGCCAAAAATAGCAGTTTTAGCTGAACCGTGCAGTCATTTTTTGCGAAATGTGGCAATATGGTAGAGGGCCATGCCAAACTGAGGATGCGAAGCCCACGACCATTGGTCAAAGGGTGGCGCTATACTGTAGCACTGAATTGAAAATGCGAACTTTTAACACATTGCTCATGAACGCATTGCTCAGGAACCGCTTGACCGTCGGCTCACATATCAGTGAACTGGTACAGCTGGCCGACCATCTGACTTGTAAACAAACACACTCCATGCGTACTGCGTCTAGCATAGCTACCGTCCCTAGCTACCGTCACGCTCTGATTGGTTCAGAAACTTCAAAGCGGTGTTTCAACTTGAAACCGTCTGAAACTTAAAAATAAAATGTCCACCATTTCCGTTTCACTACTCCTTTAAGCAACTAGTCGACTAGTAAATCCACTAGTCGACCTTGTTGGTACTAGTTGATGAGATTTTTTTTTCTTTCCTCCCGTTTTTGTAGGCCTCAAGATCAACTATTATTTAAAAAAATTACATAATAGGCATGCTTAGTTAAACAACCACTAGTGAAAGCCCCCCTCCCCCCGCACACACACAGTCTGTCTGAAATAGAAACCCACACTATTCTTGCTCTCACTCTCACACAAATAGAACCACCACAGGAATAAATTATCACATTAAACCACCCACTTGTCTGACCTCCTTTAGACTCACAAGCCAGTCTTTCTAAACGCTTTGCTGAACCAGAGACTGGGAACAATCTCCCAGCTTGCTGTGTTACAAACTAATTTGAGAGAAAAACCCTCTTCAGGGCGATCCCTGATATTGGACCGGTGACAGATGTGTGGGATTGGTGGTAAGTCCCTGTGACATACTAGCATCATGTCCAGGGGGTGTACTTGTACATCATGTCCAGGGGTGTTCATCAAGCTGCCTCACGCTACAGAAACAGGAGATGGGCTCCTGCCCTATGTGCCTCATGACTCGGCAAGGCTTACATGCTTGTGTGTGTGTGTGGTCCGTCCAGAGGTCTGCAGAAAGAGGAGCTGGTGCTGTTGACCCATGGAGACAGTGTGGACAAGGTGGCTGATGGCTTCAAGGTGGTGGCCCAGTCGGGGAACATCATTGCTGGTAAGACCCAGCCTGGGTAATGAAAGGTGTATCTACAATCTAAAATTATGGTACACAATATATTTAGTTTTAAGTCAGTAAATGTAATGGCTTTGAAGTTGCAATAAACATTGTTTAATGTTTTTGTTATTAAATGATCCCCTCACCGGCTCTGATTTATTTCTTTTTTTTAACCACAAGGTATTGCCAATGAGCAGAAGAAGCTGTATGGAACACAGTTTCACCCGGAAGTAGATCTGACGGAGAGGGGAATGGAGATGCTGCGCAACTTCCTCTTTGAGATTGCGGGCTGCACCAGCAACTTCACTGTACAGAACCGCCAGGAGTCCTGCATCGCGGAGATCAAGGAGAAAGTAGACAAGTCTAAAGTACTGGTGAGGAGGAATTTGTATGTGTCAAAAGTATGCAGTCCAAGTACTTGTTAGTAAGCCACCATTACATAGAACCAAACCAAGATATGTACATATCATTGTTGTCGGGCAGAAAAGTGTTTTTAACTTTTTGTAAATCAAACCCTACTTGATCATACTACAGCATTCCCGTAGATCATACTAAAGCATTTCGTGCTTGCGGATCTGCTACATTTTCTGTTTTTCAATTTAAATCCTGAAAAGTAACAGTTCTGGACATGCAGTAGGTTTCCACCCGACAGATGATATAGTTACCACACAATGGCAGTGCTTACAAAGGACGGTCAATCTCCAAAATATGCAACTTTGAATAGAGGGTATGCGTGTGACAAACTGACATCATCATCATACCCGGAAGTTATGAGGGAAAGCCTACTGAGTGGCAAAAAACTACTTTCTGGCCTTGACACCCTCATTTGCGACTCACTTTCTGCATGCTCATACCCTCTATATAAACCAAGGTGCATAAGGTTAGGCACAGAGGTGATAGCATTTTGGTTGAACGTGTGTGTGTGTGTGTGTGTGTGTGTGTGTGTGGGGGAGGGGGGAGAGATTAAGTGGAGCAAATTAATTAAACTCAAATTGAAAATCCTTCTCTGTTGGCTGAAAGGAGTTGATCCAGTGAGTCCCTGAGCTCCTCCAAACTGGGCTTCCTCTCATGGGAGGAGGGGGAAAGGAAAGGAATGGATATATATAATTTGGTGTCCTCTCCTAGTTAGAAATGATTTTCATTTTGAAATGATGTCCATATTTCTTGTAGTTAGCGTATTGGGTGATATAATTTTAATATCCCATTAAGAGGAATATAATATATTTCTATCAACATTACTGTGTATCTGTGTAAGAAGACAGAAATAGCCAGGACTCAGAAAAGTCCTAATCCGTCCATGCATTCTTCGTGATTACAGAAATATCACCGGGTGAATGTATCACCTGAAAGTTTGAATTAAAAAAAAAATGCAATTTGATCATTCTAAGAAGATAACAAATGGACATATGCTTTGATAAATGGTTGATCGTAACGTCAAATATATTGTGTATTGTAGTCAATGGACTACAATACACAATATGCTCACCTGTGATTCTGATGTCGGGGACAGGTGCTGTTGAGTGGCGGTGTGGACTCCACGGTGTGCACAGCACTTCTGAACAAGGCTCTGAACCCGGACCAGGTGATAGCGGTTCACATCGATAACGGCTTCATGAGGAAGAGAGAGAGCCAGAGTGTGGAGGAGGCCCTCACCAAGCTGGGAATCAAAGTCAAAGGTAAATGGAGCCATAGGCTGTTTTTGAATGGACGGACCTACAGTCTATGGGATGGACCCAATAATCTGGCATGGGTCTCTACTCTCTACTAGTGATGTGCTTTCTGCATGCTTTTTGTCTGATCCGTTTTGACCTCTCTGCTCTCTAAACATCTTTCCAGTGGTGAATGCAGCCCATACTTTCTACAATGGAACGACAACCCTGCCAATCTCAGAGGAGGACAGAACACCAAGGAAGCGAATCAGCAAGACGCTCAACATGACCACATACCCTGAAGAGAAGAGGAAGATCATTGGAGACACCTTCGTCAAGGTGGGATTAGCTACTTGTTTATTTTTACCTGCTTATGTCTGGTTGTTGTTGTTTTATCACTCGTATTTCCCACTTAATCTGTTTATCACACCTTACTTTTTGATTGACGTCCTGTATTGCCTAACTGGCTTCCTGGTTTGTGCTAATTGACATCGCCAGGTGGCCAATGAGGTGATAGGAGAGTTGAACCTGAAGCCTGAAGACGTCCTCCTGGCCCAGGGTACTCTTAGGCCTGATCTTATTGAGAGCGCCTCACACCTCGCCAGTGGCAAGGCTGAGCTCATCAAAACGCACCACAATGACACCGAGCTCATCCGCAAGCTCAGAGATGAGGTAACGCATGCAAGCAAGCATATACACCAGAAATGGCTCAACAAAGTTCTCTCAAATCCAGCATACATTGGGATGTATTCAAAGAGCCAGACTAGTACAAGCTCACAGATTGTAGATCGACTATTGTTTAAAGAACATTAAAAATACTATTCTTTTTGTTAACCTATAATGACATGACCAAAATTGGGAGCGAGGGGTTAAAGTGTTTCAATAACCATGCTTTACACACACAGTAACTAGGGTGTTCACCACCTAATACTTCTACTTTGTACTTTGAATACACAGTAACTAGGGTGTTCACCACCTAATACTTCTACTTTGTACTCTGTGCATTTCTGATCCAACTCTTTTCCCATCTTGCAGGGAAAAGTAATCGAGCCACTAAAGGACTTCCACAAAGATGAGGTCCGAGCGCTGGGGAGAGAGCTGGGTCTGCCAGAGGAGATCGTCAGTCGACACCCTTTCCCTGGTTAGTACTGTACACTTGCACTCTTGGTGTGACCCCAACGGTTGAGATTCTTCAAATGGGATGTTTGATATATCACGGTGCTTTGCAAACAATATCCTCTCCCTGTCTACCTTGTGTAGGTCCTGGTCTGGCCATAAGGGTGATCTGTGCAGATGAGCCCTACATCTGTAAGGACTTTGCTGAGACCAACAACATCCTCAAAATCATCACAGACTTCTCCGCCAGTGTCAAAAAGGTCAGAATTCAGGGCACCGCTGCCAAGTGTGTTGGCCACGACATAGTTGGCTCATGTTCGGCTGGAGACCTGTACTTTGCACATGACCTTCTCCCTCTCTGTGGTGACACAGAAATATATTTTATTCCATATCTGTCGGTTGTCCGATGGAACGATGATGTGCATGATGCATGTTGTTAGTCTGTGTGTAGTCAATTGATTTGTGACAATTAAGCATTGACTGCACAGAAGCACTACTCCATAAACGCTTATTTTCTGAAGTATGGTAGCTCACTTAAGTATCATTTGCATAGATTCCGTCTCATACTTCAACTCTCTATTCCTCTCCTTAATGCATTTAATCTCTTTCCCTCCCTACAGCCCCATGTGTTGCTGCAGAGAGTCAGGTCATGTATATCAGACGAGGAAGAGGAGAAACTCATGTCAATCACCAGCCTTCATTCACTCAACGCCTTCCTACTGCCCATCAAAACTGTCGGAGTCCAGGTAGCCCAAATGAACAAAGACAATCAGTTATTCCCATCTCTGTAAATTCGTCAGTTCGTCAGTTCATCAGTTAAGATGTCATGAACTGCTAGTCAGTCTGATGATGGGCTCTCTGCCTACCTATGTATACGTCTGGTGAGATCAAAACAAAATGTAGCAGCTCAAACTGGTTGGAGTTGGAAAAACAACTGCGTTGCTTAACCAATGCTAAGACATTCAGGAGGTCCTTCATATTGATACATTATCAGAAATGTTTCCAAAGCCGGGGCTTGGGTATGTTGGAGATAGTTTCCTCTCTGTTCTAGCCACTACATTGAATTTAGATCTCCTCAGAGTGGTAGGCTAAGATCTCTGATCCTGTTTACGCAAGACTGGTGAAACGTGCTAATGTTCCTTAACCCATTTAGGCCTGACCTCCAACATTAATTTTTTTTATTCTAAATCCTCCAGTTTTCTGAAATAAATATTTTCACGATAAAAAAAATAGCATTTTTCAATAGCTAAATTATAACATGTTTTAAAAAATGGGTTAAATCCAATCAATTGATGCATAAATACATCGGATCCGTCGAGACGAGTGTCTGTTCATCCGCACACACTATTTACATTTTACAGTATACGATAAAGCAAAGATGCTTTTAATAATGGCCAGCTTTCACTTTGAAGATTGTGAGAACATATGTTCAAAGTAAGCAAATGGCTACTCGGAGGGAAGGAATAATTAAAGTTGGCATTGAGACAACTAAACTAGAAAACTAAAGTGAATGAAATCAGCCCAGACCAGCTTAGCAGTCAGCTGTGTTTGTGTGTGGAGTGTTTTGCTCAGTTTGACGTCTGCTAAGGTATGGGCAGAAACAGATGTTTGTCTCCATCGTCTTCATAAGCATAGTTTAGTGGTAAACCACCACACCAACACACCCACTGACCCTGGCACCTCCTCCCTTCTCCACTTCAATTCCATTCTTTCTTCCTGTCTACCAAAAAGCTTTAAAGTACTTTTTTACTTAAGTAACGGTAGCAATACTGTTTCATTAAAAATGTGTCAAACTAAAAATATAGTAAATACGTTTCTGTAATCTAAATCTACAAAGGAAGTTGTAACTAAAGTTTTCAATTATTTGTAGTGGAGTAGAAATTATTTGCAGTGTTGAAAAATGGGCATACTCGAGTATCTCAAAATTGCGCTTGAGTACTGTACTTTACTACTTTCCCTCCTTTTTTTCCTCCACTCCTTTAACTTGTGTGGAAATGTGGTTTATTTTATTGCATCAGTGCTGCTCAGTCACAGATCATTTAAATTAGGGTGAGTGAGCTTGACTTATACAGTACACTACAGACTACACTGTCCCACTATAGCTACAATAACAAGGATTCAGACTCACTCACCACAGCCAGACAGTGTCATCATAGTGGGTGTAGCTCTGTTACTTCCTGCTTAAATCTACAGTGCAAAATGTCCCCCAAACCTCAGACCTGGACGCAGCCAGGAGACTGTAGACAAACGCAGTAAATGTATACCTCTCAGTTGCATGTACTGTAGGTGGAAGAAATTAGAATTACACCTGCAGTAGCCTACTAAGGAGCAATTGAACAGATAGAATGAAGCAGCACACAGAGAAACTCAATGGCGCCGCCCTAGAGAAGGGAGAGGAATAAGGTGAATAGTACTACAGTAATTCAACAGTCACCGTCTTTGACGCCATGTGTCCCTTGCTCTTTAGGGAGACTGTCGGTCCTACAGTTATGTGTGTGGTATCACCTCCAAAGAGGATCCTCACTGGGAGTACCTCATGTTCCTCTCCAGACTCATCCCACGCATGTGCCACAGCATCAACAGGTAACACAATTTACAAACTCAACTGAGGATTGCTACTTTTTACATCTTTATGCATCTACATATGTGTATCTATCAGTCTATCTCTCTATCTCTATTACTGCCTTCAAGTGAAGGCTGTGTCCAATTACAAGATGACAGAACAGTGTTGCGTTTGAATTGGTACTACACCTACAGTAACGGTACTGTACCAATGTGTAAGCACAAACATAATTGTCTCTCTCTCTCTCTTCCAGAGTTGTGTATGTGTTTGGCTCCCATGTGAAAGAGCCCCCCACAGACATTACGCCAACCTTCCTAACCACGGGCGTACTGAGCACACTCAGACAGGCTGACTTTGTAGCCCACTCTATCCTGAGAGAGTCTGGTAAGGAGTGTGTGTGTGAAATGTCTTAAAGTGTGGACATGCCGAAGTTGAAACGGAAGGATGTGGTTTGTTCAATTGCGTGCAAAATGTAGGACGTAGGATGGTGTCGCACGCCGAGAATAGCTGATCCACATTGGGACACGTTGTAGATGTTGGTTATGCTGCTAAAGCTTATAATGAACAACATTAAGAAATCACCTTAAGCTCATATATCATATCAAATCTGTGACATCTTTCATATTTTCTGCTATAGCTGACCAATGAAGCAGCGATGGTCTAAAATTCATCAAGTGCCTTCAATTTCATAATCTGGGAATAACTCATATTTTCTTTGACATGATCTCCCTCTCCAGGCTACTCTGGTAAAATCAGCCAGATGCCCATCATCTTGACCCCCCTGCACTTTGACCGTGACCCCCTGCAGAAGCAGCCGTCCTGTCGGCGCTCCGTGGTGATCCGTACCTTCATCACCAGCGACTTCATGACGGGGATCCCTGCCACACCTGGTCAACACATCCCTGAAGAGGTACTGATGCTTTTTAGCCTCTCAACTGAACTGCCTTTAACATGCTGTGCATTAGCCTGCTGTCTGTTAGCCTTGCTGTGCATTAGCCTGCTGTCTGTTAGCCTTGCTGTGCATTAGCCTGCTGTCTGTTAGCCTTGCTGTGCATTAACCTGCTGTGTGTTAGCCTTGCTGTACATTAGCCTGTTTTCATTACCCTTCTGTACATTAGCCTGCTGTTCGTTAGCCTTGCTGTACATCACCACTTTTCAACCTATCTTCATATAATAGGTCCTCACTAATAATCATGATAAAATGGCACGATTCTTTTGTACTCAGTCTGTGTCTCATAGGAGGGCTGTGGGCAGTTTAGAAACCGTCTTCCAGTGACATCATCATTAGGCAGATTCTTTTTAAACAAAAATGTTTAGATTTTCATTATCGTGAGAACGATGGCTTCCATTTTCGCATTGCAAGCCTGCAATGCGAAAAAGAAAGCCTGCAGTTTCTATTAGCTTGGATTCCCCATCATTATTTTTCATGATTATTAGTGAGGACCTATTATATGAAGTTAGGTTGAAAAGTGGTGAAGTGGTCCTTTAACCTTGCTGTACATTAGCCTGCTGTCTGTCAGGTTTACTGTACAGTATGTTAGTCAACAGATGGTTGCAATCTGGTCCCAAGTTTAACTAAACGGTTGTGCTGTTTATCTGCTTCTGCAGGTGGTGTTAAAGATGGTAAGCGAAATAAAGAAAATCCCAGGGATCTCCAGAGTCATGTACGACCTAACATCCAAACCACCTGGCACCACGGAGTGGGAGTAGAACCTCAAGAGGACCACACACACACACACACACACACACACACACACACACACAGTCACACACACACACACACACACACACACACACACACACACACACACACACAGTCACCATAGATACCAGAGAGGGCTGGTGACCCCCTCTTCTCCTCTTACCTTTACCAGGTTGTCTTTCCTCCTTACTACTCCTAACTCACACACACACACACACACACACACACAGTCGTCCCCGTCCCCCCCCACCCCCCACCCCCACCTTTCCTCTCTTGAACATTCCCATGGAAGGCGGGCAGTACTGTGACCAGCGGGCGCACCAGGCCGCTACTACTCTGCTTCCCCTCCATATTTATATATATTTTTTGGCAATTGGGTCTGATATTGTTATTGGTTATTGATGATAATATGACAATTCATTGTTATTATTTTTTTCTTCTCATTCATGCGTGACAATGGATTTCTTTCTTGTCTCTGGTGGAATAATTAACAGCTGCCTCTGGGTTTGAGGTCGGACATTTAAAGGAAAAGAATAGAAAAACAAATGAAGGAAGGGGACTTTAGCGCACGTCGTGCCTCAGGTTGTGTTATGAGATGAATTCATTAAGAAAACTAAATGGAAAGATAATGTCAACGGAATGGATGAATGGCTTACCAGCGGTAAAAAAAACTAAAACATCCGTCACTTTTTGCCTTTCTTTTTTTCTGTCTCAACTTATATTTTTACTGTTATAGTTAAGGCTATTCTTAGCCTAAGACTGTTCTCCCATATATAAGATACAATACATATATGTGTTCATTTTCCTACTGTATACTGTGTTAAGCGTGGCAGGGTATACCTGTCCAAAAGTTAACTAAAGAGATAAACTATATGACCAATTAAACTATTTTTTTGATTTTTCTTTTGCCAAATGTAGAATAAACTGTGTTTATATATCAGTGGTTTCTGATCTAGTCCAATCTGGAGTCATTGGCAGGTGTTGCTACAGTGGGCTGTGGTCGACCAGAGAATTACTTATTAACCACATGAACCCTAGTGTCCGTATTCTGGGGTGAACATAAGGCAAAAGTAGCACATCTATAAACTCACAAAACGCAACGTGTTGTGAGCTTGTAGATGTGCTATTATCGGTGAAGATGGGATAAGGAGGGGGCCTTATATAGACACCTGGGGGACTCCGGACAACTAAGTATATAGGGTTTAAAAGTGGTTAAATATCACAATGTGCAGGATAACCTCCAAAATGGTAGGTGACCTTTTGTGTGTGCCTGTTCTTTTTTTTTTTCTTGAGTTATTTTAAATGTGAACTGATCTGGACTTAATGCTCGCCTCCTGAAAGGCTGATTATAGTTTGTTCCATATGCTGCAATATATATGCTTTTTATGAGAAACAAGAGGACTGACTTAAAAATGAACTAAATTCTTAACTAGAGTAGAGTTGATAACTGTTGAATGCATTTGTCATTTTCATTGCCATTTGGCTGCTCACGTGTTGTGTGGGAGCAAATTCTTTGCACATTCTTAATTTCTTTACCCATAAAGCCTTGATGCTTCATGACATAAAAGATAGTATATTCATTTTCAAGCATTTCTTCCCGTAGTTTGGTCCATTGAAAACGTATCTCTGTTATCACCTCCAAGAGACCAAACCAAAAGCGGTTTTCCAGAAAGGCATTGTTGGTGTATTTGCTGTTCAAGCACCCAGTAGGCCTATTTTCTAATCTCTGATCTCACTCCAGTAACTCATGCAACTCCTTGCAACGAAACGGTTGCGAGTAGTTTCATGTACTGTAGTTGCATGCAACCATTATCCCCAATGGCAGTTGCAAGGAGTTGCATTGGTATGACATGTCCTTAAAACTGTTTTTTGCAAGGCGTTAATGTGACTAGTTATATGGTGTGGTTTGGGCCTAAATTGAACTCTTGGCGGTGTAAATGGTCCATTTAATTAGATTTGTACACTTAGAGTTAGAAGAATGAACACTGAGGATTTTACTAGGTAGTAAGTACAGTGCTCAGGTTTAACTGAGTTTTGTAATGTTTCTTCGGCCACCACATGGATCTAGTAATGTCTCTGACTGCGGTCTCATGGTCAATGGACACTTAAATTTGCGTTCATGCTTCCTGAACATAATTGTCTCTCATCCGTTTCCTTCATGTCAGTGGCAAAATCACTCAAGTCAAAATCCAAACTGAAACTGTCCCCTTAATTTGTCTAGTGTACCCCCCCCCCCCCCCCTCTGTGTTGCCTGTGTATGTGACGATGTCTCCATAGAAAACGGCTTGAATATTAACAGACATTAATTTTTTTTATTGGATTTGCAATATTGCGATAAGATTAAGTTATGCTATTATGTCTTTGTTATTTGTTCAAATAATGCTCATCCTCCTTAGTAATGTGCCTCAAACCAAGCCACCGCATGCAGTTTCAACTATGATGACATTTGTATAATGAAAAATTGAGCTTTAATAAAGAAGTCCACATTGAGATCATTGTCTGCTGGTTTCTCATTTCACCACAACAATGATAGTGAGGCTTTCATTTGATTAGCTCATCACCACTTAAGCCCTACTGTATATACTTGACAAATGCCAAAATCTACAAGAACACAATCTGTTGCAATAACTTGTGAGCTTGTAGATATATTTTCACTGCAAAGCAAGATCTAGATCCCACACTATTTGTTTTTTCTGTGTGCCTTGTTAATTGATTTCTTGCAGATCTCATCAACTACAGGCAGAAGGCTGTCATGTGCACTCAAGGATCACGAGAGCTCAGGGACCAGTCACACGACATACTGCAGGCCTATTCCCAGGCGTCTTATTACGTGAGTGATGATCATGATTATCATTTAAATCTGTGAATATCGTAATGTTTCGACTAGTAATATGGGCATCTCCCTTTGGTTTTCATTAATAAAACAAATAATGCATGACTGTAAACAACCACATTATCAGGTAAGTTTTTGTGTAATTAATTTGATTGTGCTTGTGCACCATGTGTGCCTCATTTACTAACTTGTCCCAGGAGAGGTCTCCAGGCCTGTGGTTCAGGTGTGTGTTTCCCTGCTGATTGAGACAAAGAGTACAAGCTCTTAGCTCACTCACTTAAGTTGTCAACACGTTAATAATTATTAAAAGAAGCCCAGGGGACAGTGTGGAATTTGGAAACAGTATTGAGGCTGTTATTGAGGGACAAGAATACGAAGAAAGTGTCCTGTGACTGCTGTTACGTAAAGAAAATACAAGTTGCCACACGCAGCTACCAATTAACTCTGGGCCTGTGGCGGTGTGTTCTCTGTGTCTTGTGTCATTAACCTGAATTCTGGGAAATAATCAGATTGGTATTTACAATTTATTGATGATTCTGGTTACAATACGGACCCTTAAGCCCTAACCACACCAAAGGGTCAAGACGGTTTTAGCGTTGTCCCTGCAGTGTGATATGTCTTGTTGCACGTTGACCCTAGTGATTCAACGCATGGAATTCAATGGCCCAAACCACACCAAAGGGTCGAGAATCGAGACGGTTTTAGCGTTAACTCCTTGGAACTGTTTTGACCCAAGGAGTTTCATGTTGACCCTTTGGTGTGGTTAGGGCTTTAGCCTCTACTGGGTGGCTCAAAGTCAACAGGACATCTACACTATGCCATGGTTCTCACACACCCCCAGGGGTCACCAGGACATCTACACTATGCCATGGTTCTCAAACACCCCCAGGGGTCACCAGCATTCAGCAACATGAGCATTATAGCATTATAATGTCTTTTTTATACTTTGGCTATTTGAAAATGGACATCTTCAAGCTCACAGCGTTGTGAGCTTGTAGAACTGCTAGAGTTATTTTTAAATAATTTAATATACATACATCTATGCTAATGACAAGATGAAAATGCTCTCCATCACTTGTTGCCATACTGCACAGATGCATCATCAGTCTCTTCTGTCCAATGTGTTTTCTCCACGCAGCAGCATCCTCCAGAGAATAGATGCAGGCACCTGTCACAGTTACCTGTTCTATTACTGTCTGGCAAAGCGACAACTCCTTGGCTTGTTTTTTTTCTTCACCATAGCATGGAAATTAGACGACTTTTGTTTGGATTATGTGCATTTTTCTACCTTTACACCTCAGTTTCAACGAGATCCACTTGCAAGCTGAAGGCAAAATTCAACTTGAGTGGATACAAAGATGTAGAGAAGAAGAAGGTGGTAATCGGAGGGATGTTTCCTGTTCACCAACGCATTGCTACCGTTAAACGCAACACCTCCAGAAGCCCTGTTTCTGCAGGGTGCGAAGGGTGAGTCCAGATCATTACTCGGATCCAAAGGTCCATTACTTTTGTTTTTTAGAAAAAGAGAGAAACCTAAAATGTTACTTCTGTTCTACTGACAACTAATACTTCTGGGGTATATAGCTCACCTATAGTGAGATCTTGTTTCATGATTTGTTGCGGAACTGTCAAAGGGCCCCATTAGGTATATTATGAAGCACTTTATCTAATTGAGAAGAGCACACTTTGTGCGCTCACCTTTGTCTGCTGTTCGGTTGGCCAAGTCATAGACCGTGACGTATGCGGAGTACGCAGAAGTGATACGTCACTGACTTCAACCCCGCTTTGTGGGTGTTCGCAGTTTCCCTTTCCGTGATGCGATGGACCGATTAGCGATTACAGAGCGCCCACACAACCCGCCCAGCACGGCAAGATAAATCGCTGTCTGCCTTCGTTCAAAATGTACGGTTTGTGTGTGTGTCTCTCACTCAGATCACAGTGCCACATTGCCGCGTGGCGTTAGACTTCTAGTACTGTACATTGTTGCAGGTGTCAGGCCTAGGATATTTGTCCTTCATTGATTTGATTTGTCTTTAAACCTTTTAATTGTTCATTTCACTTGGGAACGCATACTGTAACAGGGTGAAGATGTGTTGTATATTTTGTGATGGCAAGGTTGATGCCACCTCCTCTCTCCCATACTGTCCCAGTCTCCCAGAGGATCAGCACACTCTCACACATCTCACATTATGATTTTGCACTCTGCCATCCATCAATTTTAGTTCCTATTTTAACATCTTACATGAAGCTATTTATATGTATATATTTATTTTTTAAGATTTTCTTTGGGCTTTTGTGCCTTTATTGATAGTTACAGTGAAGACATACAGGAAAGAGGGAGAGACATGCAGCAAAGGTCATCATGAATGGGACTCGAACACACAATACGCTGTCAGGCCAGAGCCTATATGTGGCATGCGCCTGGACCACTAGGCCAGCGGGAACCATGAAGCTATTTTTACAGCCTGCATCTGTAGGAGGGTAGCCGTCTACAAATCTCTGTTTGTCTGACTGGACCGATCAGTGCCAAATGTCTAGTGAACATTGACAGTCGGCAAAGGAAGTAACTTCACTCCATTTTAGATTTACTGGCAGTGTGGGTGTGCCCACTGGCCTAGCGGTCCAGGAGCATACCACATACAGTAGGCGCATGCCTGGCAGAGTGTTGTGAGTTCGGGCCCCGATCCGGATGACCTTTGCTGTGAGTAATTCCCAGACTCTCTCTCCCTGTTTCCTGTCTCTCTCCACTGTGCCCTATCAATGGAGGCAGAAAATCCCCCCCCAAAAAAATATTTACTGGCAGTTCAGACCATATGTTGTGGTTGACATCAGTGCATGTTATGGTAGACACGCCCCCTTCTTATATAAACCCCATTGTAACTTCAAATTCCATTGTAACCATGTTAGATTCATTAAAAACGCCATCCCGGTTCTGGTGACTGATATTCTTTCTAATGTGTGAGTGGGCCATGTTTTTTCAAATACTTTATACATTATATTTTTGAGCGATGCTAACCGCTCCAACATTTGACCGTGTGTGTCTGTCTATATCCAGCAAGAGAATTGCCCATATATGGTTGGTCATGTGCATATGGGACTGACCAATTTCAAACCTTAATGAATTTAACTAATTCCACTTATTCTCCACTCAGATTTAACTTCCGTACATTTCGCTGGACCCAGACTATGCTGTTTGCCATTAATGAGATCAACAACAGCCCGGACATCCTGCCCAAAACGGAGCTGGGCTACGTCATTTACGATTCCTGCTTCACCATCTCCAAGGCCGTCGAGGGCACACTGACGTACTTGACAGGCCAGGACGAGGCTGTCCCCAACTACCGCTGTGGCGACGGGGCGCCCCTCGCCGCTTTGGTAGGGGCCGGCGGCTCAGATCTCTCCATCGCCACTGCTAGGATACTGGGACTATATCATTTCCCACAGGTAAGCACCGTAAGCCTGTCCTGTCCTGTCCTGTCCTGTCCTGTCCTGTCCTGTCCTGTCCTGTCCTGTCCTGTCCTGTCCTGTCCTGTCCTGTCCTGTCCTGTCCTGTCCTGTCCTGTCCTGTCTGTATCTCTGTCCTCATCTCTCTCCCTCCATCAGGTCAGCTACTCCTCATCCTGTTCAGCCTTGGAGAGTAAGTTCCAGTTCCCCACCTTCCTGAGGACCATCCCCACTGATAAGCATCAGTCGCATGCCATGGCTCGGCTGGTGCTGCATTTTGGTTGGACGTGGGTGGGCACCATAGCTGCTGACGATGACTATGGCAAGTATGGCATCAAGGCCTTCAAGGAGCAAATTGAGGATGCCGGTGTCTGCATCTCCTTCTCCGAGACCTTGCCTAAGGTGAGAAGAACTCTGTCTTGTCTTGTCTGTCTGTCTGTCTGTCTGTCTGTCTGTCTGTCTGTCTGTCTGTCTGTCTGTCTGTCTGTCTGTCTGTCTGTCTGTCTGTCTGTCTGTCTGTCTGTCTGTCTGTCTGTCAAGCTATTTTCGAAATGGTGAAAACTCAAAACAAATGTTGACAACATGAAGAGAGAGCCACTCGCTTAAGAGTCGTTTCATGAATGACATTCTGTCCAGGTTCATTCCCCGGAGGCCATCCAGCGCATCGTAGACACTGTGGTGGAATCCACGGCCAAGATCATGGTGGTGTTCGCCTCGGACGTGGACTTCAGCCCTCTGGCCCTGGAGCTGCTCCGCCACAACGTCACCAACCGCACCTGGATCGCCAGCGAAGCCTGGGTCACCTCGGCTGCCGTCAACCTGCCTGATGTGAGTTCTGCACATTCCTCCGTATTACTCCCAGCCAAATTGCGAAAGTAGCGAAATCCTATCTGAGAAGTGGGCTCGCAACTCAACTTGTGCTCCAATCTTTATTCACAGTAGCAAAATATGTTTAGCTAAAAAAAATCCTACTGGGGACAAATATGATAACTTTAAGTGTGTTAAGTGTGTTAAGTGTGTGTGTGTGTGTGTGTGTGTGTGTGTGTGTGTGTGTGTGTGTGTGTGTGTGTGTGTGTGTGTGTGTGTGTCCCCGTCCAGATAAGCCCAGTGCTGGGTGGTACCCTGGGCTTTGGGCTGAAGAGAGCAGTCGTCATCCCTGGCCTTCAACGCCATCTAGTGGACATAGACCCATATGAAGATGCTCTCACAGAGACATTCTGGCAAACGGTTTTGATCAATTGATTGAACATTTTATTCACAGTTTGTAGAATGGGTACATTTCAAACGAAATCACAAGTCAATACATAAACTGCTACGACGATGAAACCAGAAAAAGCACTAAGACTTGTTTTCATCATCATATTAAAAGAAAGTTAAAAAGGGAAGGAAATGTACAGTATGGAAAATAGGGGGGGGCCTTAAACTTTTTTACAGGGGCCAGTTTCGAATTGCAGCCGCCGTGCTCTTTGAGAGCGGTTTTGCATGATAAGCTGTGTGACCCTCATGATAATAAGGATTGTGCATCTGTCGCCAACTTGGCTATTTTGGATTATTCTAAAATAGCCGATCTGCAAGCACACAACACAGCACTATGTGATGCGAGAAATCTGGAATAATCTTTTAAAATGTAACGAAAAAAAAGAGGTCCCGCAGCAGTGTGTTTCAGCCGACATTTGGGTCTAAACGACCATCATCAGGGGCCTATTTCACGAAACTTGGATTAGAGATTAAGCCGGGCTTTAACACATATCCTGGCTTAATATATCCTGGATCAGTGCTTAACCGGTTTCATGAAAGCTGGTTGATCTTGCCAGATTAACTTAACCAGTTAACCTGGATATGTTGAGGCTTGATTCGGTTTCATGAAAGTGATGCTACATAAGTTACCATGGGAACTTATGCTTTGGACTTAGCCTGCTCCGGACCAGGCTAACAGCCAGGTTTAACCTAATCCTGATGTCTTTACTGTTCATTAAGCAGTCAAACTGATCACAAACCAATGATGTTTTCCAGATGTATTCAATTATTATGGGTTTATGTTGCCTTATTTGTATCGGTCTGCATTAAAGGACTAATTTAAGCACTATATAAAATCAAATAACCAAAATATATAGGCTGCACAACATCATGACAGCTTGTGAGCTTGTAGATCAGCTGCTTTTGGTGAATGTTCCCCATGAATAGGTTTGCTGTCGTGCAAGTGCACGGTTAAGAATAATTATTATATTATATTATTATTCTTTGTAAAAGTGAAAACCACTAAATATTACCATTACTCATTGTTTTACAACATATTGTAACGTTTCACCCACTACTAGTCCTACATACTTACACCTAGAAACCCCATTCAAACCTATTTAGGTTCATCCTACGGTGGACATGTGTGCCTGAAAAGGAATCTTTGAAATGTTTCATAGTTTTAGAAATATAGTGCTTTCAAATTTGAGACATTTATAGGCAGATAGTGGCACTTCAAAAAATCACTTTCACCTAGAAACTCCATTCACACTTTGTAAAATTCAGCTTACTGTGGAAACACATGCTGGAACTTTTTACTTTGAAATGTTTTGTAGTTTCGGAGTTATGTAACTTAAACGCCCAATGCATTCTCAATGGCAATAGAACAAACTTTGGCATGCTAACCCATGAACCTATGACCCTCACCAGTCTGGCCCCCTTCCCCAAAGGTAGCTCCCTCAGAGGAGGGAGTTATGGCCAAATATCACAATGCGACAATATCATTATGCTTACAATATTAAGAATTCTGTTTTAAGTTAATAGTAGTGGTAAAATGTAAACTATATTTTTGGGGTAGTTAATCATTCAGTCTATCCACTATTGAGAGTATGTTCTCTCTTTAATTACAGCAGCAGTATTTATTTTAGAAGCTTAAGTCCTTGTATCAGTTGGTCTTGAATAGATTAGTAAAGACAATGAGATATACAGAAGGGGGCTGTAATGCAACTATTAAGGATGCAAACTGCCTTAATACCCCATGAAGAAGAAGGATCAGTAAATCTTTGATCCACAGAAGGGGTCTAGAGACAACAAGCCAGACTGTCTATTAAGCCAGGCTTGCTGATCCCGGCTCGCCAAATCCGCCAATCTGAGCCTCGCTTGGCTTTAGTGGAACGGAATAAACCAGGCTGTAAAGATCAGGATTTAAAAAGCCTGGCTTTGGCCTATATCCTGGATTAGTTAATCCAAGATTCGTGAAATAGGCCCCAGGTATCTGGTTACAACAGCAACCACTAACGTCTATATAGAGGAACTCAGAGAGGCGAGGACCAATCAGAGGCACACGCCACAAAACAAATGTAACAACACAACTCTTCTCTTATGGGGGTCCCTGACACAAAGAAATGTCATATGGGGGTCTGCTGTCCTTGACATGAAAGTGTTTGAGAACCACTGATCTATATGTTACAGGCGTTTAACTGTACAATGGACTATGCCAAGGCTCTGAGACGGGCCAAAGCGAGGGCCAAGGCAGCTAACCGTACTCTGGACAGAGCAGGCAGAGCTGTGCCTGAGGGTCTGTGTACCGGGAAGGAGTCTCTGATGGAGCTCAATAACACCTACACTGACGTCTCACAGCTACGACTCACCTACAGGTCAGTGGGGTCTGGGGACTCCCCATGGGTCCTTGAGGGGGTTCCAGCCAGGGGGGAACCTATAGCTAAGTTATCAGTAGTCCGACCCAAATGGACCCTTACAGGGCGGTAACTCTGACCGTGTACAAATGGAACCAAACGGACCTGTAGGGCTGTGAATCTTCTGCTATCTCACAATTAGATTCTGATTCTTGGGGTAACGATTCAATTGAAAATCGATTTCTTCAAATAAAAAAACGATTCCCAAATTGATTCCAATTCTTGGGGTCACAATTCGAATAATTTGATTTTTTTATTCAAAACGATTGAACAAAATTCTCATTAAAAAAAAAAAGGTTCCCAATCAGTTTTATCAAAATTATTCATATTGTTTTCATCTGGACTTTAACAACCAAGTGTATCCTAGTTATTTCCAACAGCTCAAACAAAAAAATATATAATAACAGAGATGGTCGTGTAAAAATGATTGGCTTTGATGGTAGTAATAATAATAATAATGTGTCTGTCCACAGTGTGTATAAGTCAGTGTATGCAGTGGCTCATGCCTTGCACAACCTGGAGCATTGTGTGCCTGGAGAGGGCCCTTTTCCTTCTGCCCCCAACCGCTGTGCTGATATCAACAAATTTGAACCATGGCAGGTGTGTGTGTGCGTGTGTGTGTGTGTGTGTGTGTGTGTGTGTGTGTGTGTGTGTGTGTGTGTGTGTGTGTGTGTGTGTGTGTGTGTGTGTGTGTGTGTGTGTGTGTGTGTGCGCGCGCGTGTGTGCGCGCGTGTGTGCACATGCATTTGTTTGTACCTGCATTCGTGTGTGTGTGCATGTGATTCTTCTCACTTGCATGCACATGTGTCAGAATAGCTTTCAGTAGAGAATTAACACTTGACCTTCACTCATCATAACCAAGTATTATTTACTGTGTGAATAACAGTTTACAGTCTACAGTTTATTTTATGGGATTTGACTTGCTATAAATATAGCTATGTGTGAATTTTATACCATTGTCGGTATACACATACACACAGTATGCTATTTACGATTGTGAGCTTGTAGATCGGCTATTTTTGGCTAATGTTCCCCATGGAATATAGATGCTACGGTTCAAGTGGCCTTTTAAGAGTTTTTAAGCTGTTACTTTTCAGGATTCAAATTAAACATTATAAAAAAGTAGATCTATAAGCTCTATACACAATCATTTTGGCCACAATAAGCGTGACATGACAAGGACTCATCCCTACTGACCATCTTGTTTGTGTAGCTGATGTACTATCTGAAGAACGTGCGTTTCAACGTGCCCCACACCGAAGAGGAGATCTACTTTAAGAACGGGGATGTGGATGGTTACTATGACATCCTTAACTGGCAGACCAAAGGGGACGGGACCATTCACTTTGTCACTGTGGGGAACTACAGCGCTGAGGTGCCTGGAAACGCCAATATGACCATCCTGAACGGTTCTATCATATGGAATAATGGAGAATTCGAGGTCAGTGACAATTTTAGATTAGTGGCGGATTAGCAGAAGGAATTTATACAATAAAATAAATTTTGATATAATCAATCAAATACAAATATATTATAAGTATATCAGCTGCTATTCAGCCAAAACTGTTAAAGTTAACGATACCGACTTCATGCTTGCAGGTAAACCGTTCCACGTAACAGCTGCATAGTATGATACAATCTATATGGTACAAAGTCTGTGCAGCTCCTTCTGTAAAATTGATATTAACATTGCTAACTGTAATTGCATCAATATTTGGGAGCCACATTGTGAAGGATACACATTTTAACATGTGATACTCTCTACTCCACATGGAGGCACTTGAGGCTAATAAAAGCATAGGATGGGTTTTTAGTTAATTGGGTTTTTAAGTTAATTTATTATGTCTGCAGCTTTTTTTTTTATCTGGGGGATGCTAATGCTATATGCAAATATTCCCAGAGAACATTTCTGTCAACAATAATGTTGATATATTAGCTAGAAATGCTGTCAATGTTTGGTGCCAGAGTCTCCAGATAGTTTATTGTCTAATATGCAGCCTGCATAAGTAACGTAATTATTGGCTGTAACTCCAGAGTATCCCACTATGAACCCAGAAGATCATTTATTTACCTCTAATTTATCACAATGAGAGACTATAGGAGAGATGAATCATCAGGAAAAAAACAGAGCATAATATAAGCACAACATCCGTGGCTCCCCCGTTCTCTCTCACCCTTGCCTAATGCATACCCGTTGTACTCCACTGATGTACTCTCTGGATGAATCAGTAAAGCGCCATAAAATATCATTCTTTTGGTGTTTTAAACATTATGTTATAATTTAGCTATTGAAAAATAGCAGATCTACAAGCTCATACGAGCTTATATGTCTGCTATTTTTGAAAAATCGTGAAAATATTTATTTCAGAAACCTGGAGGTTTTTAAATGTTGAGGTCAGGCCTAAATGGGTAAAAGATTTAAAAACCAGCCTCTGCTTGTCTCTCTCCACGTCCCCTCATGGCAGCCTCCTCGGTCAGTGTGCAGCGAGAACTGCCAGCCAGGCACCAGGAAAGGCATCCGACAGGGAGAGCCAGTGTGCTGCTTCGACTGTATCCCCTGTGCCGACGGGGAGGTCAGCAACTCCACCAGTCAGTATACCTTCCATCTTCCACAGTGGTCAGGGGTTTTCAACCAGTGGTCCTTTTGAGGCGGTTCCAGGTGGTCCCCAGCTAAACTCTTGACAGTGTTTCATTTTACGCTCTTAAATTATTCTTTAAAGTTATAAACATTTGCATTACTTACTTTACTACAGTGTAGCCTACATAATTAAAGAATGTGGAATATTTGTTATTTGTATCAACCTTTGCCTGTCATCTCTTCTATGGTGCCATCAATACAGCAACAGCATGGAATTGTAGACAAAATCTTATCAAATGACAAAATAATAATAATAATAAAAAACGATGATAATATGATAATAATAATTTAAAACGTTTGGCCAAAAATGTACTGTATGTAGGAAATTACACAAATGAAATCATGCATCCTTTTAAAAAGGTGTGGACTATCACATTCACCCCATAAAATATAAGATTACGAAATGATCATTTTAATAATGTTGATTTTAATTTCCTCTTCATGGTTTTTCTTCTTCTGTCTCCATCTCTTCCACCCACCTCACACTCCCAGATGCTCGTGAGTGCATCCAGTGTCACGAGGACTACTGGTCCAACATGGCAAACGATGAGTGTGTCGCCAAACTCATTGAGTTCCTGGCCTTTGGAGAGATTCTGGGGATCATTCTCATTGTCATCTCTGCTTTTGGGGCTCTGATCGTCATAGCTGTGATGGTGAGATATTATATCATTTTTGAAATGTCTTGTAAATGTCTACCTATAATAAAATGCCCATAAATATGGACACCGGGTTGAAAGGGGTTTTAAAGTATTTTGTCTCTGTCGGGTGGAAATGTCCAAAACTGTTACTGCAAACGTAGCAGATCTACAAGCTCAAAGATCTTATATGTGATAGTTTTCTGGCCGACAGCAACAATTTGCCAGCGTATTTCTGTTCATCCCTTGCACAGGTGGTGTTCCTCATGAACCTGAACACCCCTCTGGTGAAAGCCAATGACCCCGTGCTGAGCTTCACGCTGCTCTTCTCCCTGGTGGTCACCTTCCTCAGCTCCATCGTCTTCCTGGGCAAACCTGAGCCCTGGAGCTGCATGACCAGCCAAGTAGGCCTGGCTCTGGGCTTCGCTCTCTGCCTGTCCTCCATCATGGGTGGGTGAAACCTGCTTTATACTTAACCCATTCTGACCTGAGATCAGATTCTAAAAATGTCTGTTTGAAAATGACAGTTTTCTGAAAAAGCTATGTTTCTGTCAGTCGTTCTTCGATTTAAAAAAATCACACCTATGTGAACCAAGTGGTGCAACTCCCCTCTCTCTCTCTCTCTCTCTCTCTCTCTGCTCCGTTAGATTAGCGATTTGCGTCCAGCAGGTGGCAGCAATGTCACATACTTCTCTCGTTCCAATTTCACGCATGCGCACACCACTCGTGCTCATTGACGTACGTACACAAACAGGTACACGGACAAAGCTGGATGTAGAAGTGGTTGCACCACTTAAAAAATAGCAGACCTACAAGCTCGTAGCACGCCACTCGGTGACGCGCTATGAGCTTGTAGATCTGCTATTTTTAAATAGCTAAAGCATAAAGTAATGCTAACACCAAAAGGGGTTCCCGTTCCCGCCTAAAATGGGTTAAAGCTACGCTAGGTCGCTTTACTCTTTACTCTTCTACCCCGTATTTGAACCCAGTTTCCTCCACAAGTGCAGATTTCTATTTTATATATATTTGTTAACCATTGAGCTAATAGAGCCTGCCTGCTTGCTCAGATACTGTGTCTAGGTGAGACATGAAGAGTGAGACAATAGAAGAGCAGGGAAACAAAATACAACCACCCCAATAATTGTGTAAGTTATATTGTATTAACATACTCTACCATACAGATTGGACAAAATTAAAATGTTAAAAAAAACGTCATAGTGCTGCTTTAACCACTTAAACCCAATATTTGATCAAGTCCCTAGCTCATATACTAGGCTCTGTTACTTTTCGGCATTTCTCTCTACATTAAATATCTTTGCTGACAATTGCCGATCTACAAGCTCACAATGAATCGTGTTACAATGTGTTGTGAGCTTAAAGATCTGCAATTGTCTGTGAACGTTGTTTTCCTCAGGTAAGACCATAGTGCTGTTCCTCAGAGCCCGGGCTGTGAAGACGCTCCGCAATAGGGCCAAAGCGGCAGCCAGAGCCGCCAAAGCTGCCGCCGAGGCAGCCGCCAACGCCGGAGATCCTGATGTCATCGCAACCAACACCACAAACACCAAGGTGGACGACAGTCCCATCAAGAACCTGGACACCGACACTCTCACTTTTGCCCACCAGAGGACTATAGCCACCGTGGGGACACTGATACAGGTAAATGAGAGTGAAACCACATGTGTAGACAACATCCAGACTTCCTGAAAGTTCATATAATGGCCTGTCATTGGGCCCAAAAAACCCATATCTCCATAGAGGTCCATGTATTTGGGCCCAACTTCACCTAGACTGTATTACCTTAATAAACATGGTAATGAACATTTCTGCTTCCAGTCACTAGTTTAAAGTCTCATTTCTCATGTCATAATATTATCTTTGGAAATTTATGGTCCCATTTATTAAAAAAATTACAATAAAGTCGCATATGTTCTGAGGGGCGTGGCTCGAGTCAAAGCAAAAACCAACAAAGAAGAAGGGGGGAAGTCCCACCTCGTTGTCTGGTCCAGCCAATGGCCAGCTGGGCCCAAACGGATCTAGAAATATGGCGACTTACAGTTCAAGGACTGACAGGCTTCATTTTACGTCCATATCAGACCCGGAGAACGCTTTGTCCATATTATTTACAGTCTATGGTAGAGCTGCAACAATTGATCGAACTAACCGTTTTAATCGATTATAAACAGAAATAACCGATGTTCACTATTTTTGCATTCACCGTTGTGTGACAAAGTATAAAATACATTTATGAATATTTTAATTATTTGAAAATGAGTCGCAGCCCTACTCTGCAGTGGTTATAGGATCCCTGTTTCTGGATGCAAACATACCTGCCATTGGTAGTATAGGTATAGGGCCTTAGTCCTACTCCTCCTCCCAGCCCAAATCACACCATGGAAAGCATGAGTGTCTATTTAAAACAAAGTGTTTTTTGACTGGGGGGTCACCTAGGTCTAATAATAATAATCTATTATAGATAGCATAGAAGCATCGAGACGCATTGTGAGTTTGTAGATAGGCTATTTTAGGGGGAAAGATTTGCTGTAGTAGATGTTAGTTGAGTTCATTTCCTGTTTGGTTCCACGTTATTTAAATTTGAGTTATGTTGACCTCTTAAGATGAAGATTTGTCACTTTTGGAACAATTTTGAGTTTGAAAACCTGTGTTATCCTTAAGCTTTGACTGCTCTGTCCCGCACAATTGGTATCGGACTATCGGAGGAACCGAAACGTTGCATTATTAAAAGAAAATACTCATGTACCGAGCAGATGTGCAGTGTATTTTCATTTCTTTCATGTAGTAGATGGACAAAAGTGAGCCAAGTACTAACAGTTGCAACTCAGATCCATTTCACGACGAATGAAGGGTGGTTTTATTTAAGTCGGTTAAAGATAGTCCAGTTTTCGGTGAAGAGGTGTCCACCGAAAACTACAACATGACGTCACGCCGTGGTGGTCACCGCTCACACAACACATCTCTCTGTTTTTACTAACGGTGGTCACCTCTTCACCCAAAACTGGACAATGAATTGGCCTTTCTGTCTCTCACTGTCTTTGTGCTCTGTCTTCATCCCAGGCTATAGCATGTACAGTGTGGCTCTGCGTCCTCCCGCCTCATCCTGTCAAGAACATGGCTAACCAGAATGTGAAGATCATTCTGGAGTGTGATATAGGTAACGTCATCTTCATCTGTGCTATTTTTGCCTACGACATCCTCTTGGCTCTGATCGCCTTCATCTTCGCATTCGTGGCTCGCAAGCTGGAGGACAACTTCAGGTATAGCAGTCTGTCTGTCTGTGTGTCTGTGTGTCTGTGTGTCTGTCTGTCTGTCTGTCTGTCTGTCTGTCTGTCTGTCTGTCTGTCTGTTACATGCTGAAAACCATTCAATGACCTCATATTCCTGAACATTCATCTATAGATTATAGATAGATTCTTTATTAATCCCTGTAGGGAAATTCTGATATCTCATAGCAAGCTCATACAGGCAGGTTTAAAAACACACCTCAAACTGACAAATATAAGAAATATATGGTGTCACTGGGATAACAATAATAATAATAATCCCTTGTTATTGCACATATCATGATTTGATTTAAGTTAATTTCCTATGCCCTTATTTTATTGTGAATCTATCTTAGTCTGACATTTGGGCTTTGCAGGCCTCCTGATTTCACAGTAACATGGCATTTAGTTGTACTTTCCAACCTATGTTTCAGTGAGGGGAAGTTTGTGACGTTTGGCATGCTGGTATTCTTCATCGTGTGGATCTCCTTCGTGCCGGCATACCTTAGCACCCGGGGCAAGTTCATGGTGGCTGTCCAGATCTTTGCCATCCTGGCCTCCAGCTTCGGCCTGCTTGCATGCATCTTCCTGCCCAAGTGTTATGTCCTGCTGCTTAAACCTGAGCGCAACACAGAGGAGACGGTCAGGGCCGTCCGTGGTAAACCTAAAGATGCTAGCGCAACTGGTACCTCAGCCTCGCTGGCTACAACTGGCACTGAGGTCACTGCTACTACTGCATCTACAGGCACCTCTGAATAGAAAGAAAACAAAGTGTAGTCTAAACCAGGGCAGGCTTCCATACGCTTTCATCAAAATTAATTAAAACAGACAAGGTTTTTGTGTCGCCCGCTGGCCTAGTGGTCCAGGCACATTGCGTGTTCGAGTCCCGTTCATGACAACCTGTGCTGCATGTCTCTCCCCTTCTCTCTCCTTCTTTCCTGTCCGTCTTCACTGTAACTATCAATAAAGGCACAAAAGCCAAAAACAAATCTAAAAAAAAACACATACAAATAAAGGCCGTTGATAGCCCACCATGATCGATACAGGGAACCACAGACACATGATCAGTCATTTTCAGTTAATTTCCATAGTCCCCCCAAATGCCTCTAGGTGGCAGCATCACCATGACAAGTCAACAGGGCTAATGGTCAAAGCTGATTCATTGTCTTTAATATTGATATAAAACTGTCAAAATTCATATTTGATATTGTACCCAAATGGACCTGCAAGGGTGTATTTGGTTACATTACACTTTCAGAGTTACAAATGGATTAAGTAACAATTGCATCTGTGTGTGATGCATGCGACACTCTTGACTCAGTGATATGCTGTTTTTAAGAAACTTTTGACTGCCACCTATTGAACTCTGGTCATTTCTCCAGCTTTGTGGTTTAAGTAAAACCTGGCTAATCTGCTATTAATTGCTCTTGTGTATCGTCCGCCAAAAATATTATAAAATGTTCTGACTTCCTCCAACATTATGCCATCCTTTGATCAAGTTCATATTCTTTGTCCGGTTAAGACATTTTGTGAATCTGGTTGAGTTTTATAATCTTGCCTATAAAATCTTGCTTCTTAATATAGGCCATTAAGCTAGGCCAGTGGTTCCCAAATCTTTTTAGCTTAGCTTTTGAGTGTGGTTTTAAATATGGCGAGGGGCAGCTTTGATGAGAGCGGGCGTGGTGTTGGTGAATTAAAAAAAGATTGCCTATTTTCAAATAACCAATTTAGGGTTAAAGTGCATGGTTAAATTAAGTGATGTTGATGCTATATTAACTCATTTTGCTGGGGACCCCCTGGAACCCCCTCAAGGACTCCTAGGGGTCCCCAGACCCCACTTTGAGAAACACTGGCTTAAAACAAATCTATCATTACATGCCCAAAACTGGGACACCAAGTTGAAAGTTGTTAAAACTAGCACAATAATCTTATGAACTGAAATAAATATTTTGATATACAGTACATATTTTTGTAGTGGTTTTATTTACAGTTTTTTTTTCTTCTTTTCTCTTCTGGTCCCCCATGGACAAAACCCCCACTTTGAAGCCCTACAGCAGAGTACTGTATACATGTGTTTATGCAGACTGTGTGGGACAAAGAGTACTGTGGTCCAAATGTAGCAGAATTACTGCTAGTCGTGCACTGCTATTAGCATATGATACAACAGTACATGACACTGCTATTAGCATAATATGATACAACAGTACATGACACTGCTATTAGCATATGATACAACAGTACATGACACTGCTATTAGCATAATATGATACAACAGTACATGACACTGCTATTAGCATAATATGATACAACAGTACATGACACTGCTATTAGCATATGATACAACAGTACATGACACTGCTATTAGCATAATATGATACAACAGTACATGACATCTCAAATTACGGTGCAATAGCCTATTGCAGCACACAGTCTGGAGAATAAATACTATACAATACTATATCCTGTATATCAATTCAATCTTTGGATTGATGATACTGAACAAAGAATAAGGCTTTCTTTCCCTGTTAAGTAGAAAAATGGGATTAGAAGAAGGTATACGTAATCAAACCCCATGGTGCCTTCTGCGCTGCAAGACTGCTTATGAGGAGAGATAAAAGGCTATTACACATCATCTCTGTGCACAATCCAGCAAAGCAATATTGTTCTTCTGCCATTTATACAATTCTGTAGGTGCATCTGTGTCCCATTCTCTTCATTATATATTCGAGTAGAAACCTATCTCCATATTCTAACTTTTTGTGGGTTTTTTGCCCAACTTGATCATACTGCAGCGTCATACAAAAGCATCAAAAGTAGAACGAGCACAAGCTTGAAACGCTGGTGTGAAGCGATGCGCTTTGACCTTGTAGATCTGCTACTTTCTACTGCCATCATTTAATTTGAATTCTAAAAAGTAACAGTTTTGAATGTCATAGAAAAGTAGTAAATATAGCAACCTACTTTAAACAGTTTTGAAAGTGAATGTCACAGTGATTCAGTGTGTTAATGTTGAAACAATGAAAGGTATTAATTGCGACCAAAGGTCACCGATATCTACGTATGAAATCTTGCGTTTCTGTCACATAACCCACAATTCCCGTCACTCACATGAAGTCACACACCCCAGGCAAGCCCCAGGTCATCGTGACATCACGTGACATCAGCCCCCTGCCCCTGGTCACCCCCAGGCAACATCCCAGGTGATGTCACGTGATATCAAGGACCATATAAGATAGCTCGAACCAGTGCTGGTTGTATAGTTAGAGCCCGCTGCAGTGGTGTCCGATCCAAACTTAACCAAAGATGCAGAAATTCCGAACCCAACGATATCCGGTTTGTAAAGCCAGATATCACAGGACATTTGGGTCGTAAGGCCAAATGTCCTGTCTTGTCCGGAAGACAATGGAGTCTCTCATGAGGAGCATATAGCAAATGCTGCTAGCTCCCTAAACCTCTTCGGATCCTTCTTGGTTCACTAGATGCGTGTCATGATGACAATTCCAGCCAACTGTACGTATCACCACTATGACGATGCCAGGCGTGTATATCCATATATGAGGTTTCTACACTAATCTGATGTCAGCGCTGCCTGGATATCGCTGTATCGAAGGCTTTCACCTAGAGCTCCTTATATGGAAACAACCTATAGCTGATGCCCCCCATGCCAAAGCGCCAGCGCTCACCCAGCAGTCTGCCATCTACGAGGCGGATGCATGCGGTCTTACTGGTAGAAGTACTGTATTAAGTTTGTTACAAAATAACTAACATTGCAACATTATTTTAACTTTTACTTATATTTACTCAAAGGTATAGTGTCACGGTTTGCAGGTGTTAGGACCCAAGTGCAGGAAACTCAAACAAAGGCAGGACAAGAAGATCACATAAACTTGACTTGGGAAATGACATAGGATAACAAAAGTACATACACTGAACATAAAACCTGACACTAACTTAAGATCCAGCACTGAACAAACACAATTAAGGCAGAGTTTAAATAGTCACTGCATGGAGCTCATCACCCAACCTGGCTCAGCTGGTCCCCACAGGTGACGGCACTCAGGGCAATCAGAGTCAGAGGAGCAGGACTTGGGAGAGACAGAGGAAAATCATGGACAAACGGAGGGGCTCAGGACGACAGGACGTGACCATGACAGGTAGTAGTTTTTTCACATTGGTTTCCACTTGACAGCAACGATGTGGATTAATCGATTAACCCACATTGTTGCTTCCAGGTGGAAACGATATGCATGCACAACAACATGCCACTGAGATATCTCAGTGCCATGTTGTTGTTGTGCATGCATTATGCATATAATTTGTTGCTGTCAGGCATAAACCTTGCCGTATCTCCATATTTCAACGTGTTTAGGTTTTATTTTCGTAAATTAAGGACATACTTCATCATAGTGTCACACAATAGTAGTGCAAATGGCAATCCACAAGCTGTGGTTGTGTGCTTGTATCTGCTATTTTCACTATTTAAAAATGTATTTTTTAATACATGTTAATTAAAAAGGACATACAAGGTTCCCACCTGACAGCATCGATATATAAGTTTCTGTGTGCATGGTTTTCAAAAAATCTGTAAGGCTGTCAACTGGGGCACCAATCAAAGGTGTCAGTGTGGCCTGTTAAATTGCCACAGGGACAGTAAGTGGTGGAATGCGCTATATAATTTACTGCCAGCTGACAAGATATCAGGTCACCAGGAACCACTAGGATCAATGCTGCTAAATGTAGACAAAATAATGTTCTGGTCTGGGTGTGTGTGCGTGCGTGCGTGTGCATTAAAGCTTAAACTATTAAAATAAAACTATGCTACGATTCCTAGGATATGGTTTGTTTTTGATGGTGGTTATCTCGCATGTTTGCACATGTACACATTTTAATTGTATTAAACTGTTTTCAGGTACGTGTTGGACCCAAGTGCAGGAAACTCAAACAAAGGCAAGACAAGAAGATCACATAAACTTGACTTTACTTGGTAAATGACAAACCATAACAGAAGTACATACACTGAACATAAAACCTGACACTAACTTAAGATCCAGCACTGAACAAACACAAGGCAGAGTTTAACTTTAAATAGTCACTGGAGCTCATCACCCAACCTGGCTCAGCTGGTCCCCACAGGTGACGGCACTCAGGGCAATCAGAGTCAGAGGAGCAGGACTTGGGAGAGACAGGAAACTCATGGACAAACGGAGGGGCTCAGGACGTGACCATGACAGTCTGACATTCATTCCATAATCCATATACCCTTACACCACCCCTTTGAAATGTAAGTACAAATGTAATTGGGGATACCAGTTTTGTCCCCAATTTGACATGCTGACCCAGTCAACTGGTTTCAAGTCTCCAAATGTGGCCTATGACAGGCATGCATAAATGCAGACAGACAGACATACACACGCACGCACGGTCACACGCACAGGCCCTCATAAGGTTAGATAGGATTAACACCATAGAAAAAGCTTCTTTTTGATATAGGACGTAAGGCTAGAGTAAGTCAGGGTTAGAAGTTGGGAATGACCCCTATGCCAGTGGAATGTCCCCCCTTCCAGATATAGCAGTGTGTGTACGTGCATGTGTTAGAAGTACCTCTTTGCTCCTTGTTCAAAGACATTAGTGTATATAGGACAATGTGAACAGGATGCCTTTAAACAGATATGTCTTTACTGTAGTATGTGTGAAAACATGTAAGCATGCATCTCGTTTTAAATGAAAGGTCACGCATACCACTCATGTCATAGAACTCCATTCCTCGTACTACTTCACAACAGGTCCGAATGGCTGGTTTCTCTGTGGAACTCGGCCCACAAACAGAACATTGGTTCTCCCCAGGGATTTAACCCCTTTATCCTTATTTTCTACACTGGGGGTTTTCAGATGGGAGCTGTCTTTGAGACAAAGTATGGGAACTAAGGGCCGATTCATACTCCTGTTTCGGCGCTGTAGTGCCGAAATGATTTCGGCTCGTCAGAAATTTTCAGTAGCACCGAAGAGCCGACTTTAGGACGGTACCCGCCCCCCCGAACCTCAAATGACGTCAAATTGTAGGCTCTACAGCGCCGAACCGACTTTTATTCGGCTCTAAAATAGGAGTATGAATCGACCCTAATGCTTGGTTGAATTAAGCCATTTCAATATTATGGCTACACAGGTAATGACAGCTGGACAGAAAATGAAAAGCAGAGCAAAAGTTATAGCAGGGGTCAAACCCGTGTGAAGTGAGGGGCGCTCTTATCATCATACATCATAATACATCATCAATGAGAATTTGCGTCTCCTTGTGTTTACGCAATGTTTGTGTTTACACACTCAAAACTTTCCATTCATTGTCAATGGCATTTATTGTTTGTGTTAGGACTTAGGACAAAGTTTACACGCACACTAAAAGCTGGACATAGGAGGCCCCTCAAAATTATATAAGTAATTAAATTCTCAGAAGTCATGCTTACTGTACATCATTGTCAATGTCAGTAATGTCACAGTAAAGTCTTCTGAGAATTAGCATTTCCTCAAACCGAACTCTGGTTAAAAACATGAGACTCCCCCTCCATTATTATGTGTCATTATGTGATTGGTTAGGAGAACTCTTATAATGTGACATCAATGTATCATGTATCTTGTAGGTAATGTATCCCATCTATCGAGCAGAAGAGCTGACCAATTTTTCTCCCCAATTTAGTCGTTATGCCAATGTATTCCTCCCCTCATAGATGCCTTTTATTGAGTCGGGGGTTCAACTCGTTAGAGCTATTTTATTTCAGCTGCTTGTTCTGTGTATGGCTTTTAGTAAGTAGAGTCAATCTATCTGTCAGTTTATCCGTCTGGCTGATGTCTTAGTTTATCTCATTGCTGTCTCAGGTTTACCAGTCTCTGTCCGTCTGCTTGGCCTGTCTTGAACCTAGCTGGCTCAGAGAGCCATTTGGCATGGATGTGTTTACTGTCTAACTCTAGCCAGTGTATCTGCTTGTGTGTCGTGTGGTCACTGTAAGGATAGAGTCCACGCTATAGAGTTCCTCTATGGAGACAAAGTCACATGACAAGCCCAGGAAGCCGTATCTGTACCGTCCAGCCTCCTCCAGGGACGACCTTCAGGGAGAAACACAAACTTGATGTGAGAAACCCAGGTTGGGTCATCTCTGACCTCCAGGGCCGGAGGGCCCTCAGGGCTGTCCGGAGACTGGACACCGTCTCATTACCTGGATGAATAATTCAGGGCTGACACTGCATCAATCAGCACTTTACGTGCACTTTACACCACCACCTCTCTCTCTCTCTCTCTCTCTCTCTCTCCCCCCGCTCTCTCTCTCTGTCTGTGTCTCTCTCTCTCTCTCTCTCTCTCTCTCTCTCTCTCTCTCTCTCTCTCTCTCTCTCTCTCTCTCTCTATTTCTCTCTCCCCCCCCCTCTATCTGGGTGTTTGCTTACACATAAAGGGTCCATGGAGACAAAGGGCTTGACCATAAAGACCTGCTAAATGGAGGATTAGATACTGGCCACACAAAGTTAGAGTTCTATATCATGGGAGCCACTCCATTATTAGACCCCCTCTTTTTAAGTTTTTTATGGCTCCTCAGAGGTGACCCGTCTGTCTGCGAGTGTCTCTCTCTCTCTCTGTGTGTGTGCGTGCGTGTGTGGGTGTGGCATTATTTTGGGTCCCACCACAGCTCTAGGCAAAACCTCGCTGCAATTGGCCAGTAGTTGCTTTGATTGACAGTTCTCATTTTTTGCAACTATGCTGAAACTCCATACTAAATATAATTTAGTATGGAGTACAATTGATGTCACAGTACAGTACTACACACCCTGTGACTTAATGATGTGTCCTTTTATTCAAAATGTTCTTATTTTTTTATATAATATTTATTTTAATTTTAATGCATGTAAATACTTTATGTACGTATTTATATTTACATGCATTAAAATTGGATTGGGGCAAACTACAAAAGTACCGGACTCCTTTGTGCAACACAGTAAAGTGTATCCTTGTCCTCTGCCTGTGCTGAATGAGAAGGCTGCTCTCTGTGTTCTGAATAAGAAGGCTGCTCTCTGTGTTCTGAATGAGAAGGCTGCTCTCTGTGTTCTGAATGAGAAGGCTGCTCTCTGTGTTCTGAATGAGAAGGCTGCTCTCTGTGTGCTGAATGAGAAGGCTGCTCTCTGTGTGCTGAATGAGAAGGCTGCTCTCTGTGTTCTGAATGAGAAGGCTGCTCTCTGTGTTCTGAATGAGAAGGCTGCTCTCTGTGTGCTGAATGAGAAGGCTGCTCTCTGTGTGCTGAATGAGAAGGCTGCTCTCTGTGTTCTGAATGAGAAGGCTGCTCTCTGTGTTCTGAATGAGAAGGCTGCTCTCTGTGTTCTGAATGAGAAGGCTGCTCTCTCTGTGTGTTCTGAATGAGAAGGCTGCTCTCTGTGTGCTGAATGAGAAGGCTGCTCTCTCTGTGTGTTCTGAATGAGAAGGCTGCTCTCTGTGTGCTGAATGAGAAGGCTGCTCTCTATGTGTGCTGAATGAGAAGGCTGCTCTCTGTGCTGAATGAGAAGGCTGCTCTCTGTGTTCTGAATGAGAAGGCTGCTCTCTGTGTTCTGAATGAGAAGGCTGCTCTCTGTGCTGAATGAGAAGGCTGCTCTCTGTGCTGAATGAGAAGGCTGCTCTCTCGGTATGTTACACAAACTATCATCTCATCAGCATGCGCTTCCACTCTGCACTAGGAACAAATTGACTCTAAATCCTTCCACTGTCTTTCATTCAGTTGGCTACTTGGCTTGTTCTTCCTAGCCGTGACACTGGTGTTTGCAGCTCTCTCACCTCCCTTGTCGTTGCGGTGCAGACAGGCAGGGAATCAACTTGGTGACGTGGAACACACTAGAGCAAGGATGTTTGCCTTAGGGAATCTAAGTTCTGTAAAGTTTAAAAACTTAAAGAGCAAAGGAACACACAAACAGAAAAGGCCTGGATTGTATAATTTACACACACGTTTGCGTCCATGTGTTTGACCATGGGACGCATGATACTGACCATGTTACTGACATGATACTGACACGATACTGTGTTCTCTCCTCTGTGTGTGTGTGTGTGTTTACACCTGTAAATGGTAATGTTTATGTTTATGTGCACTTTGTAGTGTATGTTTGGGTGCAGGGAGATGTTTGGTGTGCTTTTCTGAGCACGTGTTTGTGTTTTCTACACTTGTGTGTGCGTGTGTTGTCATCGGCTACAGTGTACACCCTGGCATGTGTGGTTCCCTCCTCCGAGGGCCAGGCTGTGACGAGACAAGCAAGATCCTGTTTCAGACTACAGGAGGCTATAAGAGACCTGGGAGCAGTGTGGACAGACGGACAGACAGACAGACAGACAAAGCTCACATCAAGGAGAACGAGGGGGACAATAAACAGAAGCTTCATAAGGATATACCTTTGAGAGGTAGAGAGAGACAGACACACACACACACACACACACACATACACATACAGAGATCATTGACTGAGAAGAGACAAAAACAGGCCTCACCAGGATGCCAGAGGCATGCTCCTCACTCTGAGGTTGGGGTGATCCCTCACACACCCCCTGAAAAGGAGACCCTGTATTGGTGACCTCTGAGCGTTGGCCTTGAGGGGAGGCAGGGGGAACATCTGCCATCATGGTTTTACCAATGGGGGGGGGGCCTGCTGGTCCGCCTGGTGGTATACGCCGGAAACGCTCATCTGACAGTGCGAAATTCCAACGCAGAAAATCGGTGGATGTCACTCCCAACAAGCATGAGATGGCGATCAGGAACAAGGCCATCCTGGTCAGAGAGATGGAGACCAACTGGTACCTGAAGCTGTGGGGACTGGGCAAAGAGGAGTGTGTGGCAAACAAGACGGGCATGCCATACAGGTTAGTCACAGGCCCTGGTGTGTGTGTGTGTGTGTGTGTGTGTGTGTGTGTGTGTGTGTGTGTGTGTGTGTGTGTGTGTGTGTGTGTGTGTGTGTGTGTGTGTGTGTGTGTGTGTGTGGTTCAAAAGGAGCTGGACTCTGGAGGCATTTGGTTAGCTCAAGAAGAGAGTCTTAAACATGGTCTCTCATTGGAGAGAGATATCTTAGGAAGTTAGGATGTACACATTCCCACATGCTTGCATTGAAACAGGCACGCACGCACACACACACACACACACACACACACACACACACACACACACACACTAAACCTTAAGTGGTATTTAATATGAGCAACTGCATGGATTTGTACTTATACATTATTAATGTGTCTTTGTCTGTGTTGACCCTCTAGGCTCAGTGCCAAAGGCTTTTATGCGTACCCACATTATCCAAGTGGTAATTGCCTTTAACACTGAGATGAAGACATGGTAGTGTATAGCTATGTGCAGTGTTGTGCATGTGTGTGATTGTCTTGGCACGCAGGCCTCCCTCCCTGTGCACACATGGTTGTTTTTCACTGTGTGGCATGCCCACATGGGTGTGCGCACCAACGTAGAATGTGGATCAAATTATTTGGCGGCTGGCCGATCGGTGAGTTTCCCTTCCCTTCCAGTCCTGTCATTTCATTTGTCTTAGGTGTCCCTGTTCACAATTTCCTGCGGCTTGCGGTCGTGTCATCTGATCTGGCGTTAATGGGTACAGCAAACATCTGTCTCCCTGCATTAGACCCTGTTGACAGACTCCCAATGCCATGGTGACAAAACATGGGGCAAGAGTGAGAGAAACAGAGTGGGAGAGAGAGAGAGAGAGAGAAGAGAGATTAACTAAATTGGACTAAATAATATATATTATCAGGGAGACTGAGAAAGAGAGAGTCACACAACAAAGTCGACCAACCTGAATAATTGACAGTAAATGTCCTTCAATGAACTCTAAAAAGCTAGCAAATTATCTCTATATACAATTGAGAAGAGCATACGTTGTGCGTGCACATGCTTTGTGTGCAGTTCGGCCAGACCATGACGTATATGTGGAGTACGTGGAAGTGCCGTTCACGCCTGTGCTTTGTGGCCGTGATACGTCACTGACTTTACCTCTGCGTTTTCAACCCTGCTTTGTGGGTGTTCGCAGTTTCCCTTTCCGTGATGCGATGGACCGATTACAGAGCGCCCACACAGCCTGTCCAGCACGGAAAAAACATCGTTGTCTGCCTTCGTTCGTGTGTGTGTGTGTGTGTGTGTGTGTGTGTGTGTGTGTGTGTGTGTGTGTGTGTGTGTGTGTGTGTGTGTGTGTGTGTGTGTGTGTGTGTGCGCGCGCTTCTAGTTGATATACACGGGTATTAAAAAACAATGTGGTTTTAGGTATGGGGAACACAAAGTAATGAATCATCCATTATGTGGTGGAAGATTCATTAAAAGGATTACTGTAACAAAGAGCAAGTGACCTTGCCTGCACCCTCCCCCATTCTCCTGTCTCATAACCAGCGTGAAACTCTTCAACACTTCAGTGTTTCATGTTCAGCGTCTCATCTTTCTTTCTCTTTTCTAATATAATCCAATCCTATGACTTAATTCAAGCCTGCCCTACCGTTCCTCTCCTCTCCCCTTCTCTTCTCTCTACTCCTCTCCTCTTTTCTTTGCTCCCTGCTGAGTTTGTCACTTCCTAATTTGAAAAGACAAAGGAGCAGATAGACAAAGTTGATTAACAACCAACAATGCAGTATATAGAGTCCACACACTGTGGAGACAAAACTGTCAAGGGCAGGTGTCCCCATTTCCCAATATAATACCGATAAGTAGTTCTTAAATCACACTACCACAGGGTGTTTTCATAATCCAAATTTGTTCACCCTGCTCAGAAAATTAATTGACAGTTGCATAATTGTTTTGAGTCTCCAGCTGAGCTGTGAGTTGATTAGTTACAAGCTATTTTTACTGGGAGGTTCATCACATGTAGAGGTCTGTCCTTGCCCTCTCTTCATTATTGTCAAAAGTTCCTGCCAAGAAAAAGTTGTGACCTAATTTTGTAACTCAAGAGCTAATGTTTTTACTGTACCCTTATTCATATTCACGAGCAATTGAGTTAATTAGAAATGTGGTGGAGCAACATGAGTTACCATTGCTAATGGCCGTTAACTCTATACCTTCAACCTAAGCGCTTTAAGTGTCAAGCAAGGTTACTTTATATATATATTTGCATTTTGTACATTTCATTTTAGTTTTAATTAAAGCAGGTTTTCTAGTTTAGATTTTATTTTATTTAACCTTTATTTAACCAGTAGAAACCACATTGAGACTAAAGTCTCTTTTACAAGTGTGAACTGGACAAAAGAAGAGGCGAAATAAGTAACACAGCTCTGCCAGTAACAATAAATACAAGACAATAATAGCACAGAGATGCAACGTTCAAAAATCCAGTACCCTACCCACTACCGAAGAAGCTCAAAAGAGAGAACGTGAATGCATTACTAATTACATTCAAATAATATTACGCCATTTAGACCATTCTACATAATATTAGCATTTTTTTATGCCAATACTTTTGTACTTTCTATACATTGTGGTATTGCTAGCCTATTTTTACTTACGCAATTTAACGCTAAACTAAATCCAAGGAGCCTACCTATACTTCTTCCACAATGTCTTCTTCAGGAGTTTAAAATCTTGAACCTGAACTTAAAAATGCTCTACCATGTGATCAGTAAGTAATTTGCAATATTTATAAATAATTATTTACACAGAAAATGTATTTCAAAATAACAGCAGGGAGCTCTAGTTCCTTGTTCAACGACACCTTGAACAGGATGGACACATAGTTCCTTGTTCAAACACACCTTGAACAGGATGGACACATAGTTCCTTGTTCAACGACACCTTGGACAGGATGGACACATAGTTCCTTGTTCAACGACACCTTGGACAGGATGGACACATAGTTCCTTGTTCAAAGACACCTTGAACAGGATGGACACATAGTTCCTTGTTCAACGACACCTTGGACAGGATGGACACATAGTTCCTTGTTCAACGACACCTTGGACAGGATGGACACATAGTTCCTTGTTCAAAGACACCTTGAACAGGATGGACACATAGTTCCTTGTTCAACGACACCTTGGACAGGATGGACACATAGTTCCTTGTTCAAACACACCTTGAACAGGATGGACACATAGTTCCTTGTTCAAACACACCTTGGACAGGATGGACACATAGTTCCTTGTTCAACGACACCTTGGACAGGATGGACACATAGTTCCTTGTTCAACAACACCTTGGACAGGATGGACACATAAGCTGTAACAGTGACATGAACTATGACCTTTGACCCGGGAGTAACATTGCAGATCTTTGTGACACCAATACCACCCATTACGTCATGGTACCCTTGAGCAAGGGGCTTTGCACCAAAGACCCACTGGATCTGCTCATACAGTAGGGTTCTTCTATAAATTTAAATCCTCAGATAATTTGAGTGTCTGAGTTTCCAAATACACTCAGAGTTACAAATTTATAAGACAAATTGAAAGTACAGAGACTTGTATTGTGTATGTATTACTACTGTTAAGTTCCTGATGAAGATCCTTGTGCGATCAAAATGAGCAATAAACAGTGGAGCTTCTTTTCTTCATTTTTGCCAGTGTGCGGATCCTATTTTATTTTTATGTTTTATTACTGTTCACAGAAAGGATTGTTGATAGCCAAGCTGGAGACACAATGCCGATGAGGTGTATACCTACCACATGGCAGAGGGGACAGGGTGTCCCCAGGCATGACCCCGGTGTCTCCATGTGGGTCTAGGCTGGGCTGCCGATACTTTGAACATTTTCAAATGGGACCTGATCCAGAAGAAGGCTGAGGACCACTGATGTAAAAACCATCACTCAGATCTTGCTGACTGGGGGGTCAGGTCCAGGAGGACGGAGGCAGACTGGGTTCTACCTCAGTGGTTTTGAATGAGGAGGTCCAGGAGGACGGAGGCAGACTGGGTTCTACCTCAGTGGTTTTGAATGAGGAGGTCCAGGAGGACGGAGGCAGACTGGGTTCTACCTCAGTGGTTTTGAATGAGGAGGTCCAGGAGGACGGAGGCAGACTGGGTTCTACCTCAGTGGTTTTCAACCAGTGGTCCGCTGACCGCCAGTGCGGTCCTTGAGGAGGTTCCAGGTGGTCCCCAGTTAATCTTTATTAATGATGAAGAGTTCGTAACCAAATGCACCCTGATAGTTTTTGAGTGGTGCAACCACTCCTACAATCAGCAATGTCCATGTACCTACCTGTGTGTACACCTGTGTGTATGAGCCTGAGTATGTTACTGATTTATACCAGTAGGGGGCGGCAGAAACAGAGGGAGGGGTAGTGCTGTGTAATGAGAGAGAGAGAGAGAGAGAGAGAGAGAGAGAGAGAGAGAGAGGGGGGGGGGGGGGGGAATTGCACCACTCAGTTCACACGTGTGTGATTTTTTTTTTTAACGCTTGAGAGTGTAACATGAAACTAAATGGATTGGATTTGGTTTCATTTTATGTTCAAGTTAAATTACAGCATGGAATTGTGGACAAAATCTTATCCAACCACAACAAAATATTCTTTAGTTTGGCTCTAAAATGCTAAATGTTGAAAACCACTGTTCTACCTCATCAGCTGCTTCAGGAGGATCACTCCCTAGCTCACAGCGATCAGCTTCTGAACGGTTATTTAAGAGGTGCTCTGGTGACAGCATAGCGACAGTAGCTTTACAGCTCACATGCTCTCTGCCCATAAATATACACACTGTGGAGGCCAGCGCTGCTTCAATGACAGATTGATTGATAGATAGTAGGAGGCAGTATTGCATTTCATAAGCCTTTCTAGTCTTTCTCACCCTTTCGAGGGAAACTGTGAATGAATGTGAGAATTGCATCCAAATTACAACATTATAGTGTGTGTGCCTGCCTGCCTGCCTGCGTGCGTGAGTGAGAGTGTGTCTGACTCTGTGCGCGCGCGTGTGTTTGTGTGTGTGAGTGCGCCCGAGTGCGTGCATGTGTGTGTGTGTGTGTGTGCGTGCATGCGTGTGTGTGTGTGTGTGTGTGTGTGTGTGTGTGTGTGTGCGTGCATGTGTGCGTGTGTGTGCATGTGTGCGTGCGTGTGGCGTGTGCACACGTATGTGCATGCGTGCACCTGTAACTGCACACGTAAGATTTACATTGTGCAAATCAATTTGGAAATGAATTAATGTTTTCCTCTGTCTCTTTCTCTGTCGTGAACACGCATGCACGCTGCATCATATCTAATTGCTTTCATTGACATGTTTAACATGGAACTGGGTCAGTGAGCCGATGGTAGGCTATCAGATCTCCAATGCTCTACAGTGAGAATGTGAACTTTGTTCATCTACAGTGCTTCCAGCACTATATACTGACCCAGAAAACACTCCCCAATCAAGCCAAATGTATGCTCTGCTACCGGCTAGACCTGCAGGCTTCAGCACATGCTTCAAGCATGATGCACTCTGGCTACACGCACACACACATTCAGCACAGACACAGACACACAGTAAAAGTCCTCAATGTTCTTTAATCCATTTGTAACTGAGCGAGTGCACATATAACCTTAATGGACCGTAACAGGTAATTTGTGCACTCTCAGAGTACTATACGAAGTCCACACTAATTATCCATCATGTATAAATGATATGGATAAGGAGTCAGGACAACTATAGGCCTTTTCGTGGAGGGGTCAGAATAAATGTTGAACTTAGACTGTTATTCGTCTATAGTACTTGAGGATTTGTTGTTACTTTTTACTTTAAGACAGCTGATGGTAATACGGGGGGGGGGGGGTTATGTTAAAATAAGAAAACCATATAGATCTCAAAAATTATATTGTAAACCACAAAAAACAAAACAGAGGATGAATAAAAAAAACTGAGGATTTTACTGTGTACAGAGACACACATACTGTACTCACAGCCAGCAATCTAGACACCCACCCTCCCCCACTGAGCAGCGTGGAAGCCAATCGCCAGGCAATATCTGGCGGTCCTCCTAATCACCAGCAACTGCTGCCGCTGTCCTTTCAGATCTCTGGTGTTTCAGCCTTAAATCTGGGACAGAATATAGCCGTGGAAAATCCCTTTTTATTTTTGGGTTACAATTACAATGCAGTTCAAAATGGAGCCCATCAGAAGTGTGACCGTGGACCCGGCCTCACAGAGCACGACCTGGACCAGATGTGGACCAGGCCCCTCCACGGAGCCCACCCTGTCTATCTTCTATTCTTTCTTCCTATTCCCCCTCTAAACCCCCCCCCCCCCTCTCCCCCGACACGGTCGAGGCAGATGGCCGCCCAACCTAGTCAGGTTCTGCCTGACGTTTCTCGAGTTTTCCGTTACCATTGTCGCAATATTGCTTGCTCTGGGTGTCTCTGTAAACAAAAAATTGTTGTGATTTGACACTTTTGAAAAAAAGAATTGAAAAATAGACTATTGTCTCTCTTCCTAAACTATGGCTTTTGTCAGGCAACTTTTGGTGGTGAAAGGTGACTATGGGCCATTTGCACCAAGAGAGATTAAGTTGCTGATTTGTTGCATTCTACATTCGACAATTTTTTTTGGTTTACTTTCAAGTCCAATTTTCTAAGTGGAATTGAAAATCGATTTGTGCACTTTTAATACATTTATTTAATGGGTAATAATTTAGGAGTTTTATTTTTATACGAGCCCCTTGAGATGCATCATCTCAATGTTAGAGGGCGACTTGAAAAAGAGACTGTCTCAACGTGTGTTTAAACTAATTGCTGTAAGCTACTGTACATCATATAGCTACAATCGCAGAACTTCTATTCTTGCTGAATATGCATATTGCTGCAGAATATTCACCTGTTATGACCACCTTCAACCCTGCATCCGCTTTTAGGGCTAAAAGATGATACAGGGAATGAACATATAAGCTCTAAATGGGTCACATCGCGACCAGTTCTGAGCTTGTAGATCGGCTATTTTTGCTGTGCAGCACTGTATGATGACTCAAGGCATGAATCAGATTTAAGCAAATTTAAGTGTCGAGACTCAATAACAAAGCATTTAGCAGTGTACTGTATATAGGTCAGTCCACTGGTGTTGAATAGGAACAGAACAACCCCTGAGGGCTATAGCAGACTGATCACTGACATCGTTATCCTTGCCTTTAGAATTATGGAAAACAGAATGGGTCTCAGTCATTAATTCATCTCTATCATAATGGTTCTGAACTTAACTCTGCAAATAGCTACTATAAGAACAAGAACAATACCTGCGCTCTGAAATAACCACAGAGCATTAACTACTTTAACCCTGGCATGCCATCACTTTTCAACCTATCTTCATAGGTCCTCACTAATGTTCATGATACAATACCACTCGATCTGTGTCATAGGAGGGCTGTGGGCGGTTTAGAACCCGTCCAACAGTGACATCGTTAGGCAGATTTCTAAATATTTGTATTATCGTAAGAACGATTGCTTCCATTTAGCAACTTTTCAGGAATAGAAAGTCTGCCGTTTCTATTAGCTTGAATTCCCCATCGATGATGTCAAATAATTGGCAAAAGATTAGGCTACTAAGACTTGAATGATAACATTGATATATTATTATTCTTTTTTTAAATCTTAAATTGATTGATTTATTATAAAAATAAGGGTAAAAATAAGTGTCAGACGGGTGGAAACTTGAAAGCGAATGTGGGCCTAGCTCCGTTTGGAACCTCAATACCTACGCTTTAGCTCCGTTTGGAACCTCAATACCTACGCTTTAGCTCCGTTTGGAACCTCAATACCTACGCTTTAGCTCCACGGAAAGCTATCCCTGCACAGGTCGAAACGATTCGATAGATTCCAAAAAGTAAAGGTATCAGAAGCAAGATACAGCTGATAAACTTATACAGGAATGTAAAATATTAAGTTAGGGGTGAAACAGCCGCTTACAAAGCGGTTGTTTGTCAGCCAGTATATCTTACGGAAGCAGTGCTGCGCATGCGGACGGGGGGTTGACTGGACTACATTTATTTAAGCCTGATTTAAGCAGTTGTTTCACCCCTAACTTAAAAATGTCCTATGTTAAGTTTATCAACTGTATCTTGCTTCTGCATACCTTTACTTACCCGATTCGGGAGGCATACTTTGGATAGACATAGCATTGGTTAGACATAGCATTGGTCCGACTGGATTAAGGTTGGTGAGGGGTGGAAAAGGGTTTAATCCACTGTTTGTGGACGGGCTCTCGACTCCATTTCGACCTGTGCAGGGATAGTTTTCCCGCGGAACCTCATATAGGAGCTAAAGCGTAGCAGCGTATAGATATTGAGGTTCCAAACAAAGCTAATGCGGGCCCTGGTCCAGAAAAGATTGAGAAGCACTCAAACTCTGGAATAACAGAAACTCTGAAACACGAGCAGGAGTCAGAACATCAATGCAGAAGTTCTGAGGAAAAGTTCGGAGAAGTTAATTAATTTGTAATCACATCATCCCCCTTTCCGAAAACGTCTAAAATTAGACGTGTTTTTGCGCATGCTGTTCTATACTAGTCAATAGTAGTCATATAGTGCTATGATAGATAATGATACCCTTGTGTGTTTCAGATAATTAGCTTCAGTTACTTCAGTTAATTAGCTTCATATCAGATAAAGTTGGTGGAAAGAAACGGTAGGCCTACAAAAAATTGCTATTGGAGAGAGTAGTGGATAAAACAGCAGGGCTGAATGCCTGAATGAGAGAAACTAAATGTTTTAATGTGCTTTAGCAAAATCTCTCATTAAAAAAAAAGAAGTGTGAAATGTCATCTCACTCCTTTCACATTCTGTTTATAATGGGATGAATGTAGCGTTGCAGTACCCTCCATTGACAGCCCATTGTTCCAAATCGAATTTCCCATCTGCTTGTATTAAACGATATTAAACTCACCAACAGCTGTAGGGCAAGCTTGAATTATCCTTTCAATTTGCTATTTTTTCGTTTGTTTCATAAAAATCCACCGTAGACATGTCTATTTCTTGACATTTCTGTCAAGAAATTCTGTGCAGGTGATTCTTTTTCAAGTGTCAGAGTTTGGAAGCTCATTTTTCTCTCACACGCAAACTCAGAGCAGCATCATCTGCCACAGTAACAGCAGGCCTAAACAACAACAGAAAATCAATGACGTTACAGAGACACGTACATGCAGAGAGAAGGTGAAAAAAATACATGATTTTATTTTTGTTTAGTTTATTTCGGGCCTTTCACATGTATAACAATACATAATACATTATACAGACACTTGAGTGGCCCGAAAAGGTGTAGGCTGAAGCTAAAAGCTTATAATTGCCTACCCTATTGGTAAACCAAAACCCTACCCTATTGGTAAACCAATAAGGTAGGGTTTACCAATATTAAAACAAATTAATAGAGCTGACAAAACTGTCAAACAGTTTATACATGTTTGCTGATTTAAGTAAGAAAATAACATAAGATAAACAGAGAATGAGGGAAGAGGAGGTAATAGGAAATTAGGAATGCTGTTGCTGTTTTGATTGACACCACTGAGATCAGTGCTGCTATCTGGTTTCTCATCTGGCATGAGGGCTGGATTCCCCTGCTTACTGCCACCGCCCCCCCTCTCTTCACCGCCCCCCCTCTCTCTCACTCTCTCACACACACACACACACACACACACACACACACACACACACACACACACACACACACACACACACACACACACACACGCATGCATGCGCACAGACGCACACACACACACACACACACACACACACACACACACACACACACACACACACACACACACACACATACACACACACTCTACCTCCTCCATCCATCCCTACACTCTCTCTCTGGGTATTCTTGTCAATGACTCACCTGCGTGGCTCAGTAGAGAATGTTACTGCTCTCAACGTTACAGATACATAGAGCATATGGGCCATGGAGCTGGAGAGAGAGAGAGAGAGAGAGAGAGAGAGAGAGAGAGAGAGAGAGAGAGAGAGAGAGAGAGAGAGAGAGAGAGAGAGAGAGAGAGAGAGAGAGAGAGAGAGAGAGAGAGAGAGAGAGAGAGAGAGACACACACAGACAGACAGACGACAAGTACAGAGAATGCAGTGTTGTTAAGGAAAGAATAATTGTCTGCCTTTATATGTAGGATATACTTGATTCTTGTATTTTATTGTATTCTTTTTTATTCTATGGCAAACAAAGCTAATTTGTATAAAGCAATATGGCAAACAAAGCAAATTTGTTTGCCATATTGATTGATTGAATACTTTATTTTAGTGTTTTTTTTTTCTTTTTCTCGTCAACACCAAATGTCTTCACCAAAAATAGCCTATCGTTCTGACTGAGCTTGTAGATCAGCTATTTTTGGCTAATTCCAGAATATGGATGCTGGGGTTCAAGTGTTTAAGAGTTGTCTGTCTGCAGGAAAGAGAGAGAGAGCCATAATGCTCTCATTCCTGTAGACCCTTGAGGCAGATGTATGCAGGGATGAGAGTATGCTGCTTCCTTTGTCAATTTGTAGTCTTTTGTATTGTTCTTATTGAATTTTTAATCTGTTTAATCAATGGCCTCTTTCATACAGGAAAGGATTCAAAATAAGCCAGCTGGCTTCTTCCTTTCCTTGCACAGTATTTTTGTTCATTGATATGTATCGCCTATTGTTTTATTAACTACTGTATGTGCTAAATAAATGAACAAACTAAAGTCGTCTGTCTGCAGCTAGGTCTGCAGACCTGTCACCTACCAATGACAGAGACGGATTGATAGCCAGTCCAGTGGCTATTAATATGAAGTAAACACACCATTGCGTACAGGGCAGGCTCAGCTGACATTCCTGCTGTGTTGAGTAGATCATTTTCCCCTGTGCGTGAACTTATCAAACTATTGTTACTGTCAGGCTGAAAGCTTAATTGTATCTATATGTATTTTTATATTTTTCATAAATTGATCCAATCTTTTATACTTTGTTGCATGTCAGTGTCAAAAATGTGAAAAGGCTATTTTCACTATTTATTTTTAAGATTTAGATCCCCCCCTACCCCACCCCACACCACAACCACCAATAGAAACGCTCAAAATAGTAACAGTTGAAATAAAGTGGTTAAGTCTGGGTATGGGTTCTATAAATATTTAACCAATGAAAAGAAAGAGCTTGTGACCATGCAAATAATAACGTCAATGGTTCCATTGGAACCCAGTTTATTTTTTTCCATTTCTTGAAAAGTAATGGCTTTGGACCTACAAGTCAGAGTTTCCAACCAACAGTGATGATTTGCTGTAAACACACCAGATCATTGCGTAATGCGTATAGGCTCAGCTGAACATTCCTGTAGGGTTGAGTAAGATCCTTTTTTTCCTATGATCTTATCATACAGTGAACACAACTGCTGCTCTGTCAACCTATTGTGTACGTGTGTGTGTATTGTATGTCTGTGATCGTGCGTGTGTGCATTACAGTCTCTGAAATAATCCAAATGAAACAATAACGTGAACTGATACAGCTTTATTCCAGCTTTGCTTTGCTTTGATTTATTTGTGTTTATACTAAAGCTGGTTGGTGCCTTCAGATCTCTCCGATATTGTGTGGCTGCCTGCTATGATGGGCCGTGAGGAGCAAAACACTATTTTTTAATAGCCAAAGTATAAATTCGGGCTTCAGTGGTTAATGGTTTGGTATTAATCCTATATATTACCAGTAAGATGCCTTGAGGGTGAGAGGTGACCTCGCCCTAAAAGGCCAATTAGTAAGGCCAGGCAGGTCCCCGGGCCAGCCCAGTTAGGGCCCTAGTTTTTCGCCGGCTGCGGGGCACGGCTGCGCTAATAACTTTGGGGCGGACCCGTCTAGAGTTTGATTGGACAGGTATCAGTCAAAAGGGAGACATCAAGAGGAAGGACGGGTGGGGAAGGATCAACATATGGAATGTCAGAACAGGTCAGCTCCATATGGAGATCTAAGGGTTTCAGGTTTGAGGTCAGATGTAGAATTGCTTGCCGGCTCCATAATATGCAGATCTAGGTGATGATCCAGTCTTCTCCATGTATGGCTATCCAGGGTTTGATAAGGTCAGTGTCGTGATCTTCATAAATGGAGACGGCCATACAGTGAGTGTATATGCAGTGCGTCTCACGACAGACTGGCGCCTGGCGGCCATATGGAGCAGGTGACCGACAGGTTTTGCGGGTTTTCATAATAATCTGTGGCCTATGGTCGCAGAAATTGGCTAGTGGGAGTGCCAGCCAGCAGACCACTGCCCCGTCATTATGACTAGACATAGCCTGAGCTAACCTGATTGGACCCTGATTGGATCTCACCGATTTGTCCGTCAGCCCCGGCCCCTCCTCTCAGTATTCATACAAAGGCCCCATAACACTATGACTCGCAGTCTCTGACATAATCGGTCGGATTGGTTGTGCAACTCTAGATGTGAGGGCCACATAGCAGTCTGATCGCCTCTAATCTAAATCTGCTAAATTAACTAGCAACTAAGCAAATAATTGTAGCAGAGTAAAAAGTGCAATATTTACCTGAGATGTATTGGAGTAGATTAAGTATCAAGTATTGATAAATGGACATACTCAAGTAAAATAAAAGTACCTCAAAAATTGTACCCAAGTTACTTTCGACCACTGAAAACAAAATTTGTGCCACCAGAGTTTAAGGGAATTCCAAGTATCCACCTGATATCTGTCTATAGTGAAAAACGAAACTTGATCTTGGCAATGCCGCAGCAGGAAGCCCATTGTTAGTAACACAATACAAGTCATTTAGTAAATCAGCTTTTTCCTCATTTAATTAATGTGCACTCTCATCCCTGTTTGTGTAACATGTACCTACTTCTTATGTAAGACGCGTTGGTCTGACTCGCGCATTACTAACCCTATGTCACGGTCCGTGACATGTGTTATGTTTTTCTAGTGTTCCTTGTTCTTGGTTTTGGTTTTACTTTACACTTGTGTGCTTTTATTTTGCAGTCTGTTAGTGTTTCCTGTGTTGTCTCACCAGTACCCTGATTACTGTTTGATTATTGTTTCCACCTTGTCTTGTTAGTCTTTAAGGGCCGATACATACTCCCATTTCGGCGCTGTAGTGCCGAAATGATTTCGGCTCGTCAGAAATTTTCAGTAGCACCGAAGAGCCGACTTTAGGACGGTACCCGCCCCCCCGAACCTCAAATGACGTCAAATTGTAGGCTCTACAGCGCCGAAACGACTTTTATTCGGCTCTAAAATAGGAGTATGAATCGGCCCTTAGCCAATCATTGTGTTGGTTATCTGTTGAGTTCACCTGTGTGTTTGTGTATTTATACTCCCCTGGTTTTTCATTTCCTTTGTCAGATCATTGTTTTATGTCACTTGTGTTTGCGCCGAGTGAATTCCCAGGGTATTTCTAATTCATGTTTGCCTCGTGTTCCTGCTGTTCTTGGATTTTGGTAATAAACCTTCTGCAATTCCACTACTTTGCCTCTCTGCCTCTGTCCTGCACTTGGGTCCGAAAACTTCCTGCCTCTTATTGTGACACCCTATCCCTATAACTGCGTGAAGCCATGTAGTCGCAATAATGGGATGTTGGAGTTTCATGTGCAACATGGACACACAGAGGCACGCACACATACTGTATGTTTCTGCATTCTATCGAAATGTCTTGATATGGGAGAGTGCATGGCTCCCACAAGCCACTTGGGGACCAGACATGATGTCATTGGCACACTCCCACAGGACAGAGGTGAGAGGGCACTCTGAGAGAGAGAGAGAGAGAGAGAGAGAGAGAGAGAGAGAGAGAGAGAGAGAAAAATAGTTCTCTAATTTGTAAAATGGTTTACTTGAGTAGACATAATTGCTCTCACGCATTCTCCACTTGTGCAGACAGTTCTAATACTTTGGCATGTAAGTGCGTGTGTGTGTGTGTGTGTGTGTGTGTGTGTGTGTGTGTGTGTGTGTGTGTGTGTGTGTGTGTGTGTGTGTGTGTGTGTGTGTGTGGGGGGGGGTGGTATTTGTTTTGAATCAGGCACAGTGTACTGAGGGGAGGGGAGTGGTGAAGAGAGAGAGGTCAAATGAAAGAGAGAGCAGTGTTGGAAAGACTGGACAGGAGAGTATGTCTGAGGCTAGAGTACCAGAAGTTCAAACTGAAACACTGGGAAGGGGGGCGGGGCAGCGGAGAATGAGGTGAGAAGTCAAGACCTAGTGCACCCTGGGACATACAGTGTGTGTGTGTGTGTGTGTGTGTGTGTGTGTGTGTGTGTGTGTGAGAGAGAGAGAGAGAGGGAGGGGGAGATAGGGGGGGGAAGGGGACATAATAGGAAGGAGGAGCAGAACTAGAAGTTTGAGGGATGGGAGGTGCAGAATGGGAGAGAAAAGACAAGTGTACAAGTACAACACAAAGGGTTTGAGGGAGAGGAGAGGTGGGAAGAGGAAAAAAGAGTGCGTGCGTGTGTGAGTGAGCGAGAGAGAGACAGGGAGAGAGAGAGAGAGAGACGGGGAGAGGCGGAGGGAGGGGGAAAAATGTCCCAGATTCCCATGCCATTTAATAGGGAGTGAAACCACATTGAGCTTATAGACTTACTGAGCAGGGGAGCAGGGGGCAAAGTGACAGCGTGGGTCTGTGTATGAGAGAGAGAGAGAGAGAGAGAGAGAGAGAGAGGTGGGGGGATCTGTGCATGTATCTCTGTATGGTGTGTGCATGGCACATACTGTATGACAGGCTGGAGGCACACATGGAAATGTAGGAGGCTGTCTCTCCAGTGTGGACTGGCAGGCTGCCGCTGACTGCAGAGCGGGGTACTCTACTGTACTGTACTGTACCGACTCAACTCAAGCCAACCGAGTTCATCATGGAGCGTGGAGCTGCACTTCTCCTGTGATGTATAGTCTTCTTCTATCCTGGGATTCTTCTAAATAAGGGAATGCAATTTCTTCTGCGGGTTTTCGTCAAAAGGGGGACATGTTGCTCAAGTTTCACACCGAAGGGTTTCAACGCACGTCTGTGTTGTGCGCATGTGTGCTTTCGCACAGATGTGCATGTGTACTATAGCAGACGTTTGCTGACATACACACACATACTGTACGTACAGACAGATAGACACACATTGGTGTAGAACTGTGTTTCGTGTGTCGCTGTGTGGGCTTGGGGCCTACCTTGGGGCCTACCTGGATTAATCTGTGTATATGAGGGTGTGTGTGTGAGTGTGTGTGCATGCAAGAGAGTGAGTGTGGGATACCCACGCACAACCTATGAGGACTGAGCTGAAAGAGAAGAAAGAAACCACAAGCAAATGAGGGTGTTAAGACTGAAGGTTCCACATGACTTTACATTTTAGAGCACTTCATAGGTAGCCTGCACAATCATCCCAAAAAAGGGGCCCCTGGCTGTTGGTTTTTCACCTTTTGACCGACCTGGGGTACACAACACACCAGGGAGATGTTCTCGGTCAAGGCCACCTGCTCCTCCGAAATACCCACCCCAAAATGTAAGGGGTCTGCCAAGCCAGGCCCTGGAGTCCAGGCCCAGGGTCGTGGTCAGGGAAGACTTCCCAGACAGTCCTCAGCCCAGACTGGGACTCAACCCTACGCCCCTTTGATGCTCTGGACCGGGAAAGCCAAAGACAAAGCCAACAGCGTGCGGGAACTCAAACAGCTGGAGGAGTTTCTGGACTTTCATTCACTGTCACTGCATGAGACGGTTAAGATCCAGACAGGCATGGTGTACAGGTAAGAGTGTGTGTGTGTGTGTGTGTGTGTGTGTGTGTGTGTGTGTGTGTGTGTGTGTGTGTGTGTGTGTGTGCGCGTGTGTGTGTGTGTGCGTCTGCGTGCGTGCGTGCGTGCGTTGAACCCTTTTGCCTAGCTGGTTATTCTGGCAATTTTTACTCAATGCACCACCAAAAAACATGCAATGTGAAAACATGTTTGCATGTTTTTCTTGGATTCTCTGGCCATTCTTTACATGGCAAATCCAGGCGCAAACCTGCATGGCCTACCTTGGCAGTAATAATAAGGCCACTGCCATGTTAGAGCAGATGGGGAGTCTGTTTTAGTTTGTTGAAGCATGTTTTGCAACCACTACTGACTTGAGTGTCTGCTGTGTTCTTTCTCTTCTTTGCTGGCTTTTATGTAGTTACATTTTGTCATCTTATTACCTTAAAGGTATATTCAGTGATTTCACTTAATTGAAATATCACTTTTTGTTTTGTTGTGATAATCCTCCTTACTATAGAGTGTGCTAACCATATAAGGAGTTCCTCCCTGTCCCCAGTTAACCCCTGAGGGTAAAAAAACCTTAGGTTTCGTTTTTGGCTAGGTGGCCCAGCCTTCATCCAATCAGAATAGAGACAGGGGCCTTCCACCAATCACGATCGAGCGGGGGCGGGCCTTGGTGTGTGTGCTGTTGGGCTGTCGTGTGTCCCCCCCACTGTAGTGTGCACTGCAGTGCATGTGCACATCTTGTTACCGGGGCGGACTGGTTTTTTTTCCAAATCACCCAAATCACTGAATGCTCCTTTAATGTGATGTTTTTGTATATGGAGGTTGAATGTTTTGGTGTTGAGACACACTTTGGTTATAGAGTTGAAAGATTTAACCCTAAAAGTAGTTATTTTTAAAACATCTCTTCATGACATGGATTCCTTTCACTTGGTAGAAATTTGTTTTGTAGAAGTTCTTCAGGTTATTCTAACAAGAACAATTTTATAATTCGTATAATTTGTTGCCGTGAGTGCCGTGATTTTTTTCCACCCTAGTAGTGTGCTGTCACTATACACTGTACAGTATTACTGTTTATTTCATTGGCCCATTTGACTGTCAAGGGTTCAGCCTCCAGGAAGAAACCCTAAATGCAAAGTTAATCCACCATTGCACATAAAAATGACTCCATGGTGTCTAATGAAGTAATGTCACCTCATAGACACATGAAAAACTGGAAAAATACAAAAAGTGTGCACTCCCTCTTTAAACCAGTGCTGAGTGCAGTACATTAGTATGAATGGTTCAAGGGCATGCTTGTTTGTGTTATGCAATGCCATGGTTGTGGGGACCATTGATTTCTACGTGAATGTGATCAGCTGGTTGATTAGTGATTGAGCCACATATTATTTCCTACTAGTGTCTACACACAGTATATTGTGGAGGATTTGGGCCTGGGTCTAAATAAATGATAAACCTTTAATTTGTACATTACTCAGACATTTCTTGGTAGAAATAGGTTTATTAGCAGTTCTGATTGTCATTGCTTGAGGGAAATTAATTCACCATCTGTCAGCAAAGGCAACATATTTGACCCAAACTTCAACATGAAACTGAAAATAATCTATGAGGAAGGAGGAAAGGCCTGTTGCTGCCTTTACATTTACTGTATGTGTACAGTATGCATGCACGCATGCAAATGTGCGTGCGCGTGCGTGTGTGTGTTTGTGTGTGCCTGGCCTGTGCAGATTATACTGTACTGTAGACCTGCAAAATACAAAATGTACAGGAAATTTGGCCCCACAATTTAAGAGAATAAAAAACTGTGTGTACTCTCTCTGGCCCCTTTTCCACCGGTTGGTTCCCAGTGGGAACCGGTTCAGTTCTTTTTGGTTTTTACGAACGTTAATTATGAATTGAGTGTGCAAAACCATACCTATATTAGATTGTTATCACCATTAAACTTCCCCAATTGAGTACTTACACGAAGACAATGATTTATTGTATTACAAATTTTACATTTTTTAACTATACAAATGAGGCATTATGTAGGAAAATATGCAAAATATGAAAAAATATGAAAAAGCTACTACTGTGGAAGGGTTATCATGTATTCATTTACTTGTATTGATCCTATAAACAATTTAATATAGGGTATAGTTTGCCCACCAATTTTGGAGCTCTGGCTCATGGACTAAAAACCAAAAAGAACTGAACCGGTTCCCATTGGGAACCAACCGGTGGAAAAGGGGTCACAGTGACATTTCACCTGGCAGTTTGGTCCTTTGTGACATCGCTGGCATATTTGCCTTACTGTGGTGACACAAACATCCATTGCTGGGATGGTGTGACTCCATTATAAGCCTTTTAGTCCCACTCAAACACCTTCAAAGTGTGTGAGTCCTGCACGGAGGGGAGACGAGTCCCCATGGTGCACCTCCCTCTGCAGGGCTGGCTGGTCGGTCTGAGGAGGAGGAGCTATTCTCATACCAAATGATGATAGGCCCCCGTCAGAATACTGCTGCATGTAGATCTGATTTACAGATCTACAAACGATCTAATCTCTCTTTTGGGTCTCGACCTGAAAGGTTTGGGAACCACTGATATAGGTTATACCGTTATAGCACACATGGTGGTATAACTTTGTCATCTGAAGGACCTCCAAAATATTATGTACAGTGTTTGGCCGCAGACTCCCATCTGAAAATATTCGGTGCCAGGGAGGGAGCCCCATACAGGATTTTACGTTTTTATCCACATTTGTCACATTTTTATCCTGATTCTTTTTTTAAATAGCAGATGTCGTGCATTGTTGTTCCACGTTGTGGCACTTGTGAATCAGCTATTTTCAAATAGCCTAGGGTTAAAGTAGTTACGGTAAACAGATTTTTATGCTATATTAACTCATTTTGCTGGTTGTTCTCCTGTGACCCTCTCAAGGACCCCTGGGGGTCCCCCGATCACACTTTGAGAACCACTGGTATAGAGTGCACTGTATTTTTGTTTTTACACAAGTCTGCCCGGTTGCACTGGTTGACTGTCACTGCTTTGATGTGCTCTGTTTTTGTTCCCCCTGGTGTGGTGTTGGTGAGTGGTTCTGAGTGGGTGTCATTGGGACATTCCGGAACAGTACTGCTCACTCTGCTCAGCACCATCTAGTCTTTAATCCCTTGTACACCCACCAGGACAGGGAGTGGGTTTCCCTAGTGACAACAAAGGAATAGTCTGTTATAGATCAAAGTAATAGAAACTAAAAATATATAATAGACTGTACGACAAATTAGTTCTCACATTATCTCTGGAGTCCCTTGTATTTCGGGCATGTCATTATAGGTGACAATTGTCACAAATGGCCCAATTAAGGCCTATACTGTATGCTTAATTTCCACGTCGTATTCTGGTGTTGCACAAAAATAGTATAAGTAATTGAGTGTGTGAAGTGTGAACTGTACAGTATATAGACAGGCTTGAATGTGTTGCATTTTAGAGTGCATGTGCATACTATTACCGGTATCTATTCATATGACTCACAGTGTGTGTGTGTGTGTGTGTGTGTGTGTGTGTGTGTGTGTGTGTGTGTGTGTGTGTGTGTGTGTGTGTGTGTGTGTTAAACACTTTCAACCTGGCTCTACTTTGGGCATGCCATTATAGGAGATTTTCTAAAATAGCTGTATTGGTGATACTGTATTGGCCTATCGGGGTTTACACTTAGTCATGGTGAGAGCCTGAGAGAGAGGATACATGCTGCATGCATGGAAGTGTGTGCATGTGAGCTGCTGCTTGGTGCGTTTGTGGTGCACAGTTAAAACCCTTTGTTGAATTTACACAAATTGACCTGTCCATTTTGGGTCAATTTGTTCACTTTTCAGGATTTTATTGTGTGTATAATATGCTGCTGACCGTTTCTGCTTTATGTGTGAATGTGTACATGCTGGTTCTTCACCATCATCTCTTGTGCATTTATCTGCTACAGTTGTAGTAAACAGATCCATAATATTGATTTGCCCAGGCCTAAGATGTACCAAAAATGTTATTATTTATTTTATGTTTTGTATTCCATCTTTCATTCTATCTATACATCACTATTTTCCAAAGATAGGAGAAAGGGATACAAGAATGAAGGTGAGACGAATGCGAAAGACTTAAGGCATTCTGTTCAGAGGACTACCGGTAATTTAGACTTGTAATCACTGTAAATGTTTACATGAGACTGATATCCACCATGTAAGGAGAGGCTGTCCAGGGAAGTTGATTGATAATGTTTATATAGATGGAGATCTCTCTCTCCATCCATTATAAACATAAAGACTGAGTGAAGCACAGTGTGATTGGAGGGGATGAGGGGTGGGATCTAATAATGGCACGGCTGGCTCCCACTTAGTTTAGACCAGAGTCTAAGAGGAGAGTTGCGATATTGAGGGGGCAGAAAACAGCACGGTCATGTGGTTCATGTACTCGCTCAAACCCATAGACTCCAATGCAGTCCGTAAACTTCCAGTTGTCCCTATTTGAACCCTTGAAATAGGGACAAACCATTATAGAAGTCTATGTAGAACCGAGTGGAATAGTATGAGAGTGGCGACACTAGCGTTGACTCACATTGTAATAATGGAATGCGGAAGTGCTTATTCTATCTCAATGGGATAGTTCCAATGTTTGGAACTATAGCCCATAGGCACTCTCTTACTATTCCACTCGGATGTAGAAGAGCCGCCATTGGACTGGCTCCATGAAGTCTCTACTGTAGACGAACCGACCCTAAAGGCGTTGCACCGCCTTTTATCATTTATTTCTGAGGTATCGATGACATCTCATATTGATTAGCCACCTTGAAATCTGGGTTAATGGTTACTATTTCAAAAAACATAAAACTTGTGGGAAAAGTAGGCGTGGATGTCCTACATTGGCCTTCTGACAGCGTGCACAAGAAATGTGACATTGACGGTACAGCAATTTGTGAGAACGACAATCATAAACATTGTCACTCAGTCAATTATTTCCAATTATACACAGGCCAACCCCTGCATCAAACTACAGAGAAACCAAACACAGGTTGAAGTATGTCATCATGGCAGGTTCAAACAGGACCATTGCCAACGGTCTAATTACGAACAGGCCAGCTGCTGTGCTGTGCCAACCTACAGAGAAACCAAACCCAAACACAACCGTACCGCAACCAGAAGAGGGATCTCACCAAAACGTCAGCTATGACGCCCAACCTGACCACAGGGATACGAGTGTCCTCCTTGCATGCTAGGCAATCGTAAAAGAGACCCAAGTACCCAAATCAAACAAATTCAGACTCAACTGAATACCAAACGTGTGCCCATATAGCTTGGTAGAGTCTACCATAATCATGATTGCAAATAATTGTGTTGCTATTAAAATAGCAGATGGCTATGCAAACTGAACAATAACAATAACATTTTCAATGCTCAAAAGCAAGAAAAATAGAAGCAATCAGGACTAGCCCCAGCATCAACACTTGTTGTTGCTCAAACGTAAACCCCAGTGATACCACTTGAGAAACAAATTAACTGTTGGGTTTGAAAGGTTAAGACATTATTATTAGCAAACAAGTTTGGACTGTAAACTGGCCTTTATATTGTCCTTAACTGTTGAAGATACAACTCAATGCTATAGCACTCCACAATCTGGACCAACCAGTCTTTTGTGTACTGATCCAACAGACCTTCAGAAGGAATTCTCACCCGATGTAGTATGAATCCACCCATCGAATGCACAGGAATTACTATAAATGTCTCCCATCGTATGGGCCCAGACTGCGTAATTCGGGTGGAATTCTTGAGTCTTGACAATTATCTCAATCAGAGTAGTCATGATAAACTTACCTATATATGTGCTTTATACCTGCTTTAGTGAAAATCTAATATATACAGTATATCCCACTATATACTTACACTGGACCCTAGTTTTCGGAATGGTCTGGTTCCGTCAGAAACAGAATGCTGGTCCATGACATATGCTCCATGGTGTGTACACAAAACTAAAAATAGGATTATGGGACATCTTTTAAAATATTTTATTTTAAAAGTAAAATCCTGTTTCTCAAACTAAATGCCAGTGTGCCAGTGATTACCCTCCCCTGTGCCAACTTGGCAAGGTAAACTAAACTAGACTAATTCAACCAGTGTTTAGTCTTGCACGCACACAAAGCTAAATGTGTCAAGTGCTCATATTTTATTTATTGTGGAAAATAGGTGAATATTTAACAAAGGAGTCATTAAATACTTAATTGGTCAAGTAATCAGAGGTTGGTAGAGGGTGTCGAGTGAACGTATAGCAGCCTCACGTACTCCATATAGGTACTATAGGTAGATGCATCAACATTAAGCCTTATTAGTACCCCAAAGCCACATTTATAAACCTACAACAGTGTCTTTAACATGCCATGATCAGGTCAGATGTCGCAGCCGTGGCTGAATGTACCATATATCATAACATTCTATGATGACCTCTAGAACAGTGGTTTAAAAACGTTTTACCTCGAAACCCCAAAGAGAAATCTAACATCTCCCCAGGTCCCACTATAGTGACAATAGCAGATCTACAACCTCACTATTGTGAGCTTGTAGATCGTCTAATTTCAATAGTTCTTAAAGGTTTATGGAATTTGTAATTTTTTTCTTATTTCCCCCAAATATGTTGTTTCGAAATCTTTATTTTATTTCTGAAGATGTTTGACCGTTTGGGTAACACTGATCTAGATCTGAGAAAAGATTTTGTGAATCTAGTGTAAGTTGGTATTTATTATAGCTGTGCAAACTTGAACAAAAACTAATATTCATCTTTCAAATGTCATTTTTAATTCAATCATTAATTCATGTCAGAATGTTTGTGGAATGTGGACTGTGTCTTGTATGCAACTTAATGAGCATGCTGAAGTAGCATTGACACATACTTGGCACAGCTTTGAGTGTAGAATATAACATATTGGCTGCTACACAATAGCTACAGAATAGTTTGTACATTCCATCAGTCCTTAGAATACATTTACTTTTGACTAGTTTACATGTTACTCCCTCCCTCCCTTCCAGTCCCTTTTAGATGATAGTTTTGACTGTGCTTTCACTGTGCGTTTGAATGTATTGCAGGAATGACATACGGAATGACATAGCATACAGATATCATCCCCAGGTGTTACAGTGAAATTGGTGACCTGCTGAAATATGGGACCATCTTTTGGAATTCACATAATGTAAATGTCTGTCTGAACGTCTGATAATAAACACATAATGTAAATGTCTGTTTGAACGTCTGATAATAAACAAACAGTGGTCATTAAGTTCAAACGTTGATATGAAGTCCACAAGATCACATATTTCGACAACTTGACCAGGCCAGTTTAACAGCCTGCTGAAATAACGCCAACTGGACACTGACTTAGTCAATGTTGACATGAAACCATGCTGGAGGAAGGAGGAGGCAGACAACTTTAGCCCAATACTGATAGTGTCCGATGAAACAGTAAAAAATAAATACAAGAATTGTTGAGATGAGGTAGTGTACTGTCACAAAGACACAAGAATTGTTGAGATGAGGTAGTGTACTGTCACAAAGACAGTTACTCTGATGTACCTGTCCTGTACACAAGATGTAACAATAAAGTACAACCTTGAACCCTGAACAGATTATTTTTATTAACTAGTGTACAGTTCAAAGACAACAGATTTGAGATTTTTGAGAAAATATGAGGTTGTAGTATCAAAAGTCTTCCAACCAAGTGAAGCCATAATCTCATTAACTCACTTTTTTTTCTTAAAGGGGGAGGGGGGATCATTAATTACTGCTTATTTTAAGTTGCTCTGCATTCTCATCCTCATAGCTTACTCTTAGCCTCAGAGACAACATTCTCTGGGGGGGCCTTGCTGTACCATTCATACCAGGACCCATCATACACAGACGCACCAGGGTAGCCACACAGGTGGGCAGCCAGAACCATGTGACAGGCAGTCACTCCTGAGCCACAGGTACCGCAGACATGTTTGTTCAGGTCCACCTGATACTTGTGGAAGAACTTTTTGAGGTCCTCTGTTGAAAGCATCATTCCATTGTCGTCCAGGAACTTGAAGAAGGGCATGCATTTGGATCCAGGGATATGGCCGGGCTGGACGCCTAAAAGAGCATGAGAAATTAGCATTTCCACACACTTCTGTTTATGTTCAATACAGTAAATGATTTTATATATTGATATGACCACACACACACTGCACACACAAATAACAGTTTGGATAATTACAGTAGTTTCAAGTACAACTCATTACAAGGCTGTTAACTGTGGACGACACCATAAAGCATTACACTTGTTTACAATAGGGTCTCTCTCTCTCTCTCTCTCTCTCTCTCTCTCTCTCTCTCTCTCTCTCTCTCTCTCTCTCTCTCTCTCTCTCTCTCTCTCTCTCTCTCTCTCACACTCACACTCACACTCACACACACACACACACACTCTTTTTTTTTTTTTTTAACTTACCGTCTCTTGGTTCTGGATCTCTGCCACGGAATCTACCATATGGCCTCACGTCCACAACCTGGAACTGTTGAGTGGAGATGTTATCTGTGATGTCCTCAAAAGACTTCACCCATGAACGGTTCATAGAGGAAGTGAACTCAGATGGCACCGGCTTGCTGTACTCCCCTGTTGTTGGATGTCCTTCTTTGACCCAGTTCCTAAACCCCCCATCCAGCACGGACACCTGTGGGTGGCCAAACAACCGGAACATCCACCAAACCCGTGTACTTGAGAAAGCCCCGTAATCGCTGGCATCGTAAACCACTACGTGGGTGTCGTTTCCAATGCCCAAGTTACCGGCGTAGTCTGCGAAGAAGCGCTCGGTTGGCAGCGTGTGATCGAACTGTGAAGTCCTGTCAGAGCACTCGTCGATGTCAAAGAAGGACGCTCCAGGTATGTGTGTCTGCGCAAATTCCTTCTTACTATCCCGTTTCATCATGGGCAGATACCACGATGTGTCCAGAACCCGCAGACTCGGACCAACGCGGTTGCCTTTGACCAAGTTTGCAAGCCATTTTGCAGTGATTAGAGCCCTAGTTTGCGTGGCCATGTTGGCTTGTTTATGGCTTGTTTGTGTCCACAGGGGAAAAGGGGGTGGTGGGTCAGGGTGTTGCACATAGTTTGTTGAACTCTGGTGTTGTGGCCTGGGTGTGGACTTCGCATTGCAAGATGCTGTACTCTGTCGTCAACCTAGCCCCTTTCGGAGCCCTAGGGCCCTTTCTGAAACCAGTCCCTTGACTTGAAGTGCTCTCGGGAGGTTCCCTCGTCAGGAAGTGCCCCTCCAGCTGAATCAAGTTCCCTTGATTAGGGTGCTGCATGGGTATAAAAAACTGTTTGGAAATACACTCGCCCTCCTTGTGCAGAAACAGGAAACAGACACCATTCGTTGCCATGGTTACCATCATGCAATTGTGTTACCTGTTATTTTGTTTGTACAGTTATATTGCATTGCATCATGTATTGTGTGACATGTGGATTTCATTAATATGGAAAAAGGAAATACAGCGTGACTGTCAAAAATGACATGTCATAGGCCTATACATCCATGGTGTTTATAAATCATTGTTAAAAGTTGTTTTGTTTGTGTGGTTTCATTTATAGTTTTTCACGGTGGGGTAAATAAAGAGCCCCTGTGAACATCAGTTGGAGCGTTGCCTATTCTGCATCAGATGAAGATTGTTTAGGAGGAGTTTATTTATCAATTATTTGTGGTGGTTACATTTGTAGGTCGCGGTTTCCATGCGGACAGAGAGCAGGGCTGCACAAGGCAATCGAGTCTAGATCGGCACAGACTCGCTCTTGAGGGCTTTATAAGCCACTTGAATTCCACTCAAGGCTGCTTGGTTTCGGACGACACTTAATATGGCGCAGCCTCGCGTGAACGCTGATCCGTTATTAAGCCCTCCATGGGATGCAGATGTACATACCCTCCGTTCACGGAGAGCGGCACGCCGCTTGAGTGTTTGTGAGATGTTTCAAAGATGCATGACACGGCTATAGGAGACAGCGGAAACGTGTACGAAGTTCAGAGAAGCCAAAACTTAAAAAAATATATATATATACTTAACGGCATCGGCGGTTAATGCGATTTCGTACACGTTTCCGTTGTCTCCTATAGCCGTGTTATGCATCTTTGCATCCCATGGAGGGCTTAATAACCGGTCAGGGACCCTAGGGTAGCGACGTCCAAACTTCAGAAAAGCTAACCGAGGGTTCCAAAAGGGGTTATCGTCAACCCTAAGCCATTCCAGCCTGTCAAAGTGGGCAGGGGTGAGGTGGGTTCTGGGAGTGAGGCCAAGTAGTAGCCTGACCAGTTTGTTTTGGGAAGTCTGGAGCCTTGTTTTAAGGGCCTTTGAGGTGCTTGCATAGTCCTTGTACGAGGGCTCGTGTTAAGGGTCTTCAAGGTGTTTTTGTTGACCAGTGAGGAGATCCTGTAGGGCGGCTATAGGAATCTTGTTCTTTGGTTGACTTTTTTGATTACGTTGGTGGCCATTTTATCACCGGAAAGATTTGCCTCCAGGATGGAACCTAGAGGTAATTTCATCTTTTCGTGTGATATCTTTTCGTGTTAGAGTGGGTGATATAATTGTCACCCACTCTAACCAAGAAGCCATCTGCCTGGCTGAGATTACTATTTGATCCAATTTTGAGCCAGGTGCAGATTCTACCGAGTTCAGAGCTGAGGGCCTTTTCAACCTGCAGTTTGTTCCTGTCCAAGACCAGCAGTGCAGAGTCATCTGCACTGCTGGACTGTAACAGGAACAAGTTACAGTCACAAGCTGATGCCATGTCGTTTACACAAAGTATATTAGGAACAGTAAAGGCCCTAGTATGCTTCCTTGTGGCAGCATATCACATCCAGCTCACTGATGAGCTATCAAAACCAAATATACTGTGTGTGTGTGTGTGTGTGTGTGTGTATATATATATATATATATATATATATAATAATTATTATTATACAACTGTCTTGTGTCTCATTACTGCTTTATCAATCAAGCAGTCATCAGTCACTTTTACACCTGCATGTGTGCACGCACACACACACACACACACACACACACACGTATCTGGTGTTTCCCTTGCGTAAGCACTAGTCACCCGTGTGATTCAATAGGGCATCATTCTACCATGCTCATTTAGCAGAGTGCCAGCTAGGATTAGGCTGCTGACAGGACTGGCAGACAGTGGTGTTCAGTTTTACTTTTGATGTCACTCTGCTTTCTTACATCGTTGCTGTCGGGCAGAAACCTCTTATTGCCATACCACAGTGTCACTCAAAAGCATCAAAAGTAGCATCCAGTAGCAGATCTGCTACTTCTTATTTTGTCATTTGAATCCAGAAAAGACATACCGGTATGAGGTTTCTACCCAACACAGTGCTGATGATATTCTCATCAGTTATTTAAATCGGTTTACTTTCGTGTGTGCATGCGTGCGTGAGTGCGTGCGTGTGTGCCAGTGCCAGTGCATATTAGTAAACTAACATTACTGTCAGAATTAGCTAGCTTTCATCCATAGTCTCTGGCCAGTTTCTCATGCTCTCGTTATCTCTGTTTCTCTCTGATTTTTGTCTCTATCTCTCTCGTAGATCCCAGTAACAGGGTGGGGTGTCCATTTTGTGGACAAGATGTAACAGTGATTAATTTGTTTGTTTAGTGTCCGAGGCTAAGTAGATTTTGCAGAGGGGATAACAAGGCAAATAGGGGAACATTTTTCTCTTCAAACTTTTATGGTCTGAAATACAGCAGCAAGAGAAGACCTATTGTAGTCCTGGTCAATTTTGTATACGGAATATGGATCTGTTAAAAGATTGAATAAAGAGGTCTTGGAAATCAAATCTCTCTCTCTCTCTCTCTCTCTCTCTCTCTCTCTCTCTACTGTCGTACTCCTCCTGGTACCTCTACTCTCCTGGTGTCTCTCAGTCATCCTGTGTGGTGTACAATGCATCCTTGACTGTCTCAGTCCAGTCCGTGTTTATTATTGATGATGATTGATGAGGGGCTGATAAGTGGTTATTTAATAGGTGCTGTTTAAGAGCTCTCTGTTTCTTGTCCTGGTGAGGTCACTTGAGGATAAAGCCCCCAGTGGAGCTCTGACAGCCTGTTCCTCCTAACTGCTTCACATAAAAGACAATGAATGATGCACCCCATCAAATACCATCTGACGCCAACATCCACACATTTTAAAACTTGCTACATTGACTTTCTTTTACCCTATGGTGTAATTGTACGGTGTTTTACTTTATTCGGCAAAGTACTGCATTTTTTTGTTCTTAGCCACAATGACCCTATAGCGTGACTGCCCTATTCCAGGGGAAATAGCTGATCTGCGTGACTCGTGTCATTGCAACGTGCTGTGACTGTGAGCTTGTACATCTGCCATTTTCTGTGAAGATATTTGGCGTAGAGGAGGGGAAAAGGAGGCTCACACGCTTCGCAGCTGCATTGTGATGCGTTTTCGGAGCACAACCAAGCATAAAACGAAATTACTAATAGTCTTAGTCATCATAACTTAGTTTGTATTTAGTTTCGTTTTTTAGTTTTCAACTTTTTATCAGTGGAAATAGGTAGTTGACGAACATCTTTTGTCATAAATTAAGACTGGCACAGACCACATTGCAAAATCCAATGTGGTCACAGTCGACTCACTGCAGAAACATGTTGAACAATTAGGCCTAGATTATGCAGAGCACACCGTCACCTTTAGATTCCCTTGGCTATCAGGTTTTTAAACAGGCTCCAGCCAAATTGTCAACATCTGTCTGTCGTTAGGGTCTTCAGTTAATGTAAATGTAACTGTTTGCGACATTATGCAAAGTAATGTGAGTGACTGAATGTACATGTGTGATGGAGGGAGGGGCAGAGTGAGTGCATTAACAAGAAATACCCCAAATGAGCCACACAGAAATCAAGGAGAGAAGTTGCTCTCTACTGTGCTTTTTGCTAGTTTGACCACAAGGGGGAGCCCTGGCTCTGTTGTGCTGTTGTACAGTTAGATAGAGTGTGTGTGTGTGTGTGTGTGTGTGTGTGTGTGTGTGTGTGTGTGTGTGTGTGTGTGAGAGCATACAAGCCTATTATTATTTTTGAAAGTTTTCAAGAGGCAAGTTGAATGTGTATCTTATTCAAATGGAGAGAGAGAGAGAGAGAGAGAGAGGGGGGGTGGGGGGGTGGGGGGGGGGGGGGGGGGTGGATGATGGATGGAGGAATGAGCCCCAAATGGGTATTTTCTCTAGATCTAGTCTGAAAAGTAATTTACAGATTTGTTTTTGTACTTAAGTAAATTTTGCATTAGTTTTACTACATTACAGACAGAACTAAGATGGCTTTCTAAAAGGTTTGTTGCTGTTGGGCACAAACCTCATATCTCCATATTCAAACTTTTTGTGTATTTTCGTAAATGAATGCCCTACTTGATCATACAGTACTACAGCGTCACACAAAAATAGCAGATCTTTAAGCTCAAAACATGATCTGCGCGATCTGAGCTTGTCGATCTGTTATTTTTTTAAGTAAAAGACTAAAGTAACAGTTTTGGACATAGGAGGAAACGGATAACCCTATAGTGACCCTAGTCTGGGGTGAACCTTTAGCGAAAATAGCAGATCTAAAAGTGACGTGCTTGTAGATCGGCTATTTTTGGCAAAAGGTATTTTGATATGTATGCATTTAGTGTAGATGGGGAAAATGGAGGAGGCTCAGTATAGACCCCTGGTGGACTCCGGCCAACTAAATTGTTTAAGTGGTTAACAACTCTCTTTGCAGAGTTTACCATATCACGATATATCATTCATACCTGTTTCTTTCATTCTTTCATTCCTTTTACCCACTATCCCTCAAGCCACCTCATCATAATTTTTAAATAATTTCCTATACCCATTTCTGCCAAGTCATGCTTAAAGAAAGCCACTCCGTTTTAGTGTTACTATATATCTCCCCGTAATAGCACTGAGCCGACACAGGGGAACTTTGTAGTTCGTCTTATCAGCACTTTTCTGTGTGTGTTCAAACTGCATAATAAAGTTGTTAAGCATTGTGCGTGCGTGCGTGCGTGCGTGCGTGCGTGCGCGCATTTGTGTGTGTCAGTGACAGGTTGCTATCAGGGTGCAGTACTATCTCTTGCAAGAAAAAGCAATATACTGTTGTAGCGTTCCACTCCCTCCAGGCCTATTTAGAAGGTAGAAGAACGCAAGAGGAGACAGCATACAAGCCAGGGAGATAACAATGAGAGATTGTCATCCACAGTATATTAACCACCGAGCCGCTGCTGAAACCTGTATGTACGCACACATGCACACATACATGCACACACAGGACCTTATTGCAGTGCGGCTGATGTAGATGTAGACACACATACTTAAATCCACTCAGACACAGAAACACACAGGACTTTGCCAATGCAAGCACACTCCCAAACACACAACTTTATGGTAGTCGCTGGCTGCTGTGCTTTAAGCACTGCGGTATCTGGAGGAAATGGTTTTTGCAGTTGACAACAGCAGTTATAGTCTAATAATCTATTCGCCCACCATAATGTAAAGCTTTTTATTCTATTCTCTGTACTGTGGAAAAATGAGAAAAAAGAGGACACTGTCAGGAGTTTATTTCAGCTGAGTGACAATGTTTCGGTCTAAACGACCTTCATTGGGTATCCCGAGTTACCTGATGAAGGTATCTTGATATATTACATTTTTTCCAAACATTTTCTATCTACATTAACAAAAGGGTCAAAAATATAGAATGCTATGAGCTTATAGATCTGCTATTTTTGAATCGCCAACATATAAATGGATAGAGTGGTTACAATTATTGTGATGCTACATTAACAACTTTATCTGAGGGACCCCCTGGAACCCCCTCAAGGACCCCTGGGGGTCCCCGGACCCCACTTTGAGAACGTGCATGCACCTTTGTGCACGTGCTAGTGAATTCAAGAGTGCAATGGTGTTCAAGTTTATTGCATAGCTTGTGTGTGTGTATTTGATAGCTTGCAGGCATGCGTGTGACTTAATATTCTGTGTATGTGTGTACCCTTATGACTGAAGCACTGAGAAAACTGTTGCGCCTTTTCTTCGTCCTTTTTTTCTTCAAACTTGACTACGGTAGCGGTGGTCTCAAAAACATAAGGGAAACTTTGACAGGAAAAGACTCGCTCACCGTATAGAAAAAGAAGTAAAACTCCTTTGACTGAGACTTAGAAAAATATATTTTATCATGCTGTGCTCATGGTGCTCTGTGCTCTTGGTGCAATTAAAAAGCAAACGTTTCGGTCCTCAGACCTTCCTCTGAGGACCGAAACGTTTGCTTTTTAATTGCACCATGAGCACAGCATGATAAAATAAAATAAAATATATTTTTCTAAGTCTCAGTCTAAGGAGTTTTACTTCTTTTTCTATACGGTGAGCGAGTCTTTTCCTGTCAAAGTTACCCTTATGACTGCCCATAATTCAGCATTTTTTAGGCTGTGAGTTTATGCATGGTGCTATAATTATAATTCTGCGGGGCCGGGGGCACTGGTGCACGATGTGTTTACAGAGTGCCTTCCTAAATTCCTATTGTGCAATTTCACACACACACACACACACACACACACACACACACACACACACACACACACACTCACTCACTCACTCACTCACTCACTCACTCACTCACTCACTCACTCACACACACACGTATAATGGAAAATGTAAAGTGGTAAAATACACAGTGGCTGCATAAATGCTGATATCAATGTCGTCAATAGCCTGGCACTAGCCAGACTGATATTGTGGATTCAGTCTCACACGTTGACGTTGTGAGTGAATCCACGTTATCGGTCTGGCTAATGTCAGGCTAGTCAATAATGGCCTATATCACAGTATAGCAGTTTTTTTGTAAATGAACGGCCTACTTGACCAGTATACTACAGTGTCACACAAAAGCATCAAAAGTAGCAGACATACAAGCTCACAACACAGTGCGAATTAAGCGAAGCGTTTTGAGCTTGTCGATCATTTGCTGCTTTTGAATTTGAATCCTGAAAGTTAGACAGTTTTGGACATATGAGGTTTCCACCCGACAGAGACTTTACCGCCAATGATTATGAGGCAATCACTGGCGTGTTCCATGCTATCAGATGGACATTGTCACTAGTAAATTGTACTGGTTTTGAGTTGTGTGTTGCTGAGGCTGTAAAATGGAGTGAGGTCAGGAAATCCCTGTCAGCACAAGCACTCATAGAATGATGGGGGCCTTGGGAGACGTAGAGGGAGATCTTTAAATCATCACACTGTGTACATACTGTACACACATGCACTGACACACAGTGAAATCCTCCTTATCCAATGTATCCATTTGTAATGAGAATAACACAGCAAAAAGATTTTACTGCATATTATAACTCACCTAATTCTCTCACAGAATAATGGCAATGTCTGGCGGGGTTTCAAAGCTCCTCATTTGACAATCTCACCTTCCCATTATCTTCTAGCATTTACAATTTAGGCATTTAGCAGACACTCTTAATCCAGAGAGATTTACAGTAAGCAAGAACAACACATATGGAAATACATCAAATACACAGAAATAGTTATCATGAATCATAAGCAAGCTAAGAAAGAACGTACCTAACATCCGTCTAACAATAGAATATCTTATACAATGAAACTATGTCTACATAATATGCTATCTAAATGACATAAGTTTAGCCTTTAAATACGTCTGTAAGGTCGTCAAGGCTTGTGCAAGTGCTGCATTTAAATTCCATTTAAACACACAACTTACAGTATGCTCAGGGTCACTGTGGTTAACAGTAACAGATGTTGTGTACCTCCTCTGTATTCAGATCTGGCTCTCCATATCTCCTATATCTAATTTTGGTTCTTTGGGATGGATGGAGAACAAAGTGATGTGGAATGCGTGTGCGTGCGTGCGTGCACCATGCTACTATTTTTTGGGCTATATTTCAGAAAATTCCGGCAATTCAATGCCGTCGTAAAAATGTGATATCCTCACAAGTATAGTAATCCAAACCTGTGGGTGTGTGTACATTAGTGTGTGTGTATGAGAAGCAGTTAATCTTTTTTAATGGCCAGAAGGAAAAGAAAACTGGTCCCTGCAGATTGATGTGATGAAGAAGTACAACATGAGAACATGGAGGTCACATCCAATCAACCAGTGGAGGCTACAGAAGCTGTGGGTTCTTTATCTTTATGTTTTCACTAGTGCTTTATTGATGCAATTCTAAACTTAAAGGTTGACCATCACACTAGTACAGCCTACTGATCATTCGCCCCAAGTTTGGTGAATATCCATGTGTCTCTTCTGAAGTTGTATTACACTCGACACACACACGCTCGTATAGGGCTTGGTATCGAGTTTTAATACTTTCTTGGCATCAAAATGAAAGCATCAATATCTGTAATTGGTATCAGAACCCAAGGGTAACGAAACTATTTGCACTGATTTATTTTAATACATTTATTTCCTTTGTTTGTACTCGAATGTTTTTGTTTGTGCAGTTACAGTTACAGACAGTCAAGAGCAGGTTGGTGTGTTTGCCTGCCTGAGAAAACTGAGATATCGACTTTTATTTTGAAGAACTGCTGAGTCACAGTGTCACACCTTGCCTTAAAGGACAACTTTTTTTTTTTTTAACCAAGGTTCGTGTTTTAGGTTGTTATTAGAGAAAGTAAAAGATGAGTGTTCATTTATTTTATTTTGCTGCTTTCTTTCGTTTTAGGGATTTTAGCTGTTTTTGACAGGGGGGCGGGCAGCGACGGCTCCAGAAAACTGTGACTGGGGGTGGTATGGGGTGGCTGGCTATTTAGAGGGGGGGCTAATGAAGCTTGGTTTACATAGAAGTCAGTCAATTGGACTTGTTTTTGGGGGTGGGGGGGCTAAGCATCCACGAGATGGGGCTAAAGCCCCTGGAGTCGTCTCTAGGGGCAGGGGCATTCGAGCATGGGGCTAAATATGTATTTTTATACAAACATTTTATTGTGATTTCTTTTTTTATTATTCACTATAGTCCTATATACTAGACCCCGAGAAATTACATCTGGCCACAAAAGATCACAGGATCTATTGAATGTGAAGGTAGCTTACTGGGGGGAAGCCACACTGTGTGTCATAGGCTCAATATGTCAGTTCCACACATTCAGTAGATCCCGTGATTCTTGGGGTCTAGTAGGACTATAGTAAATAATAAAAAAGAAATCGCACCCCAGTGTCAAAAACGGCTATAATCCCTAAAACAAAAGAAATCAGCAAATTAAAACAAATTAACAGTCACCTTTTACTTTCTCTAGTAACAACCTAAAACATGAACCTTGGTTGAAAAAAACTGAAGCAACTCTGCTTGTGCACTACTTTACTTTGAATTTATTATACCTTTATGTCAATTGTTTGTACAATTGTTTTTGTTAGGTGTTACAGACAACCTCAAATTGTGAGAAGTAAGTAAACCCAGACGTTTTATTTCCTGGAAGAAATGGGTATAAGAAATATTTATTTAAAAAATTGGTATCGGAAAAAGTTTTGAATATAGATTATATATTTTTTATATAAAAAAACCTTCGTTGTATTAAGTAATTTCTTCCTTGCTGTCAGTTTTGTTCTCAAAGTCCCCCCCCCCCTTCATTCCTGCTTGTCCCCACGCACATAACGCCTCCATAGAGTTTCCATGGCAATGCTATTACTGTGATAATCAAGGTTTCTCTCTCCTTGGTACAGTCAGCTCTTCAGTCTGTAAGTGTCTCTCTGGAAAGATGCTGGCTGGAGGTCAGGAGTGAGCCATGCAACCAACGAGATAATGTTTAGCAGCTGGTATAGGCATATTATATGGACTCATTATTATGCGCTGCAAAATAAAACGGCATTAATTCCGTTTATAATCTCAGAGGCTAAAATCTTTGGTATTACATTTTCATAGCAGGATTTTATTGTGTTTCGGAGATGCACACAGGCACACACACACACACACACACACACACACACACACACACACACACACACACACATAGACCACACACATAAATCTGAATGCTCTATTTATCATCTACACACACACGCACACCTGTAATGTCTTCTAGTATTTGCAGGGACAAGCTCCAATATGGAAATTATAGGGTTCAGTGCTCTGGTCAATGACACTTTACACTTACAGTATCTGTTTACTGTGTTTAGGAGTGAACCAATCTCCCACATTATTTTAGTATGCAGATTAAATCCTTCTACATAATGTATATCTCATACAACATATTTTTGATATTATTATAATAAGATCGCCACACTTTAACTCACAATGGTGCATTTGTTTATCCAGGTCAATCAAAATTGCTCCTACAGTATCTACCAAAGCTGGATCTGGTCTGGTTTGCAGAAAACCAGATTCTCAAGAAACGTGACTTTGATCTTGAAACGCTCAAAACACTGTGAACTGCATCCAAATCAGCTTCACACTCGTTTATCTGTAACTGTAGACTGTAGAGCATATTATGTAATTTATCCATGAGGAGACTGGAGAGTGACTCCCCCCGCCCCTCCACAGACACACACACAAACAAACACACACCTTTGCTGTCATTGAGCTGAACTAAACTGAGCTAAGCTAAGCATTAACTTGACACAGATAAATAAATCACTGTTCAAACGACAATCTGGCTAAACAAAAATACATTTTAGGGATAAAAAAAAAAACGTTTTATTTGTAAACACACTTTTTAGAGTGTGAAATTTGACACACTTGACACCCACCAATGTACCGCATGAGTTCCTATCACTTGTCATTTTGTGAACAGTGGGTGGTTGCCTTTGCATTCTGGTATGTATAAATAATCAATTAAGATCACAATAGGGATTCCCACGCACGCTGTCATTCATGGTAATCCTTTGTGTCAATGTTCTTGCATGGGGGTGTGGAAGGTGAAAAACCACTTGCTTTAAGCGGAAGGTCATATGACCCTATGTCCTTTTGTACATTATATGAGACAGCTGTGACAGCTGTAGTTAGGCATTCATTAGAGAGAGAGAGAGATAGAGATATTATGACCCTGGCACGATCTGGTAGTAAATGGGACTAGGTTTGGAACAGTTAATCGGACTAGGCAGTTTAATCAATTATAAAAAGTAATCGATAATCTAAAGGATATATGCAACGCAACCGTTGTACAACAAATGTGACCAGATTTGACTGAGGGGCTGCCATCGTGCATCCTCCAGCTTTTCACCAGAGGAGAAAAACTGAGTTTATTTATTGTCTCCACCAGGCCGAAGGCATTGGGAGAGAGTATGTTTTGCACTCCGTCTGTGTGTGTGTGTCTGTCCGTGTGCGTGTGTGTGTCCGTCCGTCTTTGTATAGCTAATCTCCGGCCCCGTTAACAGCAGGTAAACCACAAATTTAGTCTTGCAGGTGATAATACCCTTGACATCAATATTTTTACCCGAATGTGGATGTAAAATATGACTACCTCTGATCATTGCATTGCAATGAACACAATTATTGCATGGAAAATTACCCGTAGGTAATTCTGACATAAAGTGGGATGGAGGAACATAGCAGTCTGCTCTCACTACAGAGTCTCTTACATTCTTAGCACGTTCATGTGCTGTCCTCTTTAATCCCGAAGGATGATAACTTGAAAAATGTAAGTAATTGTTTCTGTCAGTTTGTTTCACAAGTTGTTATGTTCTCTCTCTCTCTGTATTAACAAAAATGACAGACTCTCTACTGTACACCAAAGTAAAGGCTATTGAAGCTTGCTGGGGGAAATCGAAAAATTAACAATGATATAACGTGAGTGCTGGTATTCATTCCTACATTTATACGTGCACCATTTTTGTGTTATGTAAATTAGGTTTTTGTGCAATCTTGTGTGAATACAGTGGGCGGATGTGTACCCAACGTGTTTCTGTGGGTGCGTTTGTTTTTGTGGTTGTCCCACAATCCATCAATCAGCCAGGTGATTAGTCTCTAGAGACAAACTGTTGCCTCAACCTCACACAGTTTTCAAACGCTTCCGCCTAACAATCATTACAGTAGCCTACCGTACATTGGAAGTGCTGACAGCCTTTGAATAGGGCTTAAGTGGCTACACTTATAATTTAGCCGAGCAGATGTTGATAATGATGAAGTAGGGATGGCTCTGTCTCCAGTTCATGTTATCGTTGGTGTCTGGCAGAAACCTCTCTTTATTTTAACTTTTTGTGTTTTTGAGTTGTGCAAGTACCACTGCTATACGGAGCTATGTGTGTGTCTGGGTGGCTGTGTCCCTGTGTCCCTGGCTGTGTCCGAGCACAAAAAATAGCGGTTGGTTGGTTTTCACAACCAAGTGACACTGTTGCACAGCCTAACACAAACACACATATTAAGGCAAGGCAAGGCAATTTTATTTATATAGCACCTTTCATACTCAAGGCAATTCAAAGTGCTTTACAGAATAAAAACAAACAGAGTGCAACAGTGCACTTTAAAATTAATACAGATTATAATAGATACAATTACATTACATTACAACAGATACTCCCACCTTTAATAGAAACACAGTTAATTGGGATATGCAATGTTAAATAAATACGTTTTTAAATTTGGTTGGGGATTTTCTAATGTAACCTGGAATGCTATTCCAGGTTTGTGGTGCATAATGGTGGAATGCTGCTTCACCATGTTTTGTTCCAGCTGTCGGGTGAACTATCAGTAGGCCAGCCTCAGATGACCTAAGGGTTCTGGAGGGCTCATATGGCTTCAACTGTTTATATGATGATTTCGGGTGTGACCATACAGTATAGTACAGTAAAGGGACCCCCACACGGTAACTCTGTCATTTCTCAACCGTTTCGGAGGCAGGCGGCTCGCCGGAACCGGGCCGGCACCCTGGGCGCGTTCCTGTGGGTCTGGAAGTTCCCCCGGGGACCCCCACACGTAGGTGCACTAATCAGTTCACACAAGTGTGATTTTTTGTAAATGAATGCCCTACTTGATCATACTACAGCGTCACACAAAAGCATACAAAGTAGCAGATCGACAATCTGGTGGATCTGCTACTTTAGCTATTTTTGAATTTGAAAAGTAACAGTTTTGGATTTCCACCGACGGACAATACAGTATGTGAAATGACAGTGGTATGTACAGTATGTTAGATATGTGCAACGACAGTGGTATGTATGTTATATACTGTATGTGCAACAACACAGGTGGTATGTTAGATTTGTGCAACGACAGAGTATCTTAGATAGAGGCAGCATTGCTGCTGTACAGCATTAGAGCCTTTCAACAATATCCTGTCTAGATGCAAATGAGTGAGGACAGCATAGAATGATTACTATTAGAGATGGGTTGACAGGAGCATCACCCCAGAGCCATAACAAAGCACATCACTTTAATAATTGTTATGACAGAAGGAGGCTAGACCTTGACCCAGGCTCTACCTTGCTTTATGACATATAACACTGAAGCATCCAGTAAAACCCACAGGGTTCCAAATTGCCATACAGTAAATTCCCACATGTTCAATTTAACAGGGAACACTCATACTGTGGCTTTTTAATATTTGCTGTATATTGCCAAGCATCTGGTGATATGTTAGAAATCACATGGGTTTGATTCAGTACATTGAACCCTGGCCTGTAGACAAGGTGATGTATTCTGATAAAAGCAAATGTGTGCATAATCAGAAGTGTCGGTCTGGAACATCCGTCAGATTTATATCGCGCGGATACGATATTGTTTTGACCAATCATAACACAGAATGTAAACAGATTTGTAAATGTATTACAATGCAGTACAAGTGAGACTTCAATGCAGCAACGCAACACTCTTCCATGGGCTATAGACCGTAAGGCTATGAAGCAATATAGCACTGGGCATAACAAGCAACGGATAAGGGATCTCTTAAAGGCAATAGCATATGTGGCACGTGATTGGTTTAATTATTGTAACGCCCAAACCACACCTATGCATAATATAATTGGTAACGGAGGTGTTTTAGGGATTTAGACAGGTAACCAAAATACCAACTTTAGTGGGGGAACACCCCTTCCCCACTGCTAAATCCCAAAACAGCATATTTAGAAAGATCAAACGAAAATGGAGCCCAGAGTGACATGTGATTCTAACAATCAGCAGTCAGTTTAGGCGTGGCTGATATGCTGTTCCAGCCACACGGCAACCTGAAAAAGCAAACTTTGACACATACACTGACACCTACTTGCATGGTTTATCCTTGGAACATTGTCCATAACATGTATACTGGTTATACCTTACCCTTTCCATTCCATTCTTGGGAACTGTGACTTAAAGTGGTCAATTACTTACCTATTGAAAAGGTGGATGTTTGTGAATTGTATTGTCCTATTTTGATTATGATTTAACTGGAAAGAAACAAAACTTGAATTTAAAGGTGATAACTGAGGATTCAGGTTAGAAGGGTGCACCCAAATTAGAGAGACACAGTGAACTGTGAGAATTGAAATGGCCAAGTAATTGCTACTAGAATTTGTACCAAATTATTAGTATTTCCATATTGTATTGTATTATTTCTCAATATAACAGCCAGCAATCATTTAACATTCAACTTCCTTGTGTCTGAGTCTCATTTAAGCATTCCCCATAGCTCCAGCAGTCGAACCTACTAGTCCATACTGTATAGTGCCTTATAGGTGCTACAAGCTACTCCCAGAAGTGTCACTCACCTCCGTTTGGCACAAGTCTGCATTACATTTTCAGAATTCAGTATTCTTTTTTTATTATCTCTCTCTCTCTCTCTCTCTCTCTCTCTCTCTCTCTCTCTTAAAATTCGCACAATTGCACCTCCTCTTATAATCAGAATCAGAGATGATGGGATGGGCAATGATTGGCCATGATTAACCATGATTAGCCATCCATTCTCTCCATCCATTCACACAATTGGGCCTCATTCACACGTACTAAACACCAATCAAGCAATGTTTGGTCGTTTCTTTGTTTTTTGGGCCACCACAATGCTTTTCCAATGGGAGTCACATGGTTTGATCAAACATTTGTGTTTGATTGCTGATTGCTCCCCCCTCATCAAAGAAAAATGTTTGGTCAAACCATGTGACTCCCATTGAAAATGAATTGGAGCAGCAATCAAACAGCAATCAGACATCGCACACGGACCGAACATTTGTTGTGTAGGTGTGTACAAAGCCTTACACCTCCTCAATCAGAGATGATGGGGTGTCATAATGATTAACCTATTCACATACTTAACATTCTAGTCACATGGAATTTGTTTTACTTGTCATAAAGTAACCTTACTTGAAAAACATAAATAACTCACTACCATAGGCATGCAATCAGAGCTGTGGGACCTGCATTTATTTGTATTCATCCAAGTCCTTATTATAACATGGAACACAATAGCACTACTTTTTTGCTATCTGAGCAAAGGAATTAACATATACCTATCGGTAACAAAATAAATTAAAAAAAAAAAAATCGCATTACAAACCTGTATCAACATTTTCTTATACGCCTAGTAATTACTACTCTGAATTAGTACAGTATGTGATTGTATTTATTTATTCTAGTGATCAGTTACAATTGTGATTTTCTGACATACAGTATTTTGAAATTCTGAAGCTACTACTTTCACTTTTTCATTGAAATGATAAAATATGAATACTAATTTATTTGAGGATGTTTGTGAATGATATAATTATAAATAAGACCTCATTTGGAATCCGGTACCGTATACTTTGTTTATGAAACAGATTATGAAAATACACATTGATAGTGTCTCATCACCTTGATATTAGCTGTGGTACTGTGAATAAAATTATTCATGGTCAAAATAATAACATAATAATATATGCTAATGATTATTTATATTCAGCACAGTCTTCCAGTGAAATCGAGTTTTTTTGTGCCATTGTTAGTTAATACTATCACATCTCTCTGCAGGGTGTGAGGTGTTTCATCTGTTAGTTAATACTATCACATCTCTCTGCAGGGTGTGAGTTGTTTCATCTGTTAGTTAATACTATCACATCTCTCTGCAGGGTGTGAGGTGTTTCATCTGTTAGTTAATACTATCACATCTCTCTGCAGGGTGTGAGGTGTTTCATCTGTTAGTTAATACTATCACATCTCTCTGCAGGGTGTGAGTTGTTTCATCTGTTAGTTAATACTATCACATCTCTCTGCAGGGTGTGAGGTGTTTCATCTGTTAGTTAATACTATTACATCTCTCTGCAGGGTGTGAGGTGTTTCATCTGTTAGTTAATACTATCACATCTCTCTGCAGGGTGTGAGGTGTTTCATCTGTTAGTTAATACTATCACATCTCTCTGCAGGGTGTGAGGTGTTTCATCTGGGTATGAGTCAATTTTCAGTTCATGCATAGTACAGTATTTCTAACGCCGCCTAAGGTGACCGGTTCAGCCAATTAAAAAGGGATGCTGATTCTTCTGTAAATATAATACACTTTTAACCACATAAACGCTATTTTATTAACATGCCCAAAATAGGGACGGTTGGGACGCCATGTTTAAAGTTGTTAAAATTGAAAATGGCTGAGAGGTGCAGTGAAAAGTAGTAGTAGCAGCAGCAGTAGTTTCTGTGACGAGGACCTGAGAATATATTCTGGACAGAGTGTGACACCCCCTGGGCCCTGGCACAAGCCTGTCAACAGAAGTCATGACAGTGCATGACTGTGCAGAGGCAGAGCTGTTACAGTGCGTGTGTGCGTGCGTCCATGTGTGTGTGTACGTGAATACACATGCAAGCATGCATTTTTTGTGTGGTGCTAGTTGCTACGTGTATGTGTGTATGGCAGAACACTTGAATATTTATTTATTGAGGAGAATTATCCAGTATTACATGTCCATCTGTGAGTGGCAAAAGTATGTAAAACGCTCAGATTGAAGGAGAAATTACAGCCAGGTGTTTTAAATCAACAATCCAGTTGCTTTGTGAGAACATACCTTGTTGTTGTTTGAAATGACCTGCCAGATACACTGACCGGTTCAATAATATGTCCATTTGGTGCATTGGTCTGTGCTTCATGATGTTGATGTAACCACGTGAGTGACACGTTCTTACATTTAGTTTCCTCTGGGTAGGTTGAACAAGTGCATGATAGTGTGTTGTGTGTGCGAGCGATTTAGGGCTGTGACGCACAAATATAATTTTATCCAAAATACTGCCAAAATAACCAACGTATAACATTTACCTTAGAAACTAGGTCAACTGTACAAAAGTACAATAGTGGCACTTTTTCCATTTGTGTGTGTGTGTGTGTGTGTGTGTGTGTGTGTAAAACTGTAGATATGAAATACTCAAACTGAGAAATTATAATCGAGCACACACAAAATAAATCCCCCCTTATGTTTAATAATGGACTGTACCTTCCCCTCGCCTAAAACTCAAGTGATAGGCAACTGCAGGGTGTTCAGAATCCATTGAACAGAGCAGAATGGAAAACAGTCAATGATTACTAAACTATCATCATTATTGTGGAACCTTGCTTACATGTCATATCACTCATCCTTATGCACTAGTCTCCTAGCTGTTACTTTCAGCAGCCAATGAATAAAAACAAAAATAAAAGCAAAAATGGATTTGCAACTGCAGTATTGCAGTAATGTGGTGTCCTTGTATATCTGTATACTGTACATTCTACTGCATGTATCTCTTATGCAGCAGGCTGTACATGTTGTGGCTCTGTGCTGGAATGTGGTACATGTCTTCAGTGGTGTACAGTAATGACGTACATTTACTTGAGTAGCTTACTGTACTTAGGCTATGTACTTTTTGAGTATCTGTACTTTACTGGAATATTTGACTTATGACTTTTACTCCACTACATTTCAAAGACAAATTATTGACCACTGGGTATGTATCATGCACACGTGTATGTGGGTTAAATGCCATCGTCCCGAGATTGCTAGTGACGCACGCATATACTGTAGCTTTTAATTCACTGTGAAGATTCAAAGCACACGCACACTGGACAAGATGCACATTCACACGTACATGAGTGCACCCAGTAGGAAGCATCTCTCATGGGGACGTGGATTGTGGAATGCAATATAGAGCGTGTAGGCTTTTGCTGACCAAGCTTTTGACCCAGCATGATCAGCACCCACGTACTGTACGTACAAATGTGTACACAGGTGTGACCCTCCCCCCCCATTAATGGTATGTTGTTGAAAATACCACTCAAACCGTGTGTGTGTGTGTGTGTGTGTGTGTGTGTGTGTGTTTCTGTGTAACAGAAATACAACGCATTGAAGAGAAGCAGGGAATGTTTGTTTGTCAGCTGCTGCTTGGTTAGAACATTTTAATAAGTCACTAACTGGCCCGAGGTCTGAACTGCTGTATATTATATTACAGGTATGCCTTTGAGGATATCTAATTAATTAGTTACCTCTAGTGAATTGATTACAGGCCCAAGATTTCAGTTATGCTGGTAGTATACCAGCAAGTCAAACGGTTTGCCTAAACCAAACAAGTTCTCTGAGGATTCAATTATTTTGTACTCTTGAGCTCCACTCTGAGTGCTGCACTAGACCCTGCTCACTTTCTACAGTGCTGGAACAGCTATTGTGACACCTGTTTTTTCATTTTTGTAAACCTCCAAACGTGCTTTGCCTTTGACATAATTTGTCTCGATATATCTGGTGACAGACACAGTGAAGAGCATACTATCTCTTCATTAATTAAACTAGCACGATGCCTGGCGGAACGATGCCCATTGCATCACTCAATTGATCGCTACACGTTGGCACAGTGCTTCTTTCCAACACTGGCAATTTGTCAGATAATGTATTCTCATAAAAAACCTTTAGGATGGTGTTAAATGCAGAGGACAAATTTCCCCAAGGGGTATGAATAGCCATCTGGTTGTGTTTTATAGTCCTTAAGAGGGGGATCGTGGAGGTTTGTACCAGCTAACCTCTTCAACTACCGTTCTTCAAACTTGTACTTGGCTGGCATATTTAGGAAATAAGATATAAATTTGCCAGAAACTTAAGTGTCTGACCAGTCACAAGATGTTCGCATTGGTGTCTCTGCAATGATGTTTGGCTAGTAGAAATGTTGGAGGTGCAGAGCTGCTGAACTTTGACAAGGCAGTGCATTCACTTTTTACTAGTTGATTAGTTGCCTAGTTTAGCCTACTAGTCGACTAGTTATTTAACTAGGCCTACCTATGTAAAAAATCTTTTTTTTACATTTTACATTGAAAAACTGTGTACATTGGTGAATATAACTATAGTCTAGCTGATCTTGAAGCCTGTTTCACTTAGTACTTTTCCAGTCCTTCCTGGAGACTGAGGGATTACGTTAACCAGGGAATTCCAATCCTGTAGGTGGAATTGACTAGAAACAGATGTTTCCTCCGTGGACAAAGTGATTGATCTGAAATGAGCTGCCATGGAGTGCCGTTTTCCTTTGGTGAGATATTGATTTGAACCGCTAAAGGTGTAGACCAGGAGAATAGTGTGTGTGTGTGTGTGTGTGTGTGTGTGTGTGTGTGTGTGTGTGTGTGTGTGTGTGTGTGTGTGTGTGTGTGTGTGTGTGTGTGTGTGTGTGTGTGTGTGTGTGTGTGTGTGTGTGTGTGTGTGTGTGTGTGTGTGTGTGTGTGTGTGTGTGTGTGTGTGTGTGTGTGTGTGTGTGTGTGTGTGTGTGTGTGTGTGTGTGTGTGTGTGTGTGTGCGCGAGTGTACCTTTGTTTGTGCACCCACTGTGTCCTCTGCCATGTTTATAATCTTGGTTAGGATTTGTGGGATTATTTACCAGCCCCTTCAATTCTGTGTAGTAGTAAACACTCAGGCTTGAATTGGAGAGTGGTGGGGCATGTGTTGGAGGGGGCTTGTATGTAGCTACGTAGGTAATGTATGGTGCTGTGTTCAAAAGGAAGACGTTTCTGGTGAGTGAATGGATGTCTAGTGAAGAAGCTGCTCTCAGAGTGTGACCTATCTCGCACTTTTAAGAAGAAGCCTTAATTGTCACCTGGAAATGTTTTGAATGATCTGTTCTATATTAGGGTGAGAGCAGTGGAGCTCAACAACAGTGTGTTTCCAAAATAAAGAATCCCATATTTGAGTATGAGATTGTGAAAATCTCATATTGTACGTCGTAGGTACAGGTATGCTCCTGTAGAAGCTACAAGTTTGTATCAGGTCAGTGTAGCTTTAAGAAGAAATACTGTGAATCCCACAGTGTAACCGTGACGTTTCAGTTTGATGGAGGTCACTGTTACCATAGAAATGTTTAACGCACCCGACTGATACCATTAGATCCCGCATAGGCCCGAGGGACGGTCGCACAGTACTGTACATTGTCTGAGTAGTACTGTACATTGTCTGAGTAGTACTGTACATGGAGTCAATTTAACTGAGCTGTTCAAAATGTGGGCAGGCACTGTTATGCTCCATTGAAAACAACTTGATTGACTGATTGATAATATCAAGAGTCAAGACTAGGACTATTAAAAATAGGAAGCAGCAGTGCTTCAAAACGATTAAAGGTTTAGGTCTAATATGCAGGTTGTAGATTTGCAGGCAGTTTATTACAGACTGGTAAGAGCCCCAGGGGAAATTAATTGAAACAGTGAAAGAGAGCAGCTGGTCCAAGTCACAGTGCCTGCATCCATCAAAACATCAGAGAGTTCTGACACAACCATCATTCTTAGAAGTGTGTGGACTGTGAAACAATGAATTTACCTCAAACATGGAGTCAATCGTATTTGTAGACATCGAGAAAATCTGAATTTGTGCTTCAAGAGTCAAGTTTATCAGGCTGAGTATAGCATTGCTGTCAGTACAATGATACGATTTAAGAAGAACTAGCAGGCTGAAGACTTGCAGAGCAACAGAGTGAAAAACAAAGTTATCCGAAACTGGAACCTTTACAATAGTTGAGTAAAAAAATAAAAAAGGTCCACGGTTGTGAGTGGCATTATTTTAACGAATGTGCATGGTTAGAAATAGAATGTTGATACAATGATATTATATTCAATATATTATATTGAATATAGTTCTAGAACATTTGCAGTGGCTGGAGGTGGAGGTCTGTCTGTCTGTCTGTCTGTCATTTTGTTTTCAACCTTTGCAAATTCTGTCTGTAATTACTAATTACTGCGCCTTTGTGTTTGTATGTGCATGTGGGAGTGAGGTAAGGGGCATTCAAGGAGTGCATGCATGCATGGATATTGATTTGGTGGTTCGTCAAAGAAAAACAATAAGGATCAGATCATTGAAAACATTTCCAGATGACAATTAAGGCTTCTTCTTAGTGCGAGATAGGTCACACTCTGAGAGCAGCTTCTTCACTAGACATCCATTCACTCACCAGAAACATAGTCATGACTCATGTGTGATGTGAATGGGTGAATGTAATGTAATGTAATGAAACATAGTCATGTGTGATGTGAATGGGTGAATGTAATGAAACATAGTCATGTGTGATGTGAATGGGTGAATGTAATGCATAAACATAGTCATGTGTGATGTGAATGGGTGAATGTAATGCCCTTTGGATGTGATGTGAATGGGTGAATGTAATGCCCTTTGGATAAAAAGCGCTATATACAGAAAATGCACCATTTACAAACATCCTTTTGCCTGGAGGTCCTGGCAGTGCAGTGCTGATATTTAGACTTTCTTTCTCTCTCTCTCTCTCTCTCTCTCTCTCTCTCTCTCTCTCTCTCTCTCTCTCTCTCTCTCTCTCTCTCTCTCTCTGACTCCCTCTCTCTTTCTCTCCCTCTCTCTCTCTCTGATTGAAGCTGCCTCTGGGGTTGAATGGACCGGGTGTGTGTATGAGATTAAATGTGAAGTTGGTTGTAATTCTCCTTTCCTATGCTTCCCTGAGGTTGTCAATACTGTACAATGACATGCTTTTCAAGAGGCATTCAAAAACTGTGTGTGTGTGTGTGTGTGTGTGTGTGTGCCCCTACCCCTCCTTTGACAAAGTCTGCTGATCTCACATTGGTCTGAATAGCCACATGGCTATGCACAGATGACAGACAATAATAGACAACAATAATCATAAATCCTATTTGGAGCAACGTCATCGTCGACATCGACGGGCTGCCATAAGCAAGCAAGCAGTGTGTGTGTACGCGTGTGCGATGTGCGTGCATGCGTGTGTGTCTGTGTGAGAGAAAAAGAGAATGTGTATGCTTCACTGTTTGTGTCTTTCTTACACTAGCAATCTTCTTCACATACCTTCTACTCAAAGATCCCCCACACAACACACATACCGGTATAAGCAATCATTCCTACTTAAATTAATCTCTAAATGTGCCATATTATCAGATTAATGAAAAGCATCATGGCACAAGCCAAGAACAGCCAATAGACATTTCAGATGTTTTGCATTGTGCATGACATTGTGAGAGAGAGATATGCTGTCCTGTAGTGAGATGGAGACGCTGTACTTCTAGAACTTGTGTGTGGTATATAGGGCTCCATCTTGCGCAACCCTTATCCCTTATCCCTAAACATATTTGCCATTTTTTACTATTTTGAAAATCATTTAAAAATAGTTCAACTAGCTGATCTACATCTACACGTTGTGAGCTTGTAGATCAGCTATTTGAACTATTTTAAAAGTTTTTTTTTTAAATAGTAAAAAATGGCATAAGTTTAGGGATAAGGGTTAAAGGGTGGCGCAAGATATAGCCTATACTCTACAGTCTACAGTCTACACTACAGTAGGTACCAAAAGAGAAGCAGCATAGTGGTGACACGTATGAAAGAGAAGTAAAGACAACAGCCGGACAATAGGGAAATTATAGAAATTAGCTTGACAGACAGAGAGAGAGACGAGAGGAGGAGTTCTGCAAGTGAGAGTGAGCGAGTGGTAGAAAACGCTGCGCTGCACAGCGTGCTTCTCACTCCCCCGACGGTGCGCAGGTGGAGCTGGAGCAGCCCTGCTGAGAACGACACAACAGCAGAAAAAATACCAGTCCAGATAGAAAGAGCGGGAGACAGAAAATATCAGAGACACAAGACACATAGAAAGAGGAACTGGGGGCAGACATATAGGCTGGAGGGAAGGAGAGAGGGAGGGAGTGTGGAGAAAGAGAGAAACAGAGTTACCAAGCAAGATAGAGTGAGGAAGGAAAGCAAGGCACAGAAGAGGAGAGGAAGCCCAGAGGAGTGACATGAGAGGGGGAAAAGTGCTGATGGCAGAACTATGACAGAGCGCCCTGCCCAGACTTAGCAAGGACTCCTCCTGCATGTCTCTTTCACTCTGTCACCTTCCCACTGGCCCATCCTCTCATCCTCTGACCCCCCCTCCTCCTTAACCCTCCCTTCCCCACTCTCTCACTCTCTCTCCCTCTCTCTCTCTCTCTATCTCACACTCTCACTCACTCACTCACTCACACGCACACGCACACGCACTCATTCTTTATCTGTGCAGAGGAGGCATCGTGCAGTGCCGGGACCACATCAATCTCTCTTGCTGTCTCTCTCTTCATCTCCCCCCCTTCCCTATCTCTCATCTCTCTCTCTTCATCTCTCTCTCTCTCTCATCTCTCTCTTCATCTCTTCCTCTGTCCCTGTGTGTGTGTGTGTGTGTGTGTGTGTGTGTGTGTGTGCTGTGTCGTCACTCTGGAATCCCTCCAGCTCCTCTAGAATTCGGCTCCAATCGGCATTCCGCCGCAGGCTCACCCTGGGACTCCTGCAGCAACACTCTGAGATCACTCCTGACGTCCTGCGCAGCAGACGGGACACACACAGGAGGGAGGAACACCACGGCAGTGAGGGAGGCTCTTGAATGAAGGCAGAGGAAGTTCTAGCAGTACTACTACACTACATGCATTTGGCTGGCACTGCAAAAAAAAGGGAGAAAGTCAAGTAGATACAGACAGTATTTTGGACTTTGCTGTTCCAGGACCTTGGCAGATACATTTGAACACTTTTCTTCAATAGAAGAAGACACGATTTGAGAACTCAACCCTTTGGGATTTATTTCTCTGTCAGAATTACAGTCGTATACTATCCTCCCTCAGCCCTCCCATTCATACTTTCTGTCTCGGACATTGCTACATTGCACACACAGCTTCAGCCATGCAGGTGTCCATTGCGTGTACGGACCATAACCTGAAACGGGGCAATGGAGACCACAGCAAGCAGAGCGCCTCTAGCCCCAACGTGGTCAATCAGGCTAGGGCAAAGTTCCGCACCGTGGCCATCATTGCCCGCAGCTTTGGGTCCTTCACTCCTAGACACCACATATCACTGAAAGAATCGACTGGGAAACTCACAGGCATGAAGTACAGGTGTGTGTCCATGTGTGTGTGTCCATGTGTGTGTGTGTGTGTGCAGACTATGCACTGTGCACGCTGTGCGTGTGTGCTTCTTGCAGACCTCAAGAAGCACACGGCAAAGTGGTGTCAACTGATCGTTTCAGTGCATTCTTCCTAAATGACATGCTTTGTTGTGAAAATGTTTTTTCACAACAAAGCATGTTTCATTATTACACATTGTATGATCCAGCTGAGTTACTGAGTTCAAAAAGGTAGAGCCCACACACCAAAGCAGGTAAGAGGTAGTTCTTTATTACAAAATAACGTTGCGATCCGCTGTGGATCTTCTTCGGGTCATATCCAGCTTTTATTGGTCATATCCAGCATTATTTCTTGACATGAAGAGTATGAATGACATTGACATGAATGCATTGGAAACAATGCAGTGTCCTATACAGGAATGTGCAGAGTGGGGATCACATAGGTAACACAGGTGTTACATGCATTAACGTATTTACTAGTCATGTACTGGTGCAGTCCTTTGAATGATTTTAAATCTGTTCTGTGAGTTTCTCTTTTGTTGCTCAATTCCATTTAAACTAGAAACAGCCAGATTAACCTCCCCTTAATCTGTGTTGAAATTAAATACCACCGCATTTAATTTATGTCTTCAGATTGTGGCATTTAAAATAACGTCTTTACCATAGTTTGGGTAAGGCTGCTTGCTCCAAGCTTGCTTGCTTTACATTTCCTAAAATGCTACAGTACAGTCAGTGTACAAGTGTCTGGAATGCCTCAGGGTTACATAGCTACCGTATATCACAAAACGTCTGACTTTGCTGGTATCTTTCATTGACAATGAATGACAGGCAATTTCCTGTGTTGTGACCATCACAAAACAAGTTGACAGTGAGTTCTTAGCCTCTATTTGCCCTTCACTCAGTCAGTACATCTTGTCAACCTCTTGCTCCTTCACTCCTGCATCCCTACACATCGTCTTTCTCACTTAGCTTTGTGTGTCCCTGGGTCCCTGGCTGTGTCCCTGGCTGGCTGTGCCCGTCTGTCTGAGCACGAAAATAACGTTTTCACCACCAAGTGTTGCGCAGCCTAACACACACACAGACACACACGCACGCACACACACACACACACACACACACACACACACACACACACACACACACACACACACACACACATAACTGTGGATTTCGGGTGTGACATTACAGTACAATAGAGGGCCCCCCTGGCGACCCCCACACGGTAACTGTCATTTCTCAACTATTTCTGTCTGACGCAGATTTTCTTTTCTTTCTTCTTATATATATTTTTTCTTTTTTTCTTTCAAAATCCCACGATTTTGTAACTCATTTTTCACCCCTGTGTCAATTATCTAATGTGATCCTGGGCTCTACACACCCTCCGCCAACCTAGTCCCCATATATGGGGGACATGGGGAGAGCAACGGATTTTAACTCATGCTTCCTTCATGCCTGAGTGTCCAAGTTGCTCCTTTACACCTGACAGGGGTTTCCCTGGTTGGACGTAGACAGTACATTACAGTACAGTACAGTACAGTACAGTACAGTACAGTACAGTACAGTACAGTACAGTACAGTACAGTACAGTACAGTACAGTGACCCCTGGGGACCCCCACACAGTAACTCTGTCATTTCTCAACCATTTTGGACGTGGGCAAATTTTCTTTCTTCCTTTCTTTCTTTCTTTCTTTCCAATTAAAAAGGAACATAATATACATGTAGGCCCATTTGTTGCAGCAACGGTGAAACTAGCAAGTACCCATTTCCCTTTTGTAATCATTGTCTTCCTTTTTATTGCCCAGTCTGTACTGCAGCTGTCAAACATTTAAGATTACGTGGAAAGCTTCAAAATGACTTTTGTGCGACTTTACTTGATCTAGTTTAGTCCAGCTGACCTGAAGGCTGTCATTAATGCAGTGGCCCATTGAATACATGGACCACAGCGGGTTGGGGCTTTTCTCCCTAGTTTAGTCCAGCTGACCTGAAGGCTGTCATTAATGCAGTGGCCCATTGAATACATGGACCACAGCTGACCTGAAGGCTGTCATTAATGCAGTGGCCCATTGAATACATGGACCACAGCTGACCTGAAGGCTGTCATTAATGCAGTGGCCCATTGAATACATGGACCACAGCTGACCTGAAGGCTGTCATTAATGCAGTGGCCCATTGAATACATGGACCACAGCTGACCTGAAGGCTGTCATTAATGCAGTGGCCCATTGAATACATGGACCACAGCTGACCTGAAGGCTGTCATTAATGCAGTGGCCCATTGAATACATGGACCACAGCGGGGAGGGGCTTGACCTACTGTATGACCTTCCCCCTCACTTCCCACTTACTCCTTCCTGTTTCTCTCCACATAACAATGAAAACCAAGCATCTCATTTATAATGACTAGGCCAAGACAATGCCAGCTCGTTTACTTACAGTCAGACAACAGAATGAATATTACTCCCTGAGGAGTAAGAAGAGGTTGCACTTGCTGTTCTAATGTTAAACTAGGTTAATGATCCATGATGCCTCCCAGATCATTTTCTTGGATTTTTTGAAAACAAGGTCACAGATTTTTTTATTCTCCCTCCCCCACCCAGCTACAATATATATATGAAAGAAACATTTTCTATCTGTTTTTTTTGACAATCACTATTCTATTATATCCAAATGATTCAAATTGTTTATTTCATATTTGAACGGGGACAAACGTTTCAGCTATCCAGCCTTCATCAGTGTGGAGAGTGACTGTATAGTGAATGTAGGTTCCTTTTAAAGCATGAATGAGAATCTCCGTTTCTGTGAATGGCATCGGGATATTGGCGATATTTTTGGGCCACGCCCGTGGCCCAAAAAGGTACTTTGCCTGGCCATCCCCTTATATTGTTGACTAATTGGATTATTCATTCTAAATTAAAAAAAACAAATCAAATTAATCTACCGTAATCCCGCAATAGGGGTATCTGGGCATATGCCTCGCACATGGTGTATTGGATGGATGCTATTGACGGTAGAAAAAAAGAATGTTGCTCTATTCTAATGTATGTAACTGATCTATGAACAGCAAAAAAAGCCTGATGTCCCTAGCACATTAGCTGTGTTTAAATTGTTTTGATTTGTATATATGTATATTTTGAGATGTAATTGCTAGTCACATTGTTGATTGCTAACAGAGACTTTATTACGCAGTCCCAATTTGCGATTACCCACCGGGTGTGATGTGAGGTGATTAGCAGTGTTTTTGTGCACCTGCACTATGTCATCACTCCTTTAAAAGGAACCTACATTCAGTCACTCTCCACACTGATGAAGGCTGGATAGTCCAAACGTTTGTCCCTGTTCAAATATGAAATAAACAATTTGAACTGAAGTCTTGGTGTGTGCGACCCACTACCGTTATTTTTTTTATATGTTATATATTACATGAAGAGTAATATATTCTCTATTTATAACCTTTCTTGTTTGTTGATGATTATGGCAGTCATAACTTCCGTCTTATTTTAGCTGCCTGTGCATTTTTTCTGGGAGAACGTTTGTATCTAATTACTTTGAGATGGTGTATAGCACCAGTACCGAAACATACAGTATAAACATTGTAATTTTATTCCTGCAGAATGCATCTCGCTATGAAAGTACATTAGCCCCCAATTCTATTATATAAATCTACTGTGGGCAGAGTTCATTAAAAGCTGAAGTTATTGCTGTGATTTGTGTTTTCATCAAGGCACAGTGGTGGTGGCTCTGTGCACACTGCACAGTGAAACCCAGTGTTCATTTAGAGCAGTGGTTCTTGAGGGGGGTTCCAGGTGGTCCCCAGCTAAATGATGGAGAGTTGGTTACCAAATGAATGGACCATTATAGATCTTTTAGACTCTTGTGTGAAATGGAACGGTTCCATTTTACACTCTCAAGAGTTAAATTATTGTTAAATATCTCCATTAATTAAGTTAATTTACAAGAAGTCTACACAATTAGAGAATGTAGAATAATTGTTATTTCGATCAATGTTTGACTTATCTCTCCTATGAGATATATATCCTATAGAAATGTGGACATGTTCTTTAGTTTTGGGTCTGCAAGGCTAATAGGCTATAAATATCATCAAATTATGGTCCGTGGTTCAAATGCAGAATATATAATGGGCCTTGATATGAAAAGGGTTGAAAAGCACTTTATTTCTAGGACCATGCGGGCGGTCTGGCATGGTTATCTAATCTTATTGACTACGACTCACTTTATTTCTAGGACCATGCGGGCGGTCTGGCATGCTTATCTAATCTTATTGACTACCACTCACTTGACATTACTAATGACCATTCTTCAAAGCATATACCGTTGTTTCTTCGAGGAACCTGTCATTTTCCATTCAAATCATTTCTGTACAGAAAGGAAAATCAACTTGCAGAGACTAGAAATGTGCTTGAGTTGGTTGTGCAATCACCACACAGAATGTAGTGGCATATATATATATATATATAAATAATTCCCCAGTTATGTGTGCTGTATTTTAACGCATTTACTATTAAAACCGAGAAAGCATTAATTTAACCATTACTTTATACTTTGGCTTTTCGAAATTTTCAGATGTACTGTAGGCCTACTGTAGATCTGCTATTTTTGAAAAATCAACAATTTGTGTAAATCTTTAGATACATAGATGTTTTTAAAGTGAACATTTTTAACTCAAATCTTTGCTTCGAACAAAAGTTTTTTATTTATTTAGTTATTTTTTAGATGGGAGGGCACGGCTAAATACATACAATCTTGGGGGCTCTTAAACCACTGAGTAGTTCTCAGAACCACTGATATAATGGGTAAATAACCACATGTCTTAATGGGTTAAAGCATGATTTTGGTGAAAAGATATATCTTTTCACCAAAGTTATATGAACAATATATGAACAAAATTTAAATTCGGCGCCATTGTTACAGTGGCAGTTCCTACAAGTTAGAACAGTGGTTCTCAAACGTTTTCATTTCAAGGACCCCTGGTAATGCATTAGGCCATGGACCCCCATAATGTACAAATGGAACCAAATTAATTTGCTGTGTTGGTGTTGGGGTATGCAGGACCGGTATAGTGGAAAGGAGGAAAGCGGATTGTGCTTAGCTCAGTATTACCTCAATAAATCAACAAGAAGCATGTGCATAATGTGTGCGCTTAAGAATCTGTTGAAGCCTTTCTGTACAGTACACCACATTCTCCTGAATGGCTGCAAGTACTTTTCATGTGCACTCACATGGACCATGTACTGTACACACATTGCACACACATTTCCCATCCTTTCATGATAAATCAGCTCTATTCACTTTAAAAATTCACTAGTCTGGAATGCAATCAAATGGATACTAAGGTCATATTCTCACCTAATACTTCGGTAGACTCATGCGTATGGGCGGAGATTTTGGGATTCTTGCATATTTAATTTGCTGCGGTTTGCCTTCACACTGTCATCCGTAGCAATTGGAAACGCAGCAGGGGGGACCTTTATCAATGTGTTCCATTCATAAACCTAGCCTACAACACAGCCTACAACACAGTGAAATCTATGGTGATAAAATTATACTCATATAAACGTGCATGTGTCGTGCCGTCTGGGACTGGACCCCCCCCCCCCCCCCCCAGCTCTCTCTCACTATACACATGCAGCCACGCCACGCACTTTTGGGCATGGAGGCACAGCGCTGCTAACAGACTGTCAGCAGCGCAAAATGTTTACAAGTTTATTGAGATGAAAGTCCCTGCTCCCCAGTCCCCACACAGTGACAGCACTCCATGTTTACGGCACAGACAGACAGAATATTCTGTAGGCTATAATACACTGTAGTGTTTTTATGTGTTTTCTTAAGCAATTGATTAATGTACTCGTCCTCATTTCGATCAGGGCTTCAGTCTCCTCATTCGACCACGTCTAGTATCCACGGTAACGCGACATCTTTGCGCTGCGTAAAATATGCCTTCTCCGTCTCCAACTGTGTTCAGCGCTCCTCACCCGCCACATTGTTTGCTTCATTTCCTTTATTTACTGCGGATTGCATTCACACCTGCACCGAAATGCATCGTAATCAAGTGCGATTGGAAGCAAAGCGAAACCCCCGTTTTTGCTCGGAGTAAAATGCGGTTCTTTGATACGCATTAGGATTCGAATGAGCCTTCACACCTGCCAAATGAAGTGCACTTTCTGAAAATGCGCAGCAGGATTCGTTTTAATCGCAGCAAAGCTCTCTGGTGTGAATGTGACCTAAGAGACTTTTTCTGCTTCAAAGATCAAAGTGTCTCACCTCTCTGGTTTTGGGCACTGAGGAGGAAAGTAGATAAGGAACAAGGAGAGAGGAGAGGATGGGGTTTTGGCAAACGGGGTTAATTCTGCACACAAGTGACTGCAGAAGCATGGAAACTAGTGCAGTGATGAATGAGACATGCACATGCATGTAAGTACCTGTATATACTGTATGCATAAATGGACCTATCTTTAAGGCAAAAAGATAACTTTGGAATCCTATCCTAGCCAATAGATGGAATATGAGAAAATATGAGAAAACACCGATTTGCGTGAGATTTGGATCAAATCTGAAGGAGAAATAGGCCTACTGTATAAACAATTGTGTTTTACAGAAGGCGCTAAAAAGATCAGATGTGAAAAATGCAGGTCATTTACTCTTTCCTTGGCCTCTAGGGAGTGTGCATACAAAGTTTTACACAGATCGGTGCAGTTATAGGTAAAAACATGAATGGGCCAGTGAAGCACCACCATGAAGCTGATGTGAACATTTTCAAGTGGCATTTCTTCCTCTGCCTAGTGGGAATGTGCTTGCAAATTCTTACTCAAATTGCACTCTGCGTTCATGATTTGAGGCATTTTGTTCAAAACGGACCAATCCTGCAAACTTTGGAAGACCATCTTAGCCAATGGGGATGGAATATGGGGAAGCAAAGACAGGTCCGTGTTTATCACATGACTATAGAGATACAGGGCTCGAAATTGCGACAAATGCGGCTACATTTTTATCTTCTACCTTCAACCTAAAAATATAATTGGGAGCATCAGTGCCACTGCAAGTAATCATGTGACCAAAAATCGATTGTAGCAAAACGGCGCTCGCTGTTATCCAAGTCCAACTGCATGTATAGCCTGCCCGTCTTTCAAGCGTTCAGAATTGATGCAAGCCTCTAGCCAGCTACAGAGAAAAAGAAAACTCTCACTCAGTTGTGAGTTAGCCTGATTATCAGACTGTAGCAGTCCACTCAGAGAGTGGGCGGGGTCTTTGGGCTGGATCCAGGCTAGTTGTGAGTAGGAGCCGCGTGCAAGCCGTGCATGCGAGAGAGAGAGAGAGAGAGAGAGAAAATACCAGACTTTTACTTGTAACAAGTATTTCTACATAGCAGTATTGATACTTTTACTACAGTATTGATACCATGTTACTTTTACATTGCAATTATTTAGAAATTCTAAATATATTATCCAAAGGTGAAAAAAAAGTGATTGGCCGGAATCGGTGTAGACTGTACACTGATGTTTGGAGATGTTTGATGCACTACATTTTAAATTCTGCCTCCAGCATATTGCACAGTGGTGGCATACCGTTCATTTTGAAATACTTTCATGTTATTTGTGAACCACACTGTTATTGTTTTTATGGATGGAAATCGATTACAAATTGGTGCTCCTTAAATTTTGGTGGGTGCTCCTATTTTTTTTCCTGGTGCTCCTTAATTTTGAAATTGGTAGCATCAGTGCTACCAGTAAAAAAGTTAATTTCGAGCCCTGAGATAGTTTAACAGCATTAGCATTTGACTGCTGCTCTTTCTTTCGCCTGTGCATTTGCATAAGATAGATTCAAGAGACACGACTATAGCAGATTGATTGATCTTTCCTTTCCTAAGGGATGTGTCAGTGCCCATTTTAAATAGTGCACTGCATGTATCTGCAGTCTGCGGAGGCAGTTACCCTTATCACCTAATGAAAGAGCCAAACATAATAAAAGGGGTGAAAATGATTTTAAAAAATGGTTGTATTCAGATGTCAGTTTGGCATAAAGCACTGCCGTTAACTCAGTCAGCGTCTCCAAAGTGAGCTGTGTGTGTGTGTGTGTGTGTGTGTGTGTGTGTGTGTGTGTGTGTGTGTGTGTGTGTGTGTGTGTGTGTGTGTGTGTGTGTGTGTGTGTGTGTGTGTGTGTGTGTGTGTGTGTGTGTGTGTGTGTGTGTGTGTGTGTGTGTGTGTGTGTGTGTGTGTGTGTGTGCGTGCGTGTGTGCATGTTATTGGGACAGTATTCAAAACAGAGGGTAAAAACTAGAAAGATAAAGGGTTAATTAATAGAAACTTAAGAGAACTAAACGTCTGGCGTTATGGTGACACGTAAAATAACCATGCCCTTGGGTCTCGGTGTAGTCTTTATAAAAAAAAACAGGTGTTTTATACCTAGCTCCAAAGTACAGGGGAAACCTTTGTTACAGGTTGACTGCAGGTGTGGTGGTCTCAAAAACACAGGTCAAGTTATCCTCAAAAACACAACAAGGAAAACTGGCAGAAAAAGACTTGCTCCCCGCATAAATTGTAAAGTGACCTTCGTCAGTGTTATCCCTAGCTCCCACATTCCTGCTTGCAAGTCTTGAACATGAATATGTAGTACTAATAGTCAATAAAACCTAGAATAATCTACGTCCATTTCTGACGGGCAGCTTACTCCTCCTAGTTTCGCCTATCCTATTAAATAGAAAGAATGGGGTCGGCAGGTAATTGTGTCGATTAGGAAATAAACATGACCAGGAAGTCCATTGTTCAGTCATTGGCAAGAGAGATGCATTCATATTGAAATGTGATATTTTATATTTTTTTCCTAGAACTCAACATCCAGTTCACCCGAAGGTCATATGTTTCTGTTCTTGATAGACATTGTTCCTGAGTGACTTGCAGTATCCAGGGTCTAGCTGAACCAAGCTTCTGTTACTGTATGATGTAACCTCTTGGTGGTGAAATATAATTTTCACTAATAACTGCCATGTGACATCATCCTCTTTCTATTTTGATGTGAATGCCGCAGCTTTGGAGGTAGAGCACGGCCACTTGGCAATATGAATCTTTCCGGGTTGATCCCCAGGTACGGTACCCCTGGTGTCGAAGTGTCCTTGAGCAAAACACTGAACCCTTAACTGCTCCTGATGAGCAGGTTGCCCTGCAAGTTTTTCTCCACTGTCGGTATGTGAACGCGTGTGGGAATGGGTGAATGTAATGCATATAGTATAGTGCTTTGGATAAAAGATGCAAATGAGAGTGTGTGTGTGTGTGTGTGTGTGTGTGTGTGTGTGTGTGCTCCCTCTATTGTGTTTTCCTGACAATACTGTACAAATGAACCATTTACAGTTTTGTCTGTCCTTGCTGTTTGCAATGCATTCACAGTTTTGATATACTGTAGAAGACATTGGAGATATGGTGCAACAATGCTGTACTTTTTCAGTGCCAGCCAGGGTGGCTAAACGCTGGCTATAGTCGACATTGACATGCCCTGGCTGGCATGTCATGTTGGCTCTGGGAGCCATTCTGACTTACTGTGTTCCATGAGCTGTAACGGCGTGAGTGTGGACAGATTTAGAGTGTGGCCCCCGCAGGCCAGATTTGCTGACTTTGTTCCCCTTTATCGAGCCACTGCCTAACTGCTCCAATGACTGGCCCTGTCTGTCTGTCTGTCTGTCTGTCTGTCTGTCTGTCTGTCTGTCTGTCTGTCTGTCTGTCTGTCTGTCTGTCTGCTCTATACTCTATGTTTTGCACTCCGTCCGTCTTCCCCTTCGGCCTGGTGGAGACAAAACGATAACTGTATGTACAGTATGGGTATAAGAAATAAGATGATATTCACACTGGAGAGAGAGAGAGAGAGAGAGAGAGAGAGAGCTTCTTCCAGGTATGTCAGGAATCTGATGCATCACTGGTCCTGGTATGTCAGGATGATGCATCACTAGTACTGGTTCAAATGTACTCAGAATTAATTCATGGCATTTACTCGCAAAACACTACAATCAGAATCACTTAATTAACACCACCACCTAACCATGAATTGTTGTATGACAAATAGCATACATTTCCGCCTATAATGACATGTGCAAAATAGGTACACCAGCGTGATAATAATTAAGTAATTTGCCTGAGCAGGAATGGGACGTTTCATAGTGTGTACGATGACACTTGCAGTGTAAGCACAGCATGACCCCACTTCATACAATGCATAATGGTGATTGATACTACACCACTCTCTCATGCTGCATATTGTTTTCCATATCTACATTCAACACTCAGTACAGTAATTGATCCCAAGTTAATTTATGTATGACTGGACTCCAGGCAGTCCTCTTTCAGGAATTTGATCCATGTAACCTGCAGGAACCTCAGAGAACGGTAAACTAGAACCCTGGAGTGGATAGCCACTTAGTTCAGCTAATGTGACAATTAGATCATAATATATTGACTGGCGGAGGTACTTTGATTTCTTTAACCAACTGTAACAATAGGGCATCTATATAGTTGAGACTAAAGCCAGATTTATATTTAGTGGTATTGTCGTGAATAGCAGATCCACAAGCTCACAACACGCTGTGGATTATTCAATGAGCATGACACCGGCACGCAGCTGAAATAAAAAATCGTGCTAATTGGTACAGTACATAATTTGTATATGCTGGTCCATGACTCCATGAACAAGAAACCTTCCTCATTGCATAATCCCAAAACCATCCAGAGGCACTTTCAAATGCTGTACATAATATATAATTTAGTATAGTATGTATAGTTGACATAGATACTCCACTGTTACGTTCTTAGTTTATACATGATTCATGATAACTACTTTTTATATATGTGATGTATGTATGCCATGCTTTTGTTTTTGCTTAATGTAAATCGCTCTGGATTAAGAGCGTCTGCTAAATGCCTAAATTGTACAATTAGAGGTGCAGCTGTCTTTAAAAAAGAAGGGGTCTACGTTCACCAGTCGAGGTCTTTATGGTATGTAAAGCTTCCAGAACAACAGAAAACTGAGATCACTGTAATCCGTAAGGATGTCAGGGTGATTGTTGTTAAAGTTGAAAGAAAGGTTCTTGATGACAGTACGAATGACCTAGCCAGCATAATGATTTTGCAATATGTGGCAATATCGTGGTAAAACTGCATAATGTAGAATTCTATTATCTATTCTGAATTCCTTTCAATGCTTCTCATGTAGCTCACAATAACAATGCCAAGGTGAAGAAAGGTGCTGGGCAGGGCGACTATTTCTCA
>NC_137870.1:27985171-28029495 GCF_963924005.1 Protomyctophum bolini | reverse complement strand
AGTACAAAATGCACTCACTTAGTAACAGTTTCTCATTATTCTATAATGACAGAAGATTGTTAAAAGTCATTCTTTAAGTTAAATGTGAAACAGCTACTCGGTGAAAAAGATAGAAGTCGCTTTCTCCAGCCAAATTGGCACCAGAAGATTCTAGATTCACAACAGAGACAATAGGCCTTTTGGTTAAGGTATTATAGTGTAAACATTCTTTACTATGGTAAATAACGACTGTCTTTGGGTCTATAGCCGGTTTCACGTGAGAAGTACAATTAGACCAGTTTGAGCCATGCCAAAAGGTGGTCAGTTAAATGATGTTGGAGGATAAATACAGGGTTAAAGTTACAACTATGACTAACCATGTAGTTATTAATATGCTATATGATTCACCATATACCACATTCCCTCCTACTAATAGTAAAATTAATCATAATTGTTTTCCTTTTAGATGTAACGTGGCACAGCCTCTCTCAGGTCTTTAGCACAACATATTCCACCAAAATGTTTGAATGCGCAGCATGACAGAGTTGATATTTTACAGCCAACTCTCTTCCCTCTTTCCTTTCTTCCCCTATACCATTGCTGTCAAGTTGAGATGCTGGTGTGTATTTAAAGAGAGAGACTGTCAAAATAACCTGTCACGGGTAATATGAGAGAGAGAGAGAGAGAGAGGGGGGGGGGGAGTGAGAGGGAGAGAAAGAGAGGGAGAAAGGAAAGGAGGGAGAGAAAGACGGAGGGGGAGAGAGAGGGAGAAAGAGAGAGAGAGACTTTGCAGATGTACAGTATCATGCAGAGAACATGGGATCATCCTGGGGCCACAATTAGAGCATTCAGAGAAGCCGGATCAAAGATAGTCAACACAGCAGTCAGGCACGGTGCTGTAACACATTTCTCAGTGTATCACCACTCTGTAGAGAGACAGGATACACACAGTGGCTGAAAGATAGATGGACTGAAACAAGACACATACACAGAGGCAGAACCAGGGCAGAACTACGTAGTATCCTCAGCGTTGCTGTAATTCAACTCCAGTGTGAAAATGGATAAAATACCACTGAGGATTTTACTGAGTACTGTAGACAAACAGGCAGAGAGTGTATAAAAGATTGGTGGTTATACAGATTAGCTCTACAGCCACTGTAAATGTTCTCGACGGACAATTATCACGTAATACACCTTCTGTGAACGTATTTTTCTCTCAACTCTGTTTAAGCCCACAACATTTCCCCTTTCACCCAGAGGTGTGTTCCGCCGTGACCTTCGTCAGGTGCTATATACTTAATAACACACACACACACACACACACACACACACACACACACACACACTGTTGTCTAAATATTACACTGTTGTTGTCTATACCAGGGAAGACGTTCATCAGAGTGCTATTAGATTAGATTGAGTGTAGTTGACCCACACCTCAGAGACCATCAAGCTGGTTTCCGAAAGAATAGATCCTGCATGTACCAGATTGCAATGTTGCAGATCATTGGAGTGGAACTTGCCTCTCTATGTCAATATTATTGACTATGAAAAAGCGTTTGACCGTGTGGGAGACAATCTGGAAACTACTGAGACAATATGGCGTGCCTGAGAAGATCAGCAACATTATCAGGATCTCCCCCATCACACTAGAAGGTGAAGCACTAGAGGAGGTGGAGAGCTTCACCTCTCTAGGCAGTGTCGTTGACAAACTTGTCGGGACATAAGCTGACATGAAAGTTCAGATGGGAAAGTCATGAGCAGCTTTCCATCAGCTGAAGAATGTCTGGGGATCCTCAGATCTTCCCATAAAAACCAAGATCAGGATCTGTAATTCCATGATTCCATGAAACCTGGAGAACAACCGTTAACACCTGCCTTAGAAGAACCCTCTGAACACAATCAGTAACCTGGAACCATCCAACACCCTGTGGAAGAAGAAATTCTCCAAAGACGCTGGCGATGGATTGGCCACACTCTTCGCAAGCCTGCATCTAGTATCACAAGATATGCCCTGTTCTGGAATCCACAGGGGAGAAGAGAAGAGGGGCAGACCACGAAACACCTGGCGTTGTGATAACTAAGAGAGCTAGAACTATTTGTGAAATCTTGGCGTAAAGCTACAGTATGCAAATATCTATATCTATATATATATATAGCTTTACATGGCACCAATTAGCCTATAGCTTTCACAGATGTGACCCCATTTCACAAAAATCGAAACAATCATTTAATTATCGAGTTGGCATGCAAATGGAAAAAATATTGCCTTTCACGTGCATATGTGTGACATGTGTATACATTTTGCATACACACATTTTTAAGATTATGCTTTTGGGCTTTTCTGCATTTTGTGATAGTACACAGTAGAGAGAGAGAGACAGAAAACAGGAAGAGAGAGACAGGGAGTGACACGCAGCTACTGTAAGCTCATCAGCCTCGAGAATTGAACTGTGCTGTCAGGCTTCATTACAGCCTATACAGTATGTGGCATGCGCTTAACCGCTAGGCCAGTGGCGCCCTGTGTGCGTGCGTGCGTGCAGAGTCAGGAAGAGGTATCCTTTACCAAGGTACTTGGCGCCCATATCTGTGATCTGTGTCCTGAAATATTGAGTTAGTTTCCCAAGCCTGCAGTGCACTACTACTGTTTGTGTTCAAGAATTTCAAAGAAGTTAAATGTGAGTGCTTATCTGCACTCACATGATGGTGTGTGTGTGTGTGTGTGTGTGTGTGTGTGTGTGTGTGTGTGTGTGTGTGTGTGTGTGTGTGTGTGTGTGTGTGTTCATTTGAGAGTAGCTGTTATGAAAGGCCATGCTTTTGACTTCCTGTCTCCATGGAGATATGAAATACTGTACTGAAGGGCTACGAGCACAAGATACCTCTCCTGAGTGTGCTTGATTTGTACAGTGTGTGTGTGTGTGTGTGTGTGTGTGTGTGTGTGTGTGTGTGTGTGTGTGTGTGTGTGTGTGTGTGTGTGTGTGTGTGTGTGTGTGTGTGTGTGTGTGTGTGTGTGTGTGTGTGTGTGTGTGTGTGTGTGTGTGTGTGTGTGTGTGTGTGTGTGCGTGCGTGCGTCTGTGCGACATGCGTGTCTTCTCAGATGTGATTTGCATATTTATTAATTGTAATAGGCCCCTCCAGCCAATTTCACGTTCTGTCCTCCCCTCTCTGCATATTGTTGTGATTTTAAATATTTTCCCCCATGCCAGCCAACAATATGGCAACTATGCAAACTAATAGAATGATTTGTTTTGTGCCTCTGGAACCTATACCTCTGGAGCAATTCATGTACATTTAACATTTCATACACAAATAGCTGAAAAGCACAAGTGGGACATAATTGTACACCCCTGGGCATCCCTGAACCCCGCTGTCTGAGGGAGCCTATTGATTCCATTGAGTGTTGAGTACAATGCAGCTGTTACTGTGAGTATGACAATCCAAAGTAATCCTATTGATTTTGTAGACAAGGTTGTAACTTAACTTTGAATTGGGTAGACGCACGCACACACACACACACACACACACACACACACACACACACACACACACACACACACACACGCACACACATTGATTATCCAGACATGGTTACAGCTTTGAGAACTGAGAAGCATTGTCAAACTCACTCAAAACACATTTGTGCGTGCGCCTGCACACTAGCACACACACACACACACACACACACACACACACACACACACACACACACACACACACACACACACACACACACACTGGTGGAGGTAAAGAGAATGAAACATTCAATGAGGGGGAATGAAAAGATGGTGAGAGAGGGGGGGGGGGGCAATTGGAAAGCATGTCATTTATTAATTCATGTACTTTTTGTATTTGTGCCAATTAATTAATCAATTAAACCCACCCCAAGCTCACAACGTGGTGCGATACGTTGTGAGCTTGTAGATCTGCTATTTTCGGTGAATGTACTGTGGTGAAGGTTTAAGTGGTTAGACCAATATCAACCTGGCAACTGTATGTTGGGCTTGTCATTATTGTCAAAATGTAAAACATTTCAAACCTCTTTTGAAAAGCCTTTAGATCTGCTATTCTCGCCAAATGTTTTTGCAGAACGTTCGCCCATTATGACACGCCCGGAAAAGCGACGGTACAGCTAGGTTGAAGACAGTACGGGTTAAACTCCTTCTTAACAACTGCAGAACCATCTTAAATGGCCTGCCTCTTCTCATCAAAGCACCGCGCTTTCCAAACCATTGGAAGCTAATTCTGTGGTTTTCTAATTCTCTGCTATACTCATCCATTTGAATATGTCTCCTTTAAAGTAAATGTGCGAGGACAGGCACGTTAAATGTGAGAACATGCAAAATAATCTTTATGATTCCCATTAAGCAACGGCCGTCTCCCCTGTCATCAGACTGGAATTCTTGTACGGTAACGCTAACAAGTATGAAGAGAGATTAATGCCCATGCCAGCTGGCTGTATTGTGGAAGAGCACAGTACAGGACAGTGACATCCTGCCTGTTTGTCCCTTTTCTTTGAACAGGGCTCCAAATTGCACACATTTTTGGAACACATGCACCCAAACCATCCATCATTCCACCTACAGTACATGTACTGTACCATCCTCCTGCCTCTCTTTCAGCTCCACTATAGTGTGTAGAACTGTGATGTGTGTAGCACCATGGTGCGCACTGTAGCAGCATGGTGGTGTGTGTGTGATGTGTGTAGCACCATGGTGCGCACTGTAGCAGCATGGTGGTGTGTTGGCATCTTGTTTTCTTTTCAGGAAACACGCCATTAGCTGTGCACACGTCTGCATGACAAGTTAACGCCCTCGCATTCTTCATTAATTACAGCGTTAGCCAGCGACCCTTCTATCATGCTTTTTTCCTTCCTCGCCCATTATCTCGTTCTTGTTCTCTCGACATCGCACTCTCACGTCTATTTTCTCTGTGCTTTGCTCTGGGCTTAGTGGTACGTGCGATTTTTGAATGTGTTAGCCGTAGGTGTCAATATGTAGCCCTCTGAAGCACGATAGCATCTCTCTGACACCAAAGAGCTCATGCATGAATGTGGTATGATTCCACAAATGGCCGTCTTGTATTAGCCAAATACTGTAGGTTGTACAACTCAGCTCACAAAACGTTAATGATTCTTGGTGTCGCATGCCGTAAATAGAAGATCCACAAGCTCACAACGCGTTGCATCACAGCACATTGTGAGCTTGTAGATTGGCTATTTTTTTACCATAGAATACAGAATGATGGCAGGGTGATAGAAATATTGATAGGAATATCACGTTTATGTACATCATTGTAACATCCAAAAGTCATGATACAGCCAATATAGCAAGCAAGCTTTCTTCTACTGTGTGAAGTGAAAAATAAGATACAAAGATACCTACTTAAGATAACTACTTAAGGATGGAAATTTGCCCCCATTTTAATGCTATGCTTACCCATTCATTCTTTGCAATTGCTTTTTGCATTAAACAATTTATTTGATCTCACCCTTGTTGTAGCCAACATTAAAGATTGTATAGCATTAACAGCTGCCATACGTGCACTTGTCCACACATCCACATACACTCACACATGCACACAGACACACAAACACACACATGCACCTGCACACACACACACAACCCTCGACCCCCTATAAGCAAGGAGAAACGACGAGTCAGCAACTTTAGTTTTAATAATTGGATGGGGGAGCGTTGCTCTCGGTCTAGTTTGTGTGCTGAATGTGTATAAAGTTAAATCGTGTGCCCCTATGGGCAACTAGCACCTGCGCACCTGCATATTGTCACTATATGAGAGGTGATGAATAATGGAACAGATTAGCCCCTGCAGACATTTGTCTTTGATGCTGTGCGTTGTTACACGCATGAACCCTCTTTCCTTGACCTCTGTTGATCTCCCACGCCGTCTCACTGACACTTTCACACGCTGCGTTCGTTGCCCTGGTCTTCGCCTTGTGTCTGTGTGTAATACATATTCTAACCAAGTACAGCCATTAGGGTCTCAGAGTTAAATTAACACTGGAGTTTTCTTATATCTTGTTCACCCCCCTTCTCACTCTCTCTGTCTGTCTCTGTCTCTCTCTCTCTCTCTCGCCTGCACGTACCCATGCACACACACTTTTTGTATACCAGAGCTATTGAAGGCATGCCATGGTGTAATGGTTGGCGACTTGGCGTGGTCTCTGCATTATGCAAAATGCAGTCTTCCATGGATATAACGGGGGCCGATATGATGATGAAACAAGCACAGTGCAGGCTGCTCTGCCACGGTCTGTTGAGTTCATTACAGTTCTGCTTTGTTTTTGGTTCAGTCCATTAAGCATTGCTTGATTCAAAAAGGAACTCAGGCATACAGGGAAGGGAGCTTTATCGATCGCTGGGGAAAATGAGTTGTCACATGCACACAGGAGCATTCATGCTGTATTCATGGAAGAAAATCATTAACTTATCGTCGCTGTCAGGCAGAAACCTTGTATATCCTAAACAGTTCATTTTCAGGAAATGGGTAAAAATAAACTTTGTTGCAATGGATCCAATGTAGTTACAGTATTATAAAGTCACACATGTCACGATTCAAGTCAGGAGAGCTTGTAGGACCCAAATGCAGGAGGAGGCAGAGGCACTGAGGCAGAGCTGGTCAGTTCAAAATGTTTAATAAATCAAAAACTAGTAGAAATACAAACAAAGACTGGAAGCACACTATAGGTGTCAAGACAAGCGACACGTAACATACGACAATGAACTAGCAAGGAAACACTGGGATCAGGGGGGTAAAAATACACAAGGACACAGGTCAACTCCACTGAAAATCAACACTGGGATAGGCTGGGGAACTAACAGGACAAGGTGGAAATACTAGGCTAATCACAGTACAGGTTAGACAAGGCAGGCAAACAGTAGCAAGGCAGACAGGAAACACTAGGAACAATACTACAAAATAAAAGCACACAAGGGTAAAGCTAAACTGGAGAACAAGAAAAATCTGAGGAACACAACAGAAAAGTAAAACACCAACCATTACTAGAAAACATGAAAACCAGCACTTGATTGGTTGAATATTTATATAAAACCCATAGACAGACTTAACCACTGTCAGCAAGGTATAGTGAAAATGAAATCTACAAGCTCACAATGTGTTGTCTTGTAGCGCGGCTATTTGTGCTACCTGTGCAGTGTCAGTGTCATACAACGAAGCATACAACAGGGCATTAATTTATGAGAAAACGATTATATGGAGATTCAAGGTTTCTGCCTGACAAGCGATGTTATTACACAATAAAAGAAGAATTGACCATAACTGTAATGAAAATGTTCTGAGGACTCGCCAGGGTCTGTATCTCCCTCCAGGTCTATTACCACAGCCATTAACTACACATGCACTTGAGTTCTCTTCAAATACACTTGATCACTGCCTATTTAATGACGCAATTTAGCTTTGGCCGTACACACATGCAAGATGGAAACCTGAATGATGGTTTGAGATGCATGATGAAATGAATATCTTGCTATGCTTGTCGAAGAGTTGAGTTGAGTTTCAGTCCATTCCAGTACTTTCTATGTTTGTTTCACTCAGTTTAATTTATATTAGTTTACTGACACCATAAAACAAGACGGTGATGATGTGATTAATGCGGTTATAATAAGTATGTGCAGAGGTCTCTGACAGGCCTGTAAATGGAGCTTTTTCCATTACTTGTGTGTTTTATGTGTGTATGTGTACTGTATGTGTGTTTTCATGATTATACTGTAGATGTGTGGTCTATTAAGCAGTAATTTAACTAGAATCAATCAATCGGGTCAGGTCCAGTACGGTGGGATTTATTGAACATAACGCACGCACACAGTGCACGCACGCACGCACAGATATTAGAAAATCTGCTAGTGCTGACTTTCCTCGCCTCCCTTCAGTGAATTTAATTGCATGTGTGTGTGAGTGTGTGTGTGTGTGTGTGTGCAGTGCATGCAACGGTGATGCGTGGGTGGGTGATGCAACCTTGTTTCTGTTGATATGCATATGCATATTTGTATGTGATACAGTATGTCATTCTAAGCACTTCATACACTATAACTGCGTGCGTGCGTGCGTGCGTGCGTGCGTGTCACAGAGCCAAAGCTCCAATTCAGTAACATGACAAAAGGCTCCCACGCCAATGTCACAGCCTGCCAGACTAAATATGTTCTCCTTCAATCTTACCTCGACATAAACGGCTTCACGTTTGTTCGCGAGTGTTGATGTGACTGAGAGCCGCATACTGTAGGTCCATGTTACTGATGATGGTAACACATATATATATATTATATGTGACATAATTAATGTTCAAGTTATTTTTCTTTTTCACATTGCGAACAACAAATGTTTGCAGCAGTATAATGGTCCTCTAGCGTCCATGGGGTTAATTGCTTGTGTGCTTACACATAGTGTATGCAGCATCTCATTTATCTGGGTAATGTTTGCAAACGTTGGTGTCAAGTCCCCGGTATAATCACATTTAAATGAGAATGTGTAGCATAATCAATTAAGTTCCCATTACAATAACTCGTACAGCTGCACCAGGACTGATATGACCCCTATCTCTTTTACAGTGCAGCTTTCATCAGTCTCACTGTTCCTCATTCAGGCTTCCTGCATGGAATTCAGCTCATGAATGACAATTATATTCAGTCCAGCTGGAAAACCTCCTTGTGGATTCCGTGGCATCATTAATATGATGATTCGTTGGATCAGCGATATGATCCCGGCTGACATCCCTTTAACTAAACAAAAAGAAAGGCCATTTCTCACTGCTCCCGGAAGTACATGCATCAGTGAATATCATCATTTTAGACATTTAGCTCAGTGATTCTCAATGTGTGGGCTGGCTGGGGCCTACTGGTGGGCTGTGACCGTGAAGATATTGATATAATACATAGCTGGAAGCCTGGAGGAGAGGGGTAGTGATTTGGCCAATCACTCCTCGACTGGAGAGTGTAGTGGTTGAGGGTTGAAACACTCTAAGAAGGTTGGAGCCCACCTGATGACCTCTCTTCCAGGCCAAGGCTTTATATTAGAAATGGATTATAATCGCATCTTTGATGTGTTTACAGAATTGTGAAAAACATTTGATTAGGACTTTGACAAATTCTTTTTCATTGTGATACAGATGAATAGGAACTTAATGTTAGTTCCATTGATCCAAGCTGGAACGCAATAAAGAAATACAATCTTATAATAGTACGGGTAATCAAGCTACACATTGTGAGAATGGATAGATACCGTATGCACAGTTTGTATCAAGGTAAAACATTTACTGCAGTTAGCCTGGGTCCATTTGGTTCCATTTGTTTTGTATAATGTCATAGTTAAATGAACACTGCGGATTTGACTGTGTAAAATGCACACTAACTCCAGTGGAAATAAGGATCTGTTTCCCGTTGGCTGCTCACTTATGTGAGCAGCCAACAGGCTTGCCTGTTTGTTTAGAGGAATACTTCATTCCCCTTTTTCCTACCTGAATGACCCCGTGAAGCCTTGAATTCATGGAAGAATACTTCATTCACACAATAAAGAACAAATAGAGTACTTTATAATAATAATAATAAAATAGTAGTCCAATGTCACCAACAGCACACACAAAAAGTTTGTGTCTTGGATAGATAGATAGTTTTATATCGTTGTTCTGTTCCCCATGAATTCAATGCTTCACAGGTTGAGTAATTGACAGACAGAAGGTCATTTTGGGGTGAAGTTTCCTTTTAAATAAAAAGTGTGCCCAGAGCATCCTGGTGGCTCAGGCTCCGTTGGTGCATGGGCAGAGGATTGTTATAATGCTGGGCTCTGGCTCTAGTCTGGCTGATGTCCCGTCACTCCTGTGTGACATGTCATCTCTCTCGGCTCCCTTTCTCTACAACAGAACATTTATTTAACCCATTAAGACCTGAGAATTCTACAAATTCCTTCTGAATCAGTAGTTCTCATACTTTCAAGATTTTTAAGTTTAAGTTTGCAGCGTGGCACGATGTGACATGCTGTCACCTTTTATATCTGCACATTTTTCAATACCCAACGCAACATTACTTGAAGTCTTGAGTATAGATTCACCGGTAGAGATCTCAGTTGCAAAGAATCAGAGAAAAGTATGAAATGAACGCCGCGCATATGCATATTTATTTGGAATAATCCTAACAGTGTGGAAACAGTTACCATCTGTTTGTCCCAAACATCTGCTGAGCTCCACAGAGGCAAACAGTTGGAGGTCGATATAGGTCTACTCTGAGCAGCTGCTATTTGCTACAGAGAATATGCAAATTAGATAGTACTGTTGCAATAATATGTGTAACCGCACACCAGTCAACATGTTGACTGATATACCCACTGGAGGAGAAATCTCAGAAGATCACTGTGGAATATGAGGTTTGCAGTACCATATATATATTTTTATTATGGTGTGTGTGTGTGTGTGTGTGTGTGTGTGTGTGTGTGTGTGTGTGTGTGTGTGTGTGTGTGTGTGTGTGTGTGTGTGTGTGTGTGTGTGTGTGTGTGTGTGTGTGTGTGTGTGTGTGTGTGTGTGTGTGTGTGCCAGTGCCACAGCTGTGTACAAGCAGCAGTGTTGTTGTTAAAGCATGTGTGAGACACTGGATCTAATCATGTAGCGATAGCAGATGTTTGCAATCAAGGAGAAACAATTTGAGCTACTTCATATTTGATAAGGACTTTATGACAATCATTAATAATACATGGGGTTGTGTACATGTGTCTAGGTACAGTAACAGAATGTCCTCAGGTGCATTTTACATTATGGTTTAGTGGGCAGATTACTGACTATTATGGAGATTAGCTGGAGCAGGCTGTTCAAATGCTCAACTCCCTGTTGAGCTCTCACCCTGGGGGAGTTGTCTCTACTAATACCTATAATACCTTTACACACAATTTTATACAGAGGTACAGCTGACAAGTGCGTCACTTTGTCGTCCATTGTGAACTTGTTGGAGATCGCCAATGTTTTTATATTTGAATAGGGCTGAATTGGTTAAATAAAACAAAGTTCTCTTTTATGTGTGTGTTTTATACAGTATTTAATCAGTCTGGCATTGGTTGGGCTCTAGAGTGCCTCCATGCAGCGTTCATCTCTGGGCGGCAGCGCTGTGGCATGGTGCTTTGGCAAGAACACAGTGTACCAAATGAGGCTTGTGTTCCCCATCACAGTCCGGACATTTAGGAACAGACCGCCAGCCACCCAAACAATTTGGAGGCATCGGCAAGATTAGAAAAGGTTTTTGGAGTCCTGACAGAAAATTCTGCCGAGTTCTGACTCAATTATGCCGGCTCTCTTCTATCCCTTCATCTCTCTCCTCTCACTCTAAATCTCTCTCTTCATCTCCCTAGTTTGGGTATCTAATTATAGGCAAAATGTTTATATGTTTTAATGTTTATTATATAGCTAATCAACAAGCTCAGGTGGCCGGTAGAGTGGCCGGATGGCAACTGTGAGGCTCTCAGTTCGATCCCGGGCTCCCCTAGAGTTGGTGTTAAGGAAGTGTCCTTGAGCAAGATGCTGAACCCCTAATTGCTCCCAATGTGCAGGTTGATGCCTTGCATGGTTTTCTGCACCATCGGTGTATCAATGTATGGGTGAATATATAATGCACTATCTATGTAAAGCACTTTGTATAAAAGCTCTATATAAATGCACCATTTACCATTTTGAGTTCTAGTGCTTGGTGTGGACAGAACTTTACTTTAACAAAGTCAACTGATCTGTAGGCTACACTCATTGTTCACACTGCAGTGTGAAAGAGGGAGTGAAAGAGGGAGAGCTTTTGCATGAGTAAATATTTTGAGTCAGCCATAAATGCATGTCTCCAAGCTAACACACTTGCACTCTGTCCTGTGTGTCCTCTGTTTTCATCCTAAACTCTGTTTGCTATGTGAATAACTTCCACTCGCTGCTGTGCACACACGCACATGCACGTACACACACACACGCACACACACACACACATGCACGCACACACACACACGCAACACACAACTGAGGATAAACAAGGATCTTTGATGGATGTCAACAGAAACAGCATCTGGAGTCTTGGCGAAGACAACAATAACATGGCTGGGAGCACGCAGGAGTGTACTGTATGCCTCACTGCAGTGCAATAGTCGGTAAAACATTCTGAACCCGAGTCTCCAAGTGTTTGCACTTGTGTCTCTGTCTGTCCCAGTGGTCTGAACTGTGCTCGAAATGTCACTCAGCCTGCAGGTGATACTAAACTAAAGTCTTCAAAAGAGAGCTACAGTGTGCAAACCTTCATTGTCCCTAGTGTTTTTATATCACAACCTTGCTGTTTTGTGAGCCAAGTTTAATCAACACTCCATACAATGTAACACAGTAGTTTCATATGTTACCTTTGTAGTCACACTACCATTGGACTCCAGCTGCATTCATTCACTGAGGCTGTGCTAGAGGTCATTTAAAGGATAAAGGATTAGATTTATTTAATGTTCTGTAGCATTTTGCACCCAAATGAGTTTTTGTTATGCAGCACTGCAGCACCACTGCTTAAGGAGCTATCCATGGTGCTGATGTTTCATGCTGTTTCTGCTAATCGCCAGAGGTGGATAGTGACTGAGTAAATCTACTTAAGTACTGTACTGTATTTTTTTAAATACTTATTACTCTTATTCGAGTATTTCCAAGACAAATAATTTTACTTTTACTCGAGTAAACTTCTAGAAAGGCTGTAGAGTACTGAGTATAGGTTCACTGTTTTGTCTGGCTTTCAGACATGATGTCATGTGGCAGCCAAGTCTATGGACTTTTAATGTTTGGGAACCAGTTTTGGGTACAGTTGGCACCTTTATTTTAGGTCAACCCTCCAAAAAAAATGTCTTTCTTCACCACTTCTGCTCTCTCACATTAGCCATGTCTGTGGCTTCCGCCTCAGCTCGCCAGCCACTCTCGCTCTGTGTTCAAACTGTTGTTAAGAGCGGACAATCAATCTTTATCTGTATTGTATCAAAAAAGTAAAGTATATTCCTGTTATACTAAGATGTATAATGTAGTTCTACAAGCAAGCACACCAGTGGTTTCAGAGTTACATTAAGGTCCTGTAAAATAATTGTGAAAAAACTACAGCAATTCGTTGATGTAAAATATAAGAAATGTACTGGACTGGGTAAAGAATTCGGCCCTGACATTTGGCACAGACCGGCACAGCACAAGCGATACTGCTCTGTCGAGGCTCACACATATGCATACACACATACTGTAGGCATATGCCCGGTGGCCCACCAGGCATATGCCCTGTATGTCAAGTGGCCAGTCCAGGTCTGAATTTACTTTTACTCTTGAATACACCAGTAAGACGCGCAAACGCGGGAAGCGAACGCAGTCTGTCCCGCTGTTACTGTATATGTGGACCTGGCCCCTTTTGTGCCCATATATGGAGCTGAGTGGACCTGGCCCCTTTTGTGCCCATATATGGAGCTGAGTGGACCTGGCCCCTTTTGTGCCCATATATGGAGCTGAGTGGACCTGGCCCCTTTTGTGCCCATATATGGAGCTGAGTGGACCTGGCCCCTTTTGTGCCCATATATGGAGCTGAGTGTTTGCTGATGCAACACACTCCATATTTGGATAGCGGGACAGACACACGGACAGACAGACAGACAGACAGACATGATCTGCTAGGTCTCATAGTAAGTGCTCACTGCGTTCGCAATAAAGGACAACTTTATTTCTTTTCAACCAAGGTTCATGTTTTATGTTGTTATTAGAGAAAGTAAAAGATGAGCGTAAATTTTGTTTCATTTGCTGCTTTCTTTCATTTTAACATTCGAACATGGGGCTAAATACATATATGTTTACGTGTTTTACGGAGATTTCTTTATTAATATTTACTATAGTCCCTAGACTAGACTAGTCCCTAGACTGTGTTGTAGGGTCAATATGTGAGTTTCTCACCTCCCCCATGATCTCCCCAATAGATCCCGTGATCTTTTGTGGCCAGATTTAATTTTATGGGGTCTAGTATGTAGGACTATAGTAAATAATAAATAAAAAAATCGCTATAAAATGTTTAAAAAAAATACATATTTAGCCCCATGTTCGAATGCCCCCGCCCCCTGTCAAAAATAGCTAAAATCGCTAAAACAAAAGAAAGCAGCAAATGAAACAAACTTTACACTCATCTTCTCTAATAACAACCTAAAGCATGAACCTTGGTTGAAAAAAAACTAAAGTTGTCCTTTAAGTATATTTAAAAGCACATACTTTTTTATTCTTACTCAAGTAACATTTTGACTGAGCTACTTTTACTTGTAGTGGAGTAAATCTGAACAGGTCATATTTGTACTACTCAAGTACTGGGGTCGACCACTCTGCTCGGATCACAAGCCATGTGTCTTTTTAGGTTTTCAAATATTAGTGATGCTTTCATTCGTCATTATATAAAGCATTTGATAATCTCTGGATTCTCTTTATTTGTCTGTCTGTCTCTCTGTCTGTCAGTTTGTGTTTGTCCGATTTCTAATCTCTAGTCTACTCTAGTCAAATCTAATATTTATCTACCCCATCTTTCTTCATCCATCATCGCTCGTCTCTCCACGTCTGTCTTTTGTCCTGTGTCTCCACCTCTTTGTCTCTGTCTGTCCCGTGCGTGCTTGCGTGCGTGCGTGCGTGCGTGCGTGCGTGCGTGCGTGCGTGCGTGCGTGCGTGTGTGAACAGAAGCGCTCTGTCTTCACCCACGCAATGAAGAAACTCATTGATTTATATCAACCACAGAATACAAAACAAAGCTTAAATGTGCCGAAGCAGCATTTTATGGAGCACACAAGGGATATACAACATTGATCAAGGACACTTGGTGCAGTATCCTGCAATATTAACCAGCTGGTACAGTAACTTTTACTGTGTCGAGCGGAATGAATGACCTTGCTTTCTTGAGATTGTGCCATAATTGTTTTACAGAACCGTACCAGAGATCTTTTTTCCCATTACCGAATCCACTTTATAGATGCCAGTACTGGCCCCGAATTCCATATCTGCGGTTTCAGCATGTTCAGTCAGTTCATATTTCAACTTATCTCCACAGTCAGGCAGAGATTGGATGGCATTGCTCCCCAGCAACAAAAAAACTTTCAAGCAAATCAGCTTTCTGCACCGTGCCTTTGTGTTTCTTTCCTCCGTTTATTTTAAGCTGTTGACATGAAAAAGGGAACATTTCTATTTGAGAGCCATTGCCACACACACAAACACACACACACACCATAATGTGCATGCACACGCACACGCACACACACACACACACACACACACACACACACATAGGCACACTAAGTGTGTACTGTATTTCATTTTATTTTATTCACTACATTGCACTTTGTATGATTTATGATTTGTATTGTGATGTTTTTTGCATGGACCTCAGGGAGAACAGTCTCCACTATGCTGAATGGGACAACAATAAACAATCAACTCTACACACACACACACACACACACACACACACACACACACACACACACACACACACACACATGCACACATGCACACATGCACAACACACAATGGGATTCTTTCAGATGATTTCATGTTGATCCCTGAATGGTTCAACCAACAGAATCCTAATGATCTGGCCAGGGTGTTTGCCATTGTTTAAAATCCCCCATAGACCTGCAGCAATGGAGTGGAAATAGTACGTATTTCTTTGTTCTGCAAGCTATCGCAGGTATATGATGAAATTGTGGAAGGAGGATGGATACCAGTATGGAAAATATTACCCACCATTGAAAAGATGGGGGATTCTAGCATGCAGAGAGCGAGAGAGAGAGAGAGAGAGAGAGAGAGACTTGATTATGCTCTTGAATCTTATTTTTCTCCCTTAGCTCTTTTTTGCACTCTCTCCCTTTCTTTGATATTATTGCATTTTTGCAATCTAAATCCAGAATGTATAATTATGCTTCACCTGCATGCCTTGAGAACAAGAGCTCTGTTCTCAAGGTGCCAGTTTAGAAAACGAAGACCAATGATGTTAGTAGATTAACGTCAGACTTGCTCACCCACACACTTGCTTCGGGCAACTAGTAGAGAGGCCGCACGTGAGCAGAGAGTTTCTGTGCATTGTGCATCCTGTGCATCAGTGGTGCTGAGTTTCTGTGCATTGTGCATCCTGTGCATCAGTGGTGCTGCAATGTAGATTATACTCTGTTTAAAAAAAGTTAAAGTCCGGAATTCAAAATGTACTTTAGTAAAAGTATTAAAGTATTGACTTCGAAAGGTACCAAAACTAAAAGTACTAATTATGCATAATGTCCCATTTCTGGTTTTCAAATGTATAACAATCGAGATGTATAGTGGGGTAGAAGCAAAAGTATTGGAAATTACTAATGAAGCAAAGTATACTAATTCCTCAAAATGGTGCTTAAGTACAGCACTTAAGTAAATGTACATACAGTAGTTACGTTCCACCACTGCTGTGCACGAGTGTACAGCATGTATGACCACAAGCACAGCCACCCCTGCCTTTGTCTGTGTATAAGTGCACTTATACTGCACTGTAGCTGTACTGTATAGCTATACACAGCATGGCTGCATTGTACTGCTGATACTTGAGTGCTCTTGTCCTTTAAAACGCCCACCCAGGGAGAGGGAGTGAGACTACGAGTGTGCGTGTGTGCGTAGGCTCACCTAGAAGTGTCTTTAGAAATGCACATGCATTGAGCCCCAGGGCTGAGATCTGAAAACTCAACACAGACACTTCAAGGGTCTCTCGCTATGGTTAACAAATGGTGCTCTGTGTTGTTTATTTCATTTACATTTCTATACCTGTGGTTTGAACAGAGATGGTGTGGGGGATGAAGACTGAAGCATACACTCCTTGGCGTCGGTTGCTTCTAATTGTGTTGAGATACAAGTTATATATCGTCTCTGTCAGGTGGAAAACTCATTATGTCCAAAACTGTTATACTTTTAACAGATCTACAAGATCAAAATGCGTCGTTCTGTGGCATGTTTTGTGTGACGCATGTACTGTAGTGTGATCAATAAGAAAAACAAAAACAAAGAAAAACAAAAAACAAGTTTGAATATGGAGATGAGAGGTTTCTTCCTGACAGCGACGATATCTAAATGTTAAGGACAGCTACGTGGTCGGCAGTCATCTGCTTCACGCAGGGACGTGCACACATAGACATCGAAGGAGGCTTCAGCCCCTGCCCTTTTACCCGTCTGTAAAACAACCGCCCTTTCCAGACCACGAATGCAGCATTTACTATAGTGAAAGAAATACAAATGGCACTCCTTTCCATGCCATGCCGGAAGGCAGCATTCAGGAGAATTGCTTTAGAAATCCATGTCGTACACCGCATATTTTTGTCCAAAAGTGTCCTCTTACGGGATTTTAGCCCCTGCCCTGCAGCCCCTCTAATACTCTCTGCAAGTCCCTGGCTTCACTTCACACATCTTGTGAATGGCATACATTGAAACTGAACCTCAAACGGCTCCTGAGGAGCAGGCTGCAGGCCTTGCATGTTGCCTGTGCCATCCCTGTGTGCATGAATGTGCATACGAATAGGCCATTGTAATGCACATTGTAAAGTGTTTGGGATGAAGGCGCTATGGGAAGGCAGCCATTTAGCGTTTATCTGCTATCCCTGATGGGTCCTATAACTCCTTCATCATCCACGATACAGCTCTGCTGTAAAGTATGATGAAAATGGAAGGGTATAGCCAAAGATGAGAACAGGAGAGGAGAGAGGGAGCTTGAAACTAATAGTCTGTTGATAGACAGTCTTATGACAGACAGCCTCATGACAGTCTGTTGATAGACTATCCGACACAACCTAATCGAAAGGGCAAGATGGCAAACACGGATGACGAGAGCATGAATAGAGAAGAGCAATTAGAGAATTGATTGCTGGGAGATCCAGTACATATAGATATACTGTGCTATAGGTGCAGGGCAAGGGGTCGCTGGGAGCAGGAGGGCAGTAATTGAAATGGAACACGTGAGACGCAGGTGAGGGGAGGCCTGAGCTCATTTCAATATATTACCTTTAGTACCTGCAGCCCCTCTCCTCTTCTGTGCCTCAAACAAGCTTCATATTATAGCCATTATCCAGTCAATGCATTTCATTGCATTCACAATTCAAGCACCATTATGCATTTGCATTAAAAATGCATCAGCAACACATGAGGAAGGCCAACAATGCCAGAGCACCTTTGTTCAAAAATATTTTGTTGAGTGCCTGACACACTCTTTGTCTCTTTGTCAGACAGTACTACCGCTTGACAACAACAATCTTCCTTCTTTCATACTGAGCCTGTTTCATGTTCCTTGTTTGTCTGCCTGCCTTTCTGTCTGTATTAAAATATCTTTCAATCTGTCAGTCAGTCTGTGATGATCATGTTGACAGATGGCAGTTTTATCCCTGTCTCATTTGACAGATCTACTGTGGACTCAGACAACCATATTTTTCACTGAAATCATTAGTCTAATTTCAAATTTGTCCTTAATCAGTCATCAGAAATATTTACCTGCTCACACAAATCTGCACTTGAACAAAAGTCTGTACAAAAGATTTGTGGGCTTTTAAACGCATTTCATTTTAATCTTTTACTAATGTAACAATGATGGTTCTCATGAGCAGTACCAATCTTGCTCTATTCTATCCTCTTATTTTATCTCTTTCTCCTTTACATTATCTGTCCATAAAATTATGGGAATGACATTTATGGACCATGATTCCTCCATTCTCAACAGTCAAGAGTCATTAGCGCCACTGAAATGACATCAGTTTGCACAGATCATGATTATAACACGCTAACACTCGCATAGCACACCATGTAATCGCTGCACTTTTGCACAAATTGCATGTCTCTGTCCGCTCATTATTTCTGTCAATAGCAGTTCATTGTCCGGACGCACACAGTCTGTCAGATTACAGCTAATATGGGTCTCTGGCTCACATCGACAGTACACTCTATCAAGGCCACTGGCAGTAACTGACACTGGCACTGACTGCAACACATGCTACTTCCTCAAGGCTAAGACTATTGTTGTTGTTACTACAATATTGATGAACCAAAACCAAATAATCTTACTCTTGTGATTCATCTTCAATCTTGAATGAACACTCCAGTTACAGGAACAGAAATGGAGCATGGCTCCTCACAGTCAGGAGCTTTTGGTGATTGAATGAGGTCTCTGAGTAGTTTAGTAGTGGAAAGAAGTGGAGGCATGTGAGTGAGATACAGAGAGGAATCTTTAAGTGAAGTGATTTGGTTACTCTTCCGTAAACCATATGAGGGCTGTTCAATTTACAATGAGAATTGTAAATTGAACTGCTGTTTGGCAAGTGTAGGTTCTAAGTATAGGTAGGACCGTAGTGAGAGAGAGGCGGTCTAGGACAGAGCAGAAAGTCCCCGCTTCGGTTCAAGACACTGACCCTCACACTGCTCCCCGTAGCGCCCACTGCTCTTCATACTTAGGATGGGTTAAATGCAGATACCACATTTCACTGTATAGGACTATTATGTAAATATACAGTGACAACTGACAAGCACAGCAACGGAGTACAGAACTTATTATTATTATTAATAATAATAATAATATTATTATTATTATTATTATTATTATTATTATTATTATTATCATTATTATTGATCTCCTGTTGAAACAATGAGATTTGCACAGGGCGAAATGCCAGTACGGTAATATCGGATTTATACTTAGTTTCACCGGTTGTAGCTCCTATGCCCCCCCCCCCCCCCCCCCCTTCAGCTATATATAGATGGATGGGAGAGGGAGGGATCGCCTGACTGAGAGAAAACAAGAGAAGATGTTTTCAAGAAATACACACGCATGTGTGTGTATTTCTTGAAAACACACACACACACACACACACACACACACACACACACACACACACACACACACACACACACACACACACACACACACAGTCAAGTCACATGCATGGCTTCCCACTCACCATTCTAAATATCATTAGCAAATTTAACAGTTTACATAAAGGAGACCCAACCAGAAGACAATTTGCTGCCTCAAGTCAGCCCATCGCCTCATTGAGTGCACCAACCCACTGCTTAGTGTCTGATTTCTGCTGGCTGTTACTGTAACTCCATATGTGCATTAACGACTATACTGTAGGTTGCAATGCGAAATGGAATGCACACCTCAGAGAGAGAGAGAGAGAGAGAGAGAGAGAGTGGGGGGTCAGGGTCAGGGTCGGGGGGGGGGGGGTTACAGTGTAAAATCCTCTGTTAGTTTAGCCCTATATGGACCCAAATGGAGCTGTACTAGTCCGTCCATTTGGTTCCATTGTACAGTCTTGTGATACTGTATGTGTTTCATCAGGCCAATGAAGAAGTCTTTTGTAAATAGCTCCACTGCTGGGGAGGCATGGTGAGGTACACAGCAGGGCATTCACTCTTCACTAAATATTGGTGAATGGATGGTCATATTTGTGTGTGTGCATGTGTGCGTGCGTGCGCGTGCGTGCGCTCATATTGTGCATCTTTTATAGAGCGAGTAAGAAAAAGATCCTATGCCGAGCATACATTATGCCAAACATTGCGTACAGTAGATGGTAGTTGTTGCTGTTATACAAAAAAAAACGTAAATCAGATTCAATGGGAAGTTCCAATTCAACTGTGTTATGAAGTTTGTTAGCAACCTCATATCCTGTGTATGAACAGCATGGGCACATGTTAGCAACCTCATGGAAAAACATGGCAAAACATGGATCTTTCAGAACGGAAAACAAGACATTCCCCCATTCATCTTCAAGGGGTATAGCTTAAAATGAACTATTAAAAAAGGGCTGTTTATGGATGGCACCACCAATGTGCAGCCTATTTATGGTCTTTTGCTTGTTCAGATGATCTACTTGTGCGCTCTGCTCTACTCATGTCTGAGCCTTTTTAGCATTGAAATAGAGCACACCTGTGACCTGTGTCACCATCATTCATGGCCGAGGCTGGGGAACAACAACAGCGTCACAGTTAATTGCCATGGTATAATCTGACTCAGCCCTTTCGGAGTGTGCTAAATCCTAAACATTGCAAACACCTGCAAGTATACAGGCAGGCTATACTGTAGTTCTAAAGGACTTTTTATGTTCTGATGATGCACGAGGGAACAGTCAGAGTGAATGGCATGTTATAACAACACCTAATCAAAAGGTTCAACATGATATTATCATTTAATTTGTGTGTTTTTTTATATTTATTCGTGTTTACAGTGAAGGCCTATATACATTTATACATAATTGATTGGAAATCTTTCCTCCGGCATTTGACTCCTCCTATTAGGGGAGCAGTCATGGGCAGCCACTGATCAGCACCCAGGGAGACCAGCTCCAGCTCTAAAGCCAGTGCCCTTGACCTTGACCAAGACACATGCATGTCCATATCATGCATGGCTGTAGGTGGGAGAGGAAACCCATGGGAACAACATGCAGACTCCCCAGTGAAAGGCCCGAGACAGACATTTAGGCCTGACCTCAAAATTAAAAAAAAATATTCTAAATCCTCCAGTTTTCTGAAATAAATATTTTCACGATTTTTCAAAAATAGCAGACCTACAAGCTCGTAGCGTGCCACTCGCGCGCTATGAGCTTGTAGATCTGCTATTTTTCAATAGCTAAATTATATCATAATGCTTAAAACACCAAAAGGGGTTCCTGCCCAAAATGGGTTAAACTCTGGACCCATCTTTGTGTGACTGTCACCAACAGTGTTGACCCAGGACTGGATTCACAACATGTATATAAAAAATTTGTTTCTGCATAATTGGCAGATTATTATTAGAATCTTAATGTTTTACACACTGTTTACCATGTCATGGTTCTGCACAACCAGATTCAAATTTACATCTTATTATGCTTTCAGTTTGTCTTGGCTGCGACAGTATTTGAATTGCTTGGAAGAGTGGCGTAAGATAACACTTTCAGTATAATGTTCAAACGCCCTTTAGTGGAGAATGATATTTTATAGGTCAGAATGTAGTACATCTGCCATAAATCGATTTTCCCTGTTAAGTATGGTTTTTAACACAAATGATTTGATTGAATCTTGAGAAGCAGTTGCAAATCATTAATGGATGTGTAGTGGGCTAAAGGTTGACTTATTGGTGACACCTGTGTGAGATACTGTTAAATCAATATAGAGAGCTGACCCTATCAGTTGCAACCGCAGTGAAAGCCTTTTCAATTATTCATTCGTGTGTGTGTGTGTGTGTGTGTGTGTGTGTGTGTGTGTGTGTGTGTGTGTCTGCGTGTGTGCGTGTGCGCGTGTGTGTGTGCGTGCGTGCGTGCGCGTGCGTCAAGAGAGGGAGAGCTATGAAGAACAAGCCAGACTAGACCTACAGAATGTAGACCAGGGATCTCATTTATATGAACGTGTTTGGAAGAGAAGGCATTCTTCAGATGTTGCATCTACACCTGGTCAGTGAATGATCTCACCACCATCTGAATGTGAACATCACACATTGTAATTTTCTGCATTTCAAATGCCCGGCAATATTTTCATATTTGAAGACATTTCCTGTTCTGCAGTATGTTGTTCAGGGAGCACATTGCTGCTTGTTTTGATTCAGGACACACTTGATTACTCAGACAGTTTATTGAGTTCGTAATTCACACTTTATTACATCCTGCCTGGCTGGACTACTGCTACGCTATCCTTCATGGCATCACCACTAAAGTCCTGTTCAGAACTCAGCTGCCCTTTTGCCAGTCCTCCAAGACCTTCATTGGCTCCCGGTCAAACAAACAATTGATTTCAGCAACCTGGCTCCCTCCTACCTCTCTGACCTCCTCGTGGTCAGGGTGGCCATAGATGAAAGGGTAGAGAGGACTTAGTTTGCCTCCTTGAGCAAGACACAAGTACATTAGCATCTGCCCTCAAAACCCACCTTGAGATTTCTCTAGCTAGCCCCCAAACCACCTCTTGTGGTTACCCCCCCCCCCCCTTCCCTGCTTGGGACTGGGTGAGTAACTGATACGTACTGTATGCTACTCACACACACACACACACACACACACACACACACACACACACACACACACACACACACACACACACACACACACACACACACACACACACACACACTTTTAGGTACATAGGAAAGCACTATAAAAATCCAAATATTATTTTCTAAACCGTACCTATGTTGTGACTCGCACAGTTAAACTTCATGAACTAACAACGATACAGGAAACTTACAAATGATGATGATACGTATCTGGCTGCCTTTTATACTGAGTCTGAGTCAATCAGACATTTCTAGGATTCAAGTTGAAGAACACGTTATGGATATGGTTGCACTGTGAGCACAACAGTGCAAGCAGGGTAACACGCTGTAAAAAGCTGTTCTACTTTCAGCTCCCTACAAGCTGATGAATTGTAGTGATGGTTTTATTCTCGCACCTATTCAAAACTCTGAAATCTAGTGTATGAAAGTTCAGTACAGTACTGTATGTGTGCATTGTGCTTGTGTGTCTGTGTTATGTAGGTTGTGTAAGTATGGGAATTTCGTGTGTGTGTGTGTGTGTGTGTGTGTGTGTGTGTGTGTGTGTGTGTGTGTGCGACTGTGCGTGTGTGTGTGTGTGTGTGTGTGTGTGTGTGTGTGTGTGTGTGTGTGTGTGTGTGTGTGTGTGTGTGTGTGTGTGTGTGTGTGATCTGATTTATCACAATAATCAAGATAATTACATCACACAGGTCATCTTAAAAACCTTTAATAGGTGCAAAGAAAAGTACAGCATCAATGTCATCCTCAGACACTGTGCTGTCATCAACATCACGTAATTATCTGTCTGTCCTGCTTTTGCTGTCTGAGAAGCAATCTATCAAGTTTTTCACTATTACAGTACACTTTATCTCACCATGAAAATAGACAATATTTATTTTATGGATAGGTTTACATCCATCCAATTCTCATTCCAAAACCGATTGGTACATTTAGCACCCAGGAAATAAAATGTTTACAAATGGATGTAGCCTATTTTACCACCCCAAAAAGGTTCAAGTCTTTACTGATATGCATTTAAAAGGATATTGTGGAATGATCATGCTTCATTGGTAGCAATCATAAAGAGTTTCTATAAGATAAATCCAGCATCATAGACTGATAGGTACACCATTTCTGCATTAAAGCAGGGACACAGCCCATCTTCATCCATATTATTATTTCAAAAGCGATTTGTGAACCAATCTAAAAGATGGGCAGAGTCACACTAGCCACCAGTCAATCCTGCCACTTTGATGTAAGGTTGTAAAAATATGTTTGATGACAGTACCTGAATGAATGTGTGAATTTGAGTTTTGAACAATTCCACATCCAAAAACTTTTAATTCACGGGGAAATATACTCTCTTACAGTAGACAGTACAGAAGTCATTGTATTGTTATTATGTAGCCAATCACATGAAAAGCCTCACCGACACAATGCTTTGACCCAGGTGTGGTAGTGTAAGTGTTTCTGGCAGACAGAGGACCATGATAGAGTGCCAGTTATTGTTACATCATGTTGCATGGTGAGATAAACAGCAACACACGTGAACAGATCCACAGCCAGCACACATACTGTAGTACTTGCAGTATCACCTCAAGTTAACACCCCCCCCCCCCCCCCCTCTCTCTCTCTGGCTATGATATATATGATATAACAATGATAGATTGTTCTTTATTCTATCCTGCCCTTTTAGTGGAACATAAACTGCAGTAGACCATTTTATTCACATGTATACTGTATAATGTATACGCACGCACGCACGCACTTGGCTCTGTACCAGTGCCACAATACCCATCAAGAGTGATGAGAAAATGGAATCTGGCTTTCCGGAGGCAGAGAAATCATGGAGCGCTGTCAAGCTGCCAAACGGCTATAATAACAGGGTATAATACAACCGCAGAAATAAAAGATCAGTTTCTTATTAGGATGAATAACAATTCCTTTGTTATCATACTGGCTAGCTGTCAGCATGTCTTACACCCTGTTTATTTGATATGTCACTTATTAGCAAGGGGTGAGGGGAAAGGTTGCTGTGTGTGTGAGTGCTGGAGTGTGGCGAGCATTGTGGTTGGATGCATTACTGTATGTCTGCGATGTGTCCATTAGTGTGTGTGTGTGTGTGTGTGTGTGTGTGTGTGTGTGTGTGTGTGTGTGTGTGTGTGTGTGTGTGTGTGCTTTTTTAAGAAATGTACAGTATGTCTTACATTATCTGATTCTTCTCTGTGTTCCTGCAGGAACCTTGGGAAGTCTGGCCTTAGAGTATCCTGCTTGGGACTGGGTGAGTAACTGATACTGTATGCTACACACACACACACACACACACACACACACACACACACACACACACACACACACACACACACACACACACACACACACGACTTTCCTTGTCCTAATTGGAATGAAGAGCTTTGGTGGGGAAAATGTATTGACCATGCCGTTATGGGTCTTCAAATTGGCCCGGCGGTCAGTTCGTTTTCTGTATTTAGACAATAAGACAGTTCAAGTAAATTCTCTTAACAGCCATAGATGGCCTGTAGTGGACGCTCAGTTAGAGAGGTCATCAAATACACACTCTAATGAGTTCATCATTCCATCTCCATGGCCTGTAGTGGATGCTCAGTTAATGAGTTCATCATTCCATCTCCATGCCTCAGTTAATTGGCCATGAGCAAAGTCCAGCACTGGGATAACACTGTGCACTTTCAACTTGATTCATTGGCTTGGTTCATTGAGTTGGTCTGTTGGGATGCAGATGATTAAAAGGGATTTCCATGGCGGTTTTCAGTTTCAGCCCTTTATAAGTTGAATGATGTGTTCCGATGTAGTTGTATGAATGGAGTGTCATCATGCAATATTAAATAGGCTGTCCTTGTTCCAGTGCATGGGATTGACTGAGTATACTGTGTGATAGTGTGTGTGACACAGTGAACATTAATATCTTTCAGATGCTCTTTGTGCTGAGCTAATGCTCAGTCAGCACAAAGAGCATTGTCTTTCAGTCAGTACATCACTGTGATCACTCCCCCAGGACACTTTGCTGTCTCCAGTAATACTTGTACAATTGAACAGCAGAACAAAGTCATTTTGACCACACGACACGTAGGCCTACTATAAAATGTTTTAAAAGATTTTGTCAAGAAATAGCTGATCTATCTGATATTTTCACTGCAGGACAATGGTATGCTACAACAAAGTAGTATATAACTATTTTTACCTGAAGGCCTAACATAGGGATGCAGGTTTTAATGGGTTAACATTCACATTTTTCTTTCAGACGCCTGGATGCCTGGCATTCTGTGCTGAAAAGAGAACACGAATGTTCCCTAATAATTTCTCTCATGGGTGACTAATTTGATTTCTTAAGTTTAGGGTTAGGGTAGTATTTGAACAAGGTGATTCAATTAATGGGCCATAAAACTTAAGTAACAAGCATTTGAAAGTTGTATTTGTGTTGTGCGGTAATTTTACAGGCTGTACGTCTCTCCCTGGCTATGGTTCAGACAACCAGCTAGGCAGGCAGTCGAATCGGGATTAAACACGATTATGTTCACTAAGCGTGAGCATGAATCCCATTTATCGCCCACGACAGTGAAAGGGTTTCCTCAAAACAACCCACCATAAAACCCAACCTTCTGAATAATTGGTTAAGTGATCAGTTGCCAATGAGGCAAACTGCTTGCTAATGCTAATGCTTCTTGGCCAGGGGCCCACACACACACGCACGCAGGCACGCACACACACACACACACACACACACACACACAAAACATTGTGAGCTTGTAGATCGACGAAGAGAAGAGATTTGGCGTAGAGGGAAATGTTTGAGCGGCTAAGGATAGACCCTTTGGGGACCCTATCAACAAGGTATAGGGTTTAAGTAGACACGGGGGAGATGAATTAATGATCTAGCCTGTGCAGACAGTTCTGTGAATAATGGAAGGACATATATCTGCTCCCTTTGGAGAACTGCCAAACCAACAAGACTATAAGTTTCCTCTTTTCTTGTTTCTCAGCTTTGGCCCAGCTTACAGTACATCAGCTGATATACAGTAGTAGGTTGTAGTTTCACAGCACAGTGTGACAGGTAGACTCAACTCAACTCAATACAGTCTGACAAGGTGGATAATCGTCCATGTTACACAGGGTGATGTACATGTTAAATTCACCATGGTCATACACTGTAAGCTGGGAAAGAATTGTGCAGCTTGCAGGCACCAACAGATTATATTATTAATAAACTGAGACTGGCCAACCCAAATACGAAGAACGATCTGAACATCTATTTTGTAATTTCATCTCGAGGCTAACCATGACTTTTGCATGTCCTCCTTGTAGTCAGAAGACTGTGAAATGGAGAAAATAAACCCTGTGTGATGCCAACAACTATTATAAATGTTTAAATGGTGTCATCTTGTCCTGAATGCTTGAACACTCTGTGGTGTTTAGACAATTACAAGCAAAGCAGGTTGCAAACGTTCATAATGATACACGATGCATGATCCTCCTGCATGCCTACAGTAGTACAGTACAGGCAGAGGTTAGAGGTTAGAGTGGCAATGCTACACCTACACGCAAGCAATCACCTGCTCCCCCATATGTCTCGATCTGTCTGCAATCCTTTTATTTTCAACAGACTGATGTTAAGTATGGACTTCAAGTTTATTGTTGCATCACAAGTTTACAGAGTGGGTGAAATGCTTTTTAGTACAAGCTCCTAACATTTGTGGATATACACACACAATTGTCCATGCACATCCACAATCTTACAAATAATTAAGCTTATGTGGAGATCAAAGTCAATATCAAAGTTGTCCGATTTGTCACACACGTTACCACAGTGAAATTTGACCCATCTCTTGGAGCGGTGAGCCGCAGCCGTGTACACAGCCGTGTGTGTGTGTGTGTGTGTGTGTGTGTGTGTGTGTGTGTGTGTGTGTGTGTGTGTGTGTATGTATGCGTGCTCATGTACAGTAGGTGCAGGTCAACATGTTTCTGTCTCCGTGTGCATAATTTGTGCCTCTTTGTTAATTGGCAGCAAGTAAACAAACATGGCAAAAATTCTCCATCAGCATCTGAAATACAATGTGAAACATCAGCACTTCAGTCAGTGGTCCATTCACTTTCATTCTCACTGTTTCACCCCCCCCCCCCCCCCCCTCCCGCCAACAATACTAATCCAGCTGTCAAGTTAGACTGCATCTTTACTGCATGTTTACTGCCCTAACACCGCCAACAATACTAATCCAGCTGTCAAGTTAGACTGCATCTTTACTGCATGTTTACTGCCCTAACACCGCATTGCTGCATTCTCCCATGGCATTGTTTAGAAAACGCCTGCAGTATAAATGCATAGGCCCTCATTTATCAACCGTGCGTACGCCAAAATATGGGTGCACGCCGAAATTGCCGACATTTTCGACATTTACAATTTCCGGCAAAGCTTGAAATTGAACTTGACAACGTTCAAAACCCACGTCTGCTCGGCATGACAAAACGAAAAACGAAAATAAAACACATTACATACAGTTAAACAAACAGATTCACAATGTCCATCACAGTTCCCTACCCCCACCCCCCAGCTGACTACTCAGTTAACCACTAATACTATACATCCAAAGCCTCTTCAATATCACCTCGCTTAATGAAGTCCAAGAACTTCTCCCATATCTTATAGAATACCTCAGGTTTCTTCCTAATTACATAAGGTCATTCTTTTTTCATTACTATTTAGTGTACAATTTAATGGATAAATAGTGAGTATACATAATTTAGGACAAAGAGGAACTGGACCTGACGTAATCTGAGAGACATAATGGACCACAGACCTCCAAAATGTTTTAATCTCCTCACATTCCCATAAGCAGTGGAACAGTGTACCTTTTATAACATAAATCAGGAATGTTTGGATCAAATGTATTTACTTTCTCCGGGGTTATGTAAGTTCTTATTATCCAATTATACTGAATTAGTCTTAATCTAGTATTGATAGTTTGCGTTTGTGCCTTGGAACATATTAAACCACAATCAATTTCTGAGATTTCCACTTGAAGATCGTGGCGATCGTGGCGACGTGCGTGTACTACGAAACCTGCACTCAAATCTGTGGCAGATTTTACACTCGATTGATAAATGAGGGCCATAGGCCCTCATTTATCAACCGTGTGTACGCCAAAATATGGGTGCACGCCGAAATTGCCGACATTTTTGACATTTACCATTTCCGCCAAAGCTTGAAATTGAACGTGACAACGTTGAAAATCCACGTCTGCTCCTCAACTGGCGTACGCATTTTTTTCTGTCTTCGAGCTGCGGAGCAGCATTGTCTGAACTGCTGACACGCTGTCACAGGCATCTAAACATATGTCTTCTCTCCTAAAATGTTAATATAAAACGGTATGTGTATGTAAAAAAAAAAGATTTCCAACTTTACAAGTAATTAAAATCGCGCAATTAAAAACAATATAACATGTTTACAATGTATTAGTTTGTGCTTAATCAAACAGTGATTTACTGGCCTTGTTATGCAAGCAACTTTTTGGAGCGCATGCGGTGATGCGGCTTATGATTGTGTTAGCTTATTTTATTAAAAAAAGGCATAAATAGACTGCACGCCTTTATTTCCAAGTGACAATGACAAGCATACAGCTGCCTATTTGTAGTAAGTACTAGCAGGCTATAGGCGTAAGGGACTTAATCATTCACCATTTAAATAAGTGCTTAGACAGGTTTTGACAGTTTTGACAGTTCAGATAAAAGCGAGATCATTTTCGGGGCTCGGGAGGACGGGACGGCGCGGCGTGCGTCGCCAACACATACCAGCACACATGCAAGCGGCAAGCCTTCATCCATATGTTTATGATTCGTTCATCAATGATCAAATCAGAAATCACTACATAAACGTTGATTATGACTGCCTTGACGACATGATAGCCTCTCTCATGCTGCATGTATGTCCATGCGGCATACATGCGGATTTGGGCTGTCTGTGCTGGAATATTTCCATGACGTTGGAAAGTAGCCTATAGTGCAATGCAGCTGCGGAGAGTCCCAACATGCATGGGTAGCCTATATACTGTAATCTACAGCAGGCCAACAGCACTTGTCTTTCTGGAGTTACGGTATATGCAATCTCCTCCTCGTTTAATAAACCTGACGTGTCACTGGAATGTCAAATGTGCCGTGCCAGCCCAGCGCAAGTGCATGGGAACCGCATCGGCGATAGGTATAGGCTAACCCAGCCAGTTAGCCCACCACCACCAGTAGGCTACCATATATTCTGGCTGCACATTAATATAATTGACAGTTGACAGTCCTGCAGCCACTGCAGCGACTGCGAGGCAATCTAAATAGACTGTCGAACGTGCATGCAGTTGGTCACGGACGGACCACAGTGATAGAGAGAGACAGACAGACAGGACAGGAGGAGCACCTGCAAAACAGCAGCGTGTCACCGTTCGTGTGTGTGCCTATTTGTTATTTAATTATGGTTCAGGTTCAGGTTTTCGTTCACTAATATATCTTGTTGTATATTAAATTAAAAATACTTTAATAATTTAATATACAACTAACAACACACAGTGAAAGTTGCTTGCAAATTGCGATATGTGCGTGCGTGCGTGGCGTGCGGGGGTGAGGACCGTGAGGCGGGCAGCAATAAGGGAAGCGAGAGGAGAAACAGACAGGGTAGGCCTACAACTTTATTTAATTCATGCAGGTGTTCGATTTTTATTTATTTAACAACACACCAGTTAGTTGGGCAGCTTGCAAGTTGCGTGTGCGTGCTGTGCGTCTGTGCGTGTGTATGAGAGAGTGAGGCGCAGCAAGGCACGGGAGAAACCTATTTTTTCATGTTGCCATGGTTTCAGTAAACGTATTGCCGTTTTCAGGTCGCAAAAACGAGGGCGAGGCTTGATTTCATAGGGCGTGCCAGATAGATTTCAGCCGTCACATTTATTAACGTGAGAACGAAATTAAGGAAGGATCAGCTGTTTGCGATCACTTTATAAATGCCGTGGCGACGTGGGTGTACTACGAAACCTGCACTCGAATCTGTGGCAGATTTTACACTCGATTGATAAATGAGGGCCATAGAGTGGTGGGCTTTACCTCTGTACAGCAAAATAAAATACTAACTGCTATAACCTGCTATAACTCTTGCAGGGTTAATGCGTCAAATCCAGTTCATATTCTTTGTCACATTCCGTCACCTCCACTTATACTTACCACTTTAAAAGCCATGAATAAAAGCTCTCAGTACACCCTGTGCCACTCTCCTCCTGTACTGTTCTCCAGCTCTCCTCTTTTACCGTCCTCTCCTCTCCCGTTGACATGGCAACGCAGACACCTGATGGGATGACTCAGCCAATAATACATTGGTGGCCCATGCCTTGACTCCAGTCCTACGCTTTGTACAGGTCAACTTCATTAAGCACTGCACCCAGTCTTCTGTATGGCCCACACTGACTCCACAGTTTATACCGCTTCCATGAGTGTAACAAGCATTCAGTGCTTAAAATATGTCAGCTAATAGTTAAACTAGCAGCGTGCTTAAAGCAGGGTGTGTGCATGCGTGCGTGTGTGAACAGTCATGTAGTTACAGTATGTCCTCATGGACACAAGCAAATGCTGTCTCATCCTGTCTCATAACATTTTACAGTTCTTGTAGGCCACTAGCTCAGCAATGCTGGAATTCAGAATCCATAGTAGTCATCTTTGATGATACAGTCTTCTCCACATTACAGTTACAATTCAAATTTTCCCCACCATCTCGTATTCATGAAGGGAAGCGGGCTGATGTTACATTTTGGAAATTCAATATAGAGGAATGGAATATGGTCTGTGGGACTACATATGTTCCACAGTATCGGTGTGTGTTAAACCAACCAACAAGCGTGATCATGTTGTGGGTTCAATTCTCGTTCACGAGATCACAATTCTAAAGGGAAGACTTATAGTACAAACCCTTCTATGCAGTCATTCATACACTTCATCCTTTTTTTTTGGTCCACAGCATATAGAATTCAGATGGGAGGCCTATTCGGGTTTGGTCAAGAGCTCCACGCACATCAGGATCCCAAAAAATACTGAGAGAGGAGATCCGCACACCGTTTTAAAAGCTCCCAAAATAATTTATTGCTCTGTTGTCAATAAATTATTTTGGGAGCTTTTAAAACGTTGTGCGGATCTCCTCTCTCCTTTCTAAGCCTCTTCCGGTTCTCATCTGGACACATGTTATTTTACACTATTTATACACTTCGTGACCCATAATGTACATTTTACTCAGTGAGAGTATTAAAAAACGCATCTTTGAAAAACAAAGAAAAGGTCCTGCACACTGTCAGACACACCAAAATGTTGCTCTTTATAAGGTCACGTTTCATCAGGACAGACCTTCATCAGGACAGACCTTCATCAGGACAGACCTGATGAAGGTCTAAGACCTCTTTATAAGGTCACGTTTCATCAGGACAGACCTTCATCAGGACAGACCTTCATCAGGACAGACCTGATGAAGGTCTAAGACCTCTTTATAAGGTCACGTTTCATCAGGACAGACCTTCATCAGGACAGACCTGATGAAGGTCTAAGACCTCTTTATAAGGTCACGTTTCATCAGGACAGACCTTCATCAGGACAGACCTTCATCAGGACAGACCTTCATCAGGACAGACCTGATGAAGGTCTAAGACCTCTTTATAAGGACAGACCTTCATCAGGTCTGTCCTGATGAAGGTCTGTCCTTATAAAGGACAGACCTTCATCAGGACAGACCTGATGAAGGTCTAAGACCTCTTCATCAGGACAGACCTTCATCAGGACAGACCTTCATCTGGTCTTTATAAGGTCGACGTTTCGGTCACTTAGACTCTAAGTGACTGAAACGTCGACCTTATAAAGAGCAACATTTTGGCAAGTGTCTGACAGACTGACAGTGTGCATGACCTTTTCTTCAAGTGTCTGACAGTGTGCATGACCTTTTCTTCAAGTGTCTGACAGTGTGCATGACCTTTTCTTTGTTTTTCAAATATTTTTAATATATGCTCTATTGCCCTACGCACCTGTCACTCAGTGAGAGTAGAAAGGAAACAAATGTATCATTCGGTTGCTTAAGGATTTTACAATGCACACTCAATTATGCATCTCACTTAAAGGGGCATACCTCTCATTTTCAACATTTTACTTTGTCATTAATATACCTTTGAGCTGTTGTATGGAAATAAAATTAAAAAGTCCCCCTATTCTGTGTTTCCTAGAACTGGAAGTCTGAAAAATCATTAACATGGTGAATCACATCTTGATGACATCAAGATGTGATTCACCATGTTAATGATTTTTTTGATGAGTGGTATGCCCCTTTAACAACAACTAAGAAACGAGAGTGTCTGATGATGACAAAGGAAATTAAAATCTCAAAGTGTATGTTTTTATCTATATGTTCCCAGTCCACAGACACATCAGTATGACACATCTAAACGCACCACGTAATGGTGATGATTAATATCTATTTTAATTATATTTCTATTTGTGGTTCAATGCCATCTCCCCCACTGCATTGAATGAGATTGTACTATATTCTCATTTGTTTTGGGGGGGGTTCTAGTCTATATGATTGAGGTTCTCAACATTTTTAAAAGTTGCCTACGTTTCTGCGCCCTAATTAATTATTTTGTGTTGTTCATCTCATTTATTGTACACTCATTGAATACCCAACAACCACTACATTAATAAATTGGAAATTCAAACTTTAATTAGGTCTTTCACGTCCGAAACGGTTGAGAAATGACAGAGTTAACGTGTGGGGGTCCCTCTACTGTACCCTCTACTGTACTGTACTATACTGTACTGTACTGTACTGTACTGGCACACCTGGTTGCGCACAGGTGGTGAAAAAAACCCATGCTGTTTTCGTGCTCAGACGCACCCACCCAGCCACCCAGCCACCCTAACTCTCCTCCTCAAAGTGTTTATTTTATCTCTATCGCACGGCTCCATCTGCCTCCTCATAATCCTTCCTATTGATAGTGTGTAGAGGACATTCTGTCCCAAAAACCTGTATGGTTCTATATAGTCCCTGCTGACTGCCAGAGGTGATGCTTTGAGCACTGAATATGCCAATATTCTGTGCTTAAAGCACCCCCTCTTGTGGTCAGCTTTTTAAAGTTTAAAAGTTTCTGCCTTCAATCAGTCCATCCGCATTCATTACTATCAAAGTTATATTGTAAAAACCTGAGAGTTCATTCAAACCTCACCCATTTTTAACCTTATCTTCATGAAATTTCTATTCACCAATGCTCATTATAGTACGATAGTACCATTTTTGTCTACTCATCTCAGAGGAGGCCTGTAGACAGTTCAGAAACCCGCCAACCAGTGACATGATCAGTAGGCAAGTTTGGCCATTTCAAACAAGATTTCAATGTTTTTGTTTAAGGCAGTGGCTTCTATTATAGCATGCTAACTTTCAAGAGATAGAGAGCCTGCAGTTTCTATTTGGATTCCCCAGTGATGATGAAAGTCTGGACTGTCCACAGGCCTCCTCTGAGACACAGAGTGAGTAGACAAAAATGGTACCATATTTTATAATGAGCATTGGTGAGGACCAATTACAGTATATGAGGAAATGGTTGAGAATGGGTACTCCGAGTGTAAATTGGACCTGAATCACTCAGGGTTTTTCTATGTTTATGATTTAGAACCAGTGCTAGTGAGGTCGTGATTCCCATCGAGCAGGAAATGAGTCTGTCGTTGGAGAGCAGCTCTCTCATCATGACACAGGTGTTCTTATCATCATCACGATTCTCCTCGCTGCGAAGCTCACAGACATGACCGGACATGGTCCTCTGTGATTAATCTGACCATGATGGATGGCGCTAACTTATCATTACTTACACACACTCACTCACGCACGCACGCACGCACTCACGCACGCACGCACGCACTCACGCACGCACGCACGCACTCACGCACGCACGCACGCACTCACGCACGCACGCACGCACGCACGCACACATAAGGTCCATCTATGATGCCTACAGACCTTTTATAGGCTGGGTTCATTTCCATAGGGGTTGTCATGGTTACTGATACTAACAGTTAACAGTATATTCGGGGCTTATTACTTACTTCACATAGGCATTCCATCCCTGATGGACACGCATAAGAGACCACAAAGCCTGCTGATGATGCATCTTGGGAAATGCAGTTCTCCCACCTCACGGCAATTAAATTAAAGTAATATCGTAATGCTTCAATCAACCTGCAGCTGACATCTGTGTGGTAAACCTCAGTGGAGTGAATGGAATGGAATAATGAGACCTTCTTGGACCAGTGATGATGATGTCATTATAGCCAACAGTTGGCAAACTGCCTCTCCTGTTTCCCTTCGCGTACACCCAGGGTGTGGGGAAAAGAATATTAAAGTGCGAGATGCAATATTTATACGCAGAAAATATCTCTGCCAAATTGAACTGAAAAATATATTTGAAGTTTTTATTTTTATGATTTATAATTGTATAAAAAATAATATAGCACTAGACCAGGGCTTTTCAACTGATTGTGAACGAGGGACCACCACCCTGACTTAGAATCAACCTGGGGACCTCTGTTGTGTTGGGTGGGGATATGGGCTAAGATTAGTGCTTTTGTAAGTTAACGCTTGCTATGCATCCCATGTGTATACATCCCACTGTTTCTCAACCGTTGACTACTACTGGTAAAATGTCCTAATAATAATGACTCAACCAGACAATCCGCTGCACTTCCCCTTTCTTGAGATTCTAGCTCCCTTTTTCTGTTGAATTTCTTGAACTCCAACTACATGGATGGACTCATCACAGGTCACCAGGTCATTCAGTTCACGGTTTCTCAACTAGTGGAAAGAACATTTAAAACAAATCAACAAATCCTACATTAATAAATGCATGGTCAGGGACCACATGCAATACCTCCACGGACCACCAGTGGTCAAATCAAGTTTAATATGATATTTAAACTAGATTAGAAATGACTTCCTGATTGTCTTGAATGAAATTAAGTTACTGTATCTCACCACACAAACACTTTGTGCCTGTGTTATGTTATAGGCCAATTCCGGCATCATTTTAACAGCTTGTGCCATGTATTTACTGTAGCTGGTCATACTCTCCAAATAAATAATAATCACCAATTATTATATATATTATAATTTCACCAATACTTCGGAACATGCTTTTGGTCATACAAACTTATCATAATATATACATTTTAAAAATCCATTAATTAATCAATGATGTTTATAGAACATGTTTTAGTGAATTCCACCATTCGTTTCGACCACACAACGAAATGGTTCCAACTGTCTCTAAACTATTTAGAATTCAATTTACTACAACGTGTTCTATAAACATTATTGATGACTTAATGGCTGTTGGTTTTTGATATTACGTTAAGTTTAAGTGATCATATCTATAGAGTGTCTGTACTAGGCGAGTAAACACTGCGCCGCGGTAACACAATGTTTTGTAACATGGAGGGAGAGGGAGATTGATGTCCGATTTCAGTGGTGGTTATGCTTGTGCAACTTGACGCATGCAATAAAGTATAAAGAGATAAGGATACTCTGACTATAAACCACTTGAACCCCAGGTCCCCAGCATAAACCATAAATCTACAAACTCACAACGCGTCGCAACCGTAGGTCGCAACGCGCTGTGAGCTCATGGTTGGCCTGGACTGAAGTGTTTTACTCACATTCTCCATTTACAGTCCTTATGGCGGCATACGCCTACATGTTCAGATTACAAATATAAAATGCTCACCTCAGGGCCATGGATGTTACAATTCTGCTAGGGCGGGAATAAGTATACCGGTATCTTCCATATTGTTCAATAAAAAGCAATGTTTAATCCCTTTTTGGCCATGTGCTTTCAACTATGCGCCCCTATCGGTTGGTGCATTATAACTGATAAAATGGCCACCGATCGGATTAAAACTATTTTTATTGAACAATGCGGAAGATACATACGTGGCTCTGGGGCGAGCACTTTATATTTGAAATCTGAACATGTAGACGTTAACCTTCTAAATGGGAAAAGTGCACAAAACAGGTTGAAGTTCCGCCATGACAGGCGAGCGCCATGTGAACTATGGCTAAATCGTCTCGTATACGTAATAATAAGTCAACTTTCCGAGGGCGAGTGTTCCAGATGTCCTTCTGATGGATTTTTCTTGGCTGTCAATATTTCTATCATCCAACAAATCGCTCTGAAAGTGATCCAAAGGATCGTACGCTATTATAACTCTATGGGGAAGACCATTTTGTTTACCCCGGGCTAAAACCGGATGTGACATTTGTGGGCGTTCCTGTCTAGCTTGGTGTGGATCTATACAGTACATGCAGATGGATATGTCCCTTGCCGGGATGAGACTCATCCTTCTGTTGTCACAATCTGGAGATTAACATTCCATAAACATACAGTACAGTACAGTATGTACACACACACACACACACACACACACACACACATACAGTACGTGTCAGGTTCCTCAATTATGTACACTGAAACAGGAGGACAGGAATGAGCCTGATTTATACTTTGTTGTACTGTAAAGTAGAAGGTTCCCCAAGCTGTAGTACAGGCTGATCCACCACCAGATCTACAAGCCCCCAAGCTGTAGTACGGGCTGATCCACCACCAGATCTACAAGCCCCCAAGCTGTAGTACAGGCTGATCCACCACCAGATCTACAAGCCCCCAAGCTGTAGTACAGGCTGATCCACCACCAGATCTACAAGCCCCCAAGCTGTAGTACAGGCTGATCCACCACCAGATCTACAAGCCCCCAAGCTGTAGTACAGGCTGATCCACCACCAGATCTACAAGCCCCCAAGCTGTAGTACAGGCTGATCCACCACCAGATCTACAAGCCCCCAAGCTGTAGTACAGGCTGATCCACCACCAGATCTACAAGCCCCCAAGCTGTAGTACGGGCTGATCCACCACCAGATCTACAAGCCCCCAAGCTGTAGTACGGGTTGATCCACCACCAGATCTACAAGCCCCCAAGCTGTAGTACAGGCTGATCCACCACCAGATCTACAAGCCCCCAAGCTGTAGTACAGGCTGATCCACCACCAGATCTACAAGCCCAACACCACGTCGCATCTTGAAGCGACACTCATAAGATGTTGTTCTTCAATGCTGTCCCTGAATGTCTAGTCTTCAGTGGTTCTCAAAACATAGTTCTTTCACAGTTACAAACCATATGTGAGACTTTTAACAACCATTATATATGATCTGTACATCTTTTTGACCCTCAGGTCATGCCTGTGACTCGGTTTCAATTAACCCATAACGAAGTACTTTAATGCACTCACCCAACTTTGCTCTAAGAAGTTCAAGGGCGAGGAAGATATTGATCTGTATCTCTCCTGCATCTTAGTGCACATTTAATTGGCTCCCTGCTTGCTCACACACACATTTAATCTAACCTTTACCTCTCTGGCACAATTCCTGCTATATGGAAAAAGATTGTTGAATCCTTAGCCAGCTCTCAGTCATGTGCCTTCCTGGATGGATGCAAAGACATACAGTATCCTACCTCAACAATCAGGGTCCAGACCAGTCCACATACTATAACAGCAACAGCACTTGTTGTTAACAAAGGCATTTGATACTGTTGTCCAACATAATGTTATTACGAAACGTATCCTCTGTTGGCTTGGATTGACCTCTGTCAGATCTCAGCACCTGAAAGTGTCGAAATCTAACCAAATGGACATTTAAACACCTGTTTAGATATGTATTCTCTGTGACAGTTTTCGCTGTGTGAAGAGGGGAAATGTTCCTTTGTCACTGTGATGTCAAGTAGAAATGAATGGACACATACATTCACACGTCGAGGCTAGGGCAAGTGCAACGGCAAGTGCTATGGGCTAAGATGGAGTCTGAAGAGGTGCGTGGGTCTTCAGACTGAGTCTGCAGTTCTGATTGCAATGTGTGTGCATTCCATAGTTTTGGGGACCAGAAGGGAGAAGAATTTGGGATGTGGGTGTCGCAGCATTTTTAGTGAGGTTTTGTAGTCCTTTGAGCACACTCTCAAAGGACCACAATGGAAATACACTATATATACAATACAATATTTTATACTTTTGGCAGATATTTACAAATATTTGTATGCATTTTTGTCAATAAAGATGTCAAATCAATGAATCAAATAAACCAAGAGGAACAACATTGATTCATGTTCCATTTCACTGATTTCTCTGGGTCACTAACATGAATGTCTCCCTCTCACTTTCTTCTTGCAGGTACGTGGGTGACATTTGGGGGACAGATTACAGATGAGGTATGAAGTAATTTTGTTGTCTTTCATGTCCACTGCATGCCTGTATTGAATTACACTCACATACTACAACAACAACTAATGTCCACTAGTTCAGGAAACTCTCGTGATCAGGGGTTCTCAAATCGTTTCAGCTCGAGACGCAAAAGAGATTTTGGTGTCTTCCAGGGACACAAACTTACAAAAATGATTTCTGGAAAAGTTTTTAATTCTTACACCTATATGTTGCACTGACTTATATGCGTTTTAGCTATATATTATAACTCTATGGCAATACCCTTGCAGCCCACTAGGCCACCAGTGGCCCCCGGCCAGGTTGAGGCTGACCACTGTGCTGTTGAGATGTGCATGGTACAGACAGGGGTCATTATGCTGCTGGGTCAGGCCACTGTCTGTGCCTCTTCTCATCCATTTCACTGAGATGTAATGTGCTCTGATGTGACTGCTGGACACAGTCACACAAACACACTCGTCTCTGTCGGGTGGAAACCTTGGATTTTCCAAAAACGTTTAATTATAATTTTTTTGAGCGGTGCAGCCGCTTCAATGCACAGCTTTGTGTGTGTGTGTGTGTGTGTGTGTGTGTGTGTGTGTGTGTGTGTGTGTGTGTGTGTGTGTGTGTATGTGTGTATAGTATGTATGTCTGTCTGTCGGTCCGAGGAGCACGGAATGTGCTCAGCTGATTGGCTGAGCACGGAATGTGATGTATGATGACGTTCTCAACATCATACATTACATCATGATATAGGAGGCACCGCTCACTTTCTTTATTACTAGAAATTATGACATAGTCATATTTGTCAGGTGAAACAAGCACTGTCTGCGTCCCGTCCCCCCCCATATTATATACGTATATTGTTATTACTATTATTCTTTTTGTTACGTTAAAATGTTTGTTTCTGTGTCACAGCCTCGCGGCCGTTGTTTGCATTTGTTTCCGACGTTCTGTTCGTGGTTTAATCACTGTGTTTTGTTGTGTCCATGCAGTTAAATCTTAACATTAGCAGCTGTTGTCGCTTCGAGCAGCGGTCTAGAGTGGCTACAGTGCGGTGTTGCCAAACCTCCGCAGTGCTTAGGAGGCAGCCAATCATGACTAGGTCGCTACTACGTGATTGGCTACACGAGTGGTTCAGACTCCTATTGGCTTAGGCGGCATTTAAGACTATACCATTGGCTTAGGGGCAGTCAATCAGGACTAGGTCGATCGCTAATAAAAACGGGCCTGTTGTATGTCAGGTCTCACCTGACATGTGAGGACGCGTTGTGAGCTTGTAGATAATGTTATTTTCTCTATTTGTGTTGTTGTGTTTGATGAAGTAGGGCATTCATTCATTTACGGAAAAAAGAAAAGAATGTTGGAATGAGATGAGAAATTGATGCGTTACAGCAGCATATTGTGTTAGAAATAATGAATCAACCAGACAGACAGAAACAGCAGACACAGATGGACATAATCACAACAAGACCCGGGCAGACACAGGACCATTGAGGGAGAGTATGTATTATTGGTCTGATGGCGGTTGGCAAGGAAAGAGGTAAATGGAGATGCAAGGTCTCTACCCCGAAAGCAACGATAACATTAACGTGCAGTTAACACACACACGCCACACAAACGCACGCACGCACGCACGCGCGCACACACACACACACACACACACACACACACACACACACACACACACACACACACACACACACACACACACACACACACACACACACACACACACAGAGTACAGAGCCACTATCCTGAGGCTGTACTGCCACTAAACTTAACGTGAGTCTTTTGATACCAGCCCTCTGACATGAAATCACATGTTCTATTATAGAGCTAAAATACTGTACCACATATATAATGTGTTATGATAAAAGTTATGATTATTTAAGTGAAAATGATATTGTCTTATAATTATTATTATAATGCGTTATAAACATGGAATACATAGCAAGTTATGAAGTATTATAATACTTGATATTATAAGTTATTATAATAAAGTTTATAATGTGTTATGATTAAGGTTATAAAGTATAATGATTATTTATGAGAATCACTTTTACTCTAGTAACTTTTACTTGTAACGGAGTATTTCTAGTATTGATACTTTTACAGTAAGTACAACATTTGAGTATTTCTTCCACCACTGCCATTTTTACACTCACAGTTAAATGAACACGGCTCTACATGAGTAAAAGTCAATGTCATTATTATCACAGGGAGCCTCAGGCGTGCGTGAGTGTGTTTGTGTCTTTCAGACAGAGACCACACCTCTGGCATGTACTGTACCTTACTGTACAGTGTACAGTGTAGTGTGTACACAGTCACAAACACATGAGTGGACAGTGCTGTGGTCATCGCTGTGGGCTCATCTTGCCAACACACAGCCCTGACTCACAGTCACATACATGCACAAACAATCACACACATACTGTACTGTACATGCATGCAGTATATTCAGAGAGAGAGACAGAGAGAGAGAGAGAGAGAGAGAGAGAGATACCTCACAGGCAGGGAGAAAGATGCATACACAAGTACATGTAGGCACAAACACACGCAAACACAGTGAGACGACAGGAGTGTGTGTGTGTGTGTGTGTGTGTGTGTGTACACTAGTACGTGCATGTGTGCATGCACTCATGTACTTTGTTCATGTATGCACTGTTTATGTCTGTCTGCATGATTTTTCTGTGTGCGTTTGTGTATGTGTCAAGTCAAGTCAAATGTATTTTAATGGACATTTTAAAACAACAGCAGGATGTAGCTAAATCACAAAGCCATCAACTTTAACAATAGGACATAAAACTCAAAGGCACAATAGGCAATCAGTAAGACATGCACGTGCATGTGTGTGTGTGACTAGATTATGGCAGTGTGTGCACGTCTCTGTCCATCTTCAAGGTGTGGGAGACACTAAGGTCAAATTGAATTCTATTTAATAGACAGACAGTGGGCTCCCTGTTGGTTAATGTGCTAGATATGATTTGCAAGCACTGCCTTGAACTGCCAAATCAATGTCTTGAGTTCTGAATGCACATCATCCATGATGGATGAGTACGGCATCATGAGTCATCATCACCATGTCTGTTGACCTTGTGATTTCAGCCTCTGTGTGGAGGAGATATAGACAAGGAATCATATCAGCCCTACTTGAACTTCTGTCTCCTACCTTAGCAGTCTCATTGTCTCATTGTCTGTCTCACTCTTTTTGCTTTCGTCTTTCTTTCTCAAGTCTCCTTCCACCACTGTTTTATGTCTCAACTCAACTTGTCTCATCCCATTTGATCTCATCTCATCTAATCACATCTCATTTCATCTCACCTCTCGAACACTGTCCATCAAACTTACAGACACTATTTGTCTAGTTCCTGTCACTGCTGATCCCTCCTCTGAGGCATGCTGACAGTGAGGAGTTCCTCTGGTAGGGTGTAAGTAAGGCACACTATCCTCCATACTACTTCTGCTCCCTGCTGAACACCAATCTATAGGAGTCACTAGTGCAGAGAGACAAAGACCACCTTCCCCCTGCCAGTTCTCCACCCATGAACACCATCAACCGTGTTGGTTGGAGCGCCCGTCCAGGCCAGAGGAACCGTGGAGTCTCCACGGTGGTGGGCTAGGCAGGGACTTTACCCTTTGAGCTGCTACACAGACCTAAATCTCTCATCCTACACAGACCTAAATCTCTCATCCTACACAGACCTAAATCTCTCATCCTACACAGACCTAAATCTCTCATCCTACACAGACCTAAATCTCTCATCCTTGTCCACATTCCTCTCCCACTCTCTCATACTGTTGTCATCCTTCGGATCATCTGTTCTGTTGTTTAGAGAATGTCATGTAAATATGCATGCGCACATGTACGCACGCTTCCTTGCTACGATGCAAGGAAGCTGAGGGCAGAGCCGAAATAATGGCTGCAGCTGTGTAGTTCAAATTGTTGTACTGCAATGAATGTCACTGAAACAAATTCCAATCAACTCTGTTGACATGGCAATAAAATAATCTTGAATCTTGAACACACACACACACACACATTTCGACACACACACACACACACACACACACACACACACACACACACACACACACACGTTGACCCACAACCTTGAACACATGTTAGCTAAACAACGGGCAAAGTCATATGATTGAAACTCATACTTTCTCCAAAGTTACCCTTCTCTTCTCCGCTCAATCTGCATATTTAACCCCTTTAGGACTGAGGCAGAATGTTGCTGTACATAGCAACAAGAAAAGGGTTCCCCATCCTGAATACAGTTCATGCTGCAATGGATTGTACTGTACTGTACTGTACTGTACTGTACTGTACTGTACTGTACTGTACTGTACTGTACTGTACTGTACTGTACTGTACTGTACTGTACTGTACTGTACTGTACAATGGATTGTACTGTATCTGTGCACTCTAAAGTACAGGATGTGATCATCTAAAGTGTTTTGACGGAGTGGTGGCTCACAGCTGAGCTGCCGCAAAATGTCAGTGAGATGAAACGATGTAGAGATATACAGTTCTCAGTGTTCATTTAACTCTGTGGATGCACACACATGGAACCAAATGAACACTGAGGAGTTTGCAGTGTAGTGGAAAAGTGAACTTCATCGGTCTGCAACGTGGCATCCTTGCTTCACTGATGACCGATGCCTTCCAAGCCGAGTCTGCATTGGAAAATGTCAGGTCTTTAATCTCGCTGACACTAAAGGAAAATGAAGTTCTGCGAATGGTGCCTCTGTTAACACTCTGTGGCCTTTCAGTGACATCTTTGTGTCAGTTCATTTGCCATGAATAGATGCCATAGTACTTGGTGGTGGTAACTGAAGCGATTCTGCATATTGTGGACATAATTTTGGTCGGGTCTCTCTTGAAAAAGAAATGTTCGACCAAGCTGATGAAGTTGATGAAGAGTATCAGATTAAAATTCCCAAATCCCAAATACCCAAACTGAATTGTAACTTGTTCTCCGTGACCCACACCTTTCAATGATCCTACTTTG